>NC_091158.1:40181963-40372501 GCF_040958095.1 Procambarus clarkii
CCAACAGCCTTTCTAACATCCAGGTCCAGCAGGTGTCTCTTGACCTCCTCTCTCGTAATTTCGAACTCTTCCAAGGCCGCGTGGTTTATGTCCCTTTCTCCTAGCACAGTGACCTCACCTTGTTCTGTTGTGAAGACCTCTTGGAACCTCTTGTTGAGTTCATCACACACCTCTCAGTCATTCTCTGTATACCTGTCCTCGCCTGTTCTAAGTTTCACTACCTGTTCTTTCACTGTTGTTTTCCTTCTGATGTAACTATGAAGTAGCTTTGGTTCGGTCTTGGCTTTGTTTGCTATATCATTTTCATAGCTTTTTTCTGCTTCTCTTCTCACCCTGACATACTCATTCCTGGTACTTTGGCATCTCTCTCTGCTTTCTGGTGTTCTGTTACTCCGGAAGTTCCTCCACGCCCTTTTGTTCAGTTTCTTTCCTTCCATACATGCCCTATTATACCATGGACTCCTCTTTTGCTTCTCGGATTTTTCCTTTTGGGCCGGGATCTGTGTCACAAGGTATTTCCCTTAGGAAGCTTCTCATCTCTTCATAATTTTCTCTTTCGGTATGCCAGCCTTTTGTTTCCTAGTTCCTTTTTTTGAGGGGGGGGGGGATAATTCCTAGCTCTACCAGGTACTCAAAGTTCAATACACTGTGATCACTCATTCCCATGGGTGCTTCCATCTTGACTTCCCTTATATCCCACTCATTTAGCGTAAATATCAGATGAAGCATTGCTGGTTCATCCTCTCCTCTCATTCTTGTTGGATCCCTGATGTGCTGGCTTAGAAAGTTTCTTGTTGCCACATCCAGCAGCTTAGCTCTCCATGTTTCTGGTCCTCCATGCGGGTCTCTGTTCTCCCAATCTATCTTTCCATGGTTGAAGTCTCCCATGATTAGTAGTCCAGATCCATTCCTGCTAGCAACAGAAGCAGCTCTCTCTATTATGATAATGGTGGCCATATTGTTTCTATCATATTCCTGTCTGGGTCTTCTGTCATTTGGTGCTGGATTATATATGACTACGACTATAATTTTTTGCCCTCCAGTTGTTATTGTTCCTATTATGTAGTCACTGAAACCTTCACATCCCTGAACAACCAACTCCTCAAAATCCCAGCCTTTTCTTACCAGCAGAGCTACACCACCATCATCTCTTCCTTCTCTCTCTTTCCTCATAACATAATAGTCCTGTGGGAACACTGCATTTGTTATTGTTTTTGTCAGCTTTGTTTCTGTGAGAGCTATTATGTCTGGGTTTTCCTCTAGTATCTATTCTCCAAGTTCATTTGCTTTATTTGTAATTCCATCTATGTTAGTGTACATTGCCTTGAGGCTCACTTTCTTCTGTCCCTTCTCAAATCTCCTTCTTGGTGAATGTTCTGCTGGTGGAGGAAGCTGTGCCATGGGTGTGAGGATTTGTGAGGTGGATGCCAGGGTTGAAGAGGATACTGGGATGAGGGGTGGGGGGTCAAGTGAAGGGGGAGGGACAGGGAGGTATGGGGTGAAAGGAGCGGGAGGACAGGAAGGAAAGGGGGGTTTTCTATGCAGAGGAGGGTGGTGGGGTTGCCCTCCCCACTGGTGTTACTGGGTAGCTGGTTGTGGGTTCCCCCCTCGCCTCTGGGGGTGATGTGTTGGGAGCTGTGGTTTCCTGGTTTTCTCCTCTTGCCCTGCGCTTCTTCCTTGCTTCTGCCGCCATGGCTCTCTCCTCCCTCATCATGTCCCTCTGGAGGAATACTTTTTTGAATTCTCCCACATGTTGCAGGTGGTTTTTCTTTGTTAGAATCGTGTCCTTTGTGTTCTCGTTTGCAAACACTATCTTTAACACACGGTCTCGGTCTTTTTTGTGCCAGCCTAACCTGAAAACCTTCTCAATGCTATGCTCAGGCCCTTCCATGTCTAGTGCCTTCAGTGTTTCATTTACTGCCGCTTTGTCCTTATCATTCCACTCTTTCCTATTAGAGCCTTCCTGCTCTTTAATACCCACAGCTACCACTGATCTTTTCCTTTCCAGCAGCTGGCTAGTGGAGCGTGCCGCTTCCTGTGAGGTTGCTGCTTTCATATCTACCTCCATCACTGCAGACATTACTTGAGAGTTGTTGTTTTTTTAGCATTTCTGCAAATGTTGCTTTTTATTGTGGCATTCTCTTCCAAAATACTATTACCACCTTCTCCCTGGGTGGTTATGTGAGTCTCAGCATCGATATTGTTCTCTTTGAGGGCTCTAATCTCCTCCTTTGCTGCTGTCATCTCACTTTTTAGGTTGCCTATTTCATTTTTCATTTCCTGCATCATTTCCTGCATCTCACTCTTGATGTCCTCCAGAAACTGGGCAACATTTCCTTCATTTCGTCACCTGAACTTTTCCCTGTTCCCTTGTTGCCTCTGGCTGTCATGCTTGACCCTGTTCCTAGTTGTGCCGTGATAGGATTTGTCAGAAGGGCAGAGCGGGGTGGGGAGAGATAGAGAAAGAGAAAGGGAGAGAGAGAGAGAGAGAGAGAGAGAGAGAGAGAGAGAGAGAGAGAGAGAGAGAGAGAGAGAGAGAGAGAGAGAGAGAGAGAGAGAGAGAGAGAGAGGGAGAGAGAGAGAGAAAGATAAAGAGAGGGAGAGAAAGAGAGATAGATAGAGAGAGAGAGGGGGGGAGAGCGAGAGAGATAAAGAGAGAGGGAGAGATAAAGAAAGAGAGAGAGAGGAGAGAGAGGGAGAGAGGAAGAGAGTATGTGTAAGGGGGATGCGGGGGATTGGATTGGTGGCGACCAGGTATGGTCAGCTCAGATGGGGGGTAAGAGAGGAGGTGGGGAATAGTGGAGTCTTAATGTGTTTTTCCACAAAAGGTATTAATCCTTTCTTCCCTGACTGAACGTTTGTGTGTTTGTGTGTGTGTGTGTGTGTTGTGTGCGTGTGTACTCACCAAGTTGTACTCACCTAGTTGTGTTTGCGGGGGTTGAGCTCTGGCTCTTTAGTCCCGCCTCTCAACTGTCAATCAACAGGTGTACAGATTCCAGAGCCTATTGGGCTCTATCATATCTACACTTGAAACGGTGTATGGAGTCAGCCTCCACCACACCGCTTCCTAATGCATTCCATTTGTCAACAACTCTGACACTAAAAAAGTTCTTTTTAATATCTCTGTGGCTCATTTGGGCACTCAGTTTCTACCTGTGTCCTCTTGTGCGTGTTCCCCTTGTGTTAAATAGACTGTCTTTATCTGCCCTATCAATTCCCTTCAGAATCTTGAATGTGGTGATCATGTCCCCCCTAACTCTTCTGTCTTCCAGCGAAGTGAGGTTTAATTCCCTTAGTCTCTTCTCATAGCTCATACCTCTCAGCTCGGGTACTAGTCTGGTGGCAAAACTTTGAACCTTTTTCCAGTTTAGTCTTATCCTTGACTAGATATGGACTCCATGCTGGGGCTGCATACTCCAGGATTGGCCTGACATATGTGGTATACAAAGTTCTGAATGATTCTTTACACAAGTTTCTGAATGCCGTTCGTATGTTGGCCAGCCTGGCATATGCCGCTGATGTTATCCGCTTGACATGTGCTGCAGGAGAGAGGTCTGGCGTGATATCAACCCCCAAGTCTTTTTCCTTCTCTGACTCCTGAAGAATTTCCTCTCCCAGATGATACCTTGTATCTTGCCTCCTGCTCCCTACACCTATCTTCATTACATTACATTTGGTTGGGTTAAACTCTAACAACCATTTGTTCGACCATTCCTTCAGCTTGTCTAGGTCTTCTTAAAGCCTCAAACAGTCCTCTTCTGTTTTAATCCTTCTCATCGTCCGCAAACATTGAGAGAAATGAATCGATACCCTCCGGGAGTTCATTTACATATATCAGAAACGAGATAGGACCGAGTACAGAGCCCTGTGGGACTCCACTGGTGACTTCACGCTAATCGGAGGTCTCACCCCTCACCGTAACTCTGCTTCCAATTGCTTAGATACTCCCTTATCCACTGGAGCACCTTACCAGCTACACCTGCCTGTCTCTCCAGCTTATGTACCAGCCTCTTATGCGGTACTGTGTCAAAGGCTTTCCGACAATCCAAGAAAATGCAGTCCGCCAGCCCTCTCTTTCTTGCTTAATCTTTGTCACCTGATCGTAGAATTCTATCAATCCTGTAAGGCTAGATTTACCCTCCCTGAACCCATGTTGGCGATTTGTCACGAAGTCCCTTCTCTCCAGATGTGTTACCAGGTTTTTTCTCACGATCCTCTCCATCACCTTGCATGGTATACAAGTCAAGGACACTGGCCTGTAGTTCAGTGCCTCTTGCCTGTCGCCCTTTTTGTATATTGGGACCACATTCGCCGTCTTCCATATTTCTGGTAGGTCTCCCATCTCCAGTGACCTACTATACACTATGGAGAGTGGCAAGCAAAGTGCCTCTGCACACTCTTTCAGTACCCATGGCGAGATCCTGTCTGGACCAACAGCCTTTCTAACATCCAGGTCCAGCAGGTGTCTCTTGACCTCCTCTCTCGTAATTTCGAACTCTTCCAAGGCCGCCTGGTTTATGTCCCTTTCTCCTAGCACAGTGACCTCACCTTGTTCTGTTGTGAAGACCTCTTGGAACCTCTTGTTGAGTTCATCACACACCTCTCAGTCATTCTCTGTATACCTGTCCTCGCCTGTTCTAAGTTTCACTACCTGTTCTTTCACTGTTGTTTTCCTTCTGATGTGACTGTGGAGTAGCTTTGGTTCAGTCTTGGCTTTGTTTGCTATATCATTTTCAAAACTTTTTTCTGCTTCTCTTCTCACCCTGACGTACTCATTCCTTGTTCTCTGGTATCTCTCTCTGCTTTCTGGTGTTCTGTTATTCCGGAAGTTCCTCCACGCCCTTTTGTTCAGTTTCTTCGCTTCCATACATGCCCTATTATACCATGGATTCTTCTGTTGCTTCTCGGATTTTTCCCTTTGGGCCGGGATGAACCTGTTTACTGCCTCCTGACACTTTTGGGTACCATAGTCCATCATACCCTGTACAGACTTATCTCTGAGGCCTGTGTCCCAAGGTATTTCACTTAGGAAACTTCTCATCTGTTCATAATTTCCCTTTCGGAACTTTCCCTTTGTGTGTGTGTGTGTGTGTGAGTGTGTGTGTGTGTGTGTGTGTGTGTGTGTGTACTCACCTAGTTGTAATTGCGGAGGTTGAGCTCTGGCTTTTTGGTCCCGCCTCTCAACCGTCAATCAACAGGTGTACAGATTCCTGAGCCTATCGGGCTCTATCATATCTACACTTCAAACTGTGTATGGAGTTAGCCTCCACCACATCACTTCCTAATGCATTCCGTTTGTCAACCACTCTGACACTAAAAAAGTTTTTTCTAATATCTCTGTGGCTCATTTGGGCGCTCATTTTCCACCTGTGTCCCCTTGTGCGTGTGCCCCTTGTGTTAAATAGCCTGTCTTTATCTACCCTATCAATTCCCTGGAGAATCTTGAATGTAGTGATCATGTCCCCCCTAACTCTTCTGTCTTCAGGCGAAGTGAGGTTCAATTCCCACAGTCTCTCCTCGTAGCTCATACCTCTCAGCTCGGGTACTAATCTGGTGGCAAATCTTTGAACCTTTTCCAGTTTAGTCTTATCCTTGACTAGATATGGACACCATGCTGGGGCTGCATACTCCAGAATTGGCCTGACATATGTGGTATACAAAGTTCTGAATGATTCTTTACACAAGTTTCTGAATGCCGTTCGTATGTTTGCCAGCCTGGCATATGCCGCTGATGTTATCCTCTTGATATGTGCTGCAGGAGACTGTTCTGGCGTGATATCAACTCCCAAGTCTTTTTCTTTCTCTGACTCCTGAAGGATTTCCTCTCCCAGATGATACCTTGTATTTGGCCTCCTGCTCCCTACACCTATCTTCATTACATTATATTTGGTTGGGTTGAACTCTAACAACCACTTGTTCGACCATTCCTTCAGTTTTTCTAGGTCTTCTTGAAGCCTCAAACAGACATCTTCTGTCTTAATCCTTCTCGTAATTTTGGCATCGTCCGCAAACATTGAGAGAAATTAATCGATACCCTCCGGGAGATCATTTACATATATCACAAACAAGATAAGACCGAGTACAGAGCCCTGTGGGACTCCACTGGTGGCTTCACGCCAATCAGAGGTCTCACCCCTCACCGTAACTCTCCGCTTCCTAATGCGTAGGTACTCCCTTATCTACTGGAGCACCTTACCAGCTACACCTGCCTGTCTCTCCAGCTTATGGACTAGCCTCTTATGCGGTACTGTGTCAAAGGCTTTCCGACAATCCAAGAAAATGCAGTCCGTCCAGCCCTCTCTTTCTTGATTAATCTGTGTCCCCTGGTCATAGAATTCTATTAAGCCCGTCAGGCAAGATTTACCCTCCCTGAACCCCTGTTGTCGATTTGTCACGAAGTCCCTTCTCTCCAGATGTGCTACCAGGTTTTTTCTCACGATCTTCTCCATCACCTTGCATGGTATACAAGTCAAGGATACTGGCCTGTAGTTCAGTGCCTCTTGCCTGTCGCCCTTTTTGTATATTAGGACCACATTCGCCGTCTTCCATATTTCTGGTAGGTCTCCCGTCTCCAGTGACCTACTATACACTATGGAGAGTGGCAAGCAAAGTGCCTCTGCACACTCTTTCAGTACCCATGGCGAGATCCCGTCTGGACCAACAGCCTTTCTAACATCCAGATCCAGCAGGTGTCTCTTGACCTCCTCTCTCGTAATTTCAAACTCTTCCAAGGCCGCCTGGTTTACGTCCCTCTCTAATAGCACAGTGACCTCATCTTGTTCTGTTGTGAAGACCTCTTGGAATCTCTTGTTGAGTTCATCACACACCTCTTTGTCATTCTCTGTATACCTGTCCTCGCCTGTTCTAATTTTCACTACCTGTTCTTTCACTGTTGTTTTCCTTCTGATGTGACTGTGGAGTAGCTTTGGTTCGGTCTTGGCTTTGTTTGCTATATCATTTTCATAACTTTTCTCTGCTTCTCTTCTCACCCTGACATACTCATTCCTGGTTCTCTGGTATTTCTCTTTGCTTTCTGGTGTTCTGTAATTCCGGAAGTTCCTCCATGCCCTTTTGTTCAGTTTCTTTGCTTCCATACATGCCCTATTATACCATGGATTCTTCTTATGCTTCTCGGATTTTTCCTTTTGGGCCGGGATGTATCTGCTTACTGCCTCTGGACACTTTTAGGTGACATAGTCCATCATATCTTGTACAGACCTAGCTCTGAGGACTGTGTCCCAAGTTATTTCCCTTAGGAAGCTTCTCATCTCCTCATAATTTCCCTTTCGGTATGCCAGCCTTTTGTTTCCTAATCCTTTTTCGGGGGGGATAATTCCGAGCTCTACCAGGTACTCAAAGTTCAATACACTGTGATCACTCATTCCCAAGGGGGCTTCCATCTTAACTTCCCTTATATCCCATTCATTCAGGGTAAATATCAGATCAAGCATTGATGGTTCATCCTCTACTCTCATTCTTGTTGGATCCTTGATGTGCTGGCTTAGAAAGTTTCTTGTTGCCACGTCCAGCAGCTTAGCTCTCCATGTTTCTGGTCCTCCATGCGGGTCTCTGTTCTCCCAATCTATCTTCCCATGGTTGAAATCTCCCATGATTAGTAGTCCAGATCCATTCCTGCTAGCAACAGAGGCTGCTCTCTCTATTATGATAATGGTGGCCATATTGTTTCTATCATATTCCTGTCTGGGTGTTCTATCATTTGGTGGTGGATTATATATGACTACGACTATAATATTTTGCCCTCCAGTTGTTATTGTTCCTATTATGTAGTCACTGAAACCTTCACATCCCTGAACAAACAACTCAAAATCCCAGCCTTTTCTTACCAGCAGAGCTACACCACCATCACCTCTTCCTTCTCTCTCTTTCCTCATAACATAATAGTCCTGTGGGAACACTGCATTTGTTATTGTTTTCGTCAGCTTTGTTTCTGTGAGAGCTATTATGTCTGGGTTTTCCTCTAGTACCCATTCTCTAAGTTCATTTGCCTAATATGTAATACCATCTATGTTAGTGTACGTTGCCTTGAGGCTCACTTTCTTCTGTCCCTTCTCAAATCTCCTCCTTGGTGAATGTTCTGATGGTGGAGGAAAATGTGCCATGGGTGTGAGGATTTGTGATGTGGATACCAGGGTTGCAGAGGATACTGCGATGAGGGGTGGGGGGTCAAGTGAAAGGGGAAGGACATGGAGGGTATGTGGTGAACGGGGCGTGAGGACAGGAAGGAAAGGGGGGTTTTCTATGCAGAGGAGGGTGGTGGGGTTGCCCTTCCCGCTCGTGTTACTGGGTAGCTGGTTGTGGTTTCCCCCCTCGCCTCTGGGGGTGATGTGTTAGGAGCTGTGGTTTCTTGGTTTTCCCCTCTCGCCCTGCGCTTCTTCCTTGCTTCTGCCGCAATGGCCCTCTCCTCCCTCGTCATGTCCCTCTGGAGGAATACTTTTTTGAATTCTCCCACATGTTGCAGGTGGCTTTTCTTTGTTAGAATCGTGTCCTTTGTGTTCTCGTTTGAAAACATCTTTAACACACGGTCTCGGTCTTTTTTGTACCAGCCTAACCTGAAAACCTTCTCAATGCTATGCTCAGGCCCTTCCATGTCTAGTGCCTTCAGTATTTCATTCACTGCCGCTTTGTCCTTATCATTCCACTCTTTCCTATTAGAGCCTTCTTGCTCTTCCTTTGTGTGTGTGTGTGTGTTTACTAGTTGTGTTTACTAGTTGTGTTTTTCTGGGGTTGAGCTTTGCTCTTTCGGCCCGCCTCTCAACTGTCAATCAACTGTTTACTAACTACTTTTTTTTTCCCACACCACACACACACACACACACACCCCAGGAAGCAGCTCGTGACAGCTGACTAACTCCCAGGTACCTATTTACTGCTAGGTAACAGGGGCATTCAGGGTGAAAGAAACTTTGCCCATTTGTTTCTGCCTCGTGCTGGAATCGAACCCGCGCCACAGAAGTACGAATCCTGCGCGCTATCCACCATGCTAATAGGACGGTGTGTGTGTATGTGTGTGTGTGTGTGTGTGTGTGTGTGTGTGTGTGTGTGTGTGTGTGTGTGTGTGTGTGTGTGTGTGTGTGTGTGTACTCACCTAGTTGTACTCACCTAGTTGTGCTTGCGGGGGTTGAGCTCTGGCTCTTTGGTCCCGCCTCTCAACTGTCAATCAACAGGTGTACAGGTTCCTGAGCCTATTGGGCTCTATCATATCTACACTTGAAACTGTGTATGGAGTTAGCCTCCACCACATCACTTCCTAAAGTATTCCATTTGTCAACCACTCTGACACTAAAAAAGTTCTTTCTAATATCTCTGTGGCTCATTTGGGCACTCAGTTTCCACCTGTGTCCCCTAGTGCGTGTGCCCCTTGTGTTAAACAGCCTGTCTTTATCAACCCTGTCAATTCCCTTGAGGATCTTGAATGTGGTGATCATGTCCCCCCTAACTCTTCTGTCTTCTAACGAAGTGAGGTTTAATTCCCGTAGTCTCTCCTCGTAGCTCATACCTCTCAGCTCGGATACTATTCTGGTGGCAAATCTTTGAACCTTTTCCATTTTAGTCTTATGCTTGACTAGATATGGACTCCATGCTGGTGCCGCATACTCCAGGATTGGTCTGACATATGTGGTATATAAAGTTCTGAAAGATTCCTTACACAAGTTTCTAAAGGCCGTTCTTATGTTAGCCAACCTGGCATATGCTGCTGCTGTTATCCTCCTGATATGAGCATCAGGGGACAGGTCTGGCGTGATATCAACCCCCATGTCTTTCTCTCTCTCGGACTCTTGAAGTATTTCATCTCCCAAGTGATACCTTGTATCTGGTCTCCTGCTTCCTACCCATATCTTCATTACATTACATTTGCTTGGATTAAACTCTGTGTGTTTACTAGTTGTGTTTACTAGTTGTGTATTTACGGGGGTTGAGCTTTGCTCTTTCGGCCCGCCTCTCAACTGTCAATCAACTGTTTACTAACTACTTTTTTTTTTTTTTTCACACCACACACACACACACACACACACACACACCAGGAAGCAGCCCGTGACAGCTGACTAACTCCCAGGTACCTATTTACTGCTAGGTAACAGGGGCATTCAGGGTGAGAGAAACTTTGCCCATTTGTTTCTGCCTCGTGCGGGAATCGAACCCACGCCACAGAATTACGAATCCTGCGCGCTATCCTGCGGATAGCGCGCAGGATATGTGCGCATATGTGTGTGTGTGTGTGTGTGTGTGTGTACTCACCTAATTGTACTCACCTAATTGTGCTTGCGGGGGTTGAGCTCTGGCTCTTTGGTCCCGCCTCTCAACCGTCAATCAACTGGTGTACAGATTCCTGAGCCTATTGGGCTCTATCATATCTACATTTGAAACTGTGAATGGAGTCAGCCTCCACCACATCACTTCCTAATGCATTCCATTTGCTAACTACTCTGACACTGAAAAAGTTCTTTCTAACGTCTCTGTGGCTCATTTGGGTACTCAGCTTCCACCTGTGTCCCCTTGTTCGCGTCCCACCAGTGTTGAAAAGTTCGTCCTTGTTTACCCGGTCGATTCCCCTGAGGATTTTGTAGGTTGTGATCATGTCCCCCCTTACTCTTCTGTCTTCCAGTGTCGTGAGGTGCATTTCCCGCAGCCTTTCCTCATAACTCATGCCTCTTAGTTCTGGGACTAGTCTAGTAGCATACCTTTGGACTTTTTCCAGCTTCGTCTTGTGCTTGACAAGGTACGGGCTCCATGCTGGGGCCGCATACTCCAGGATTGGTCTTACATATGTGGTGTACAAGATTCTGAATGATTCCTTACACAGGTTCCTGAACGCCGTTCTGATGTTAGCCAGCCTCGCATATGCCGCAGACGTTATTCTCTTTATGTGGGCTTCAGGAGACAGGTTTGGTGTGATATCAACTCCTAGATCTTTCTCTCTGTCTGTTTCATTAAGTACTTCATCTCCTATTCTGTATCCTGTGCCTGGCCTCCTGTTTCCACTGCCTAGTTTCATTACTTTGCATTTACTCGGGTTGAACTTCAACAGCCATTTGTTGGACCATTCACTCAGTCTATCCAGGTCATCTTGTAGCCTCCTACTATCATCCTCTGTTTCAATCCTCCTCATAATTTTTGCATCGTCGGCAAACATTGAGAGGAACGAATCTATACCCTCTGGGAGATCATTTACATATACCAGAAACAGTATAGGTCCAAGGACTGACCCCTGCGGGACTCCACTTGTGACGTCTCGCCAATCTGAGACCTCACCCCTCACACAGACTCGTTGTCTCCTGTTGCTTAGGTATTCCTCTATCCACCGGAGTACCTTCCCTCTCACTCCAGCCTGCATCTCCAACTTTCGCACTAGCCTCTTGTGTGGCACTGTATCAAAGGCTTTCTGACAATCCAAAAATATGCAGTCTGCCCACCCTTCTCTTTCTTGCCTTATTTTTGTTGCCTGGTCGTAGAATTCAAGTAACCCTGTGAGGCAGGACCTGCCATCCCTGAACCCATGTTGATGCTGTGTTACAAAGTTCCTTCGCTCCAGATGCTCCACTAGTTTTTTTCGCACAATCTTCTCCATCAGCTTGCATGGTATGCAGGTTAGGGACACTGGCCTGTAGTTCAGTGCCTCCTGTCTATCCCCTTTCTTGTATATCGGGACTACGTTAGCTGCTTTCCAAGTATCTGGCAGTTCCCCTGTTGCCAGTGATTTGTTATACACTATGGAGAGTGGTAGGCTCAGTTCTCTTGCTCCTTCCTTTAGAACCCAAGGGGAGATTCCATCTGGGCCTATAGCCTTCGTCACGTCCAACTCTAGTAAACACTTCCTTACTTCCCCACTGGTAATCTCAAACTCTTCCAGTGGTTCCTGGTTAGCTATTCCCTCACTTACCTCTGGAATTTCTCCTTGTTCTAAGGTGAAGACCTCCTGGAATTTCTTATTCAATTCCTCACACACTTCCTTGTCATTTGTAGTGAATCCTTCCGCCCCTATCCTTAATCTCATAACCTGTTCCTTTACTGTTGTTTTTCTCCTAATGTGGCTATGCAACAATTTAGGCTGAGTCTTTGCCTTGCTTGCGATGTCATTTTCGTATTGTCTTTCTGCCTCTCTTCTCATCCTGACATATTCATTCCTGGCATTCTGGTATCTTTCTCTGCTCTCCAGTGTCCTGTTATTCCTATAGTTTCTCCATGCCCTTTTACTTTGCTGCTTAGCTAGCCTACATCTTTGATTAAACCATGGGTTTCTCATCTTCATTTCTCTGTTTTCCTTTTGGACTGGGACAAACTTGTTTGCTGCGTCCTTGCACTTCTGCGTGATGTAATCCATCATATCTTGGGCCGTCTTTCCCCTGAGCTCTGTTTCCCATGCTATATCTGTTAGGAATTTTCTTATCCCCTCATAGTTTCCCTTTCGGTATGCTAACCTTTTGGTTTCGGTATCCCTCCTCGAGTTCAATAACCCTTCTTCAATCAAGTACTCAAACACCAGTACACTGTGGTCGCTCATTCCTACTGGGTCCTCAAAACCGATTTCTCTTATGTCGGAGTCGTTCAGAGTGAAGACTAGGTCGAGTCTCGCTGGTTCGTCATTGCCTCTCATCCTTGTGGGTTCTCCGACATGCTGCGTTAAAAAGTTGCTTGTCACCACCTCCAATAGTTTGGCTCTCCACGTATCCTCGCCTCCATGCGGTTCCTTGTTCTCCCAGTCAATCTTTCCGTGATTGAAGTCGCCCATGATGAGCAGGTGGGATCTATTTCTACAGGCAGCAGAGGCTGCCCTCTCAATTATAGTGTTAACTGCCTTGTTGTTGTTTTCATACTCTTGACTGGGTCTCCTGTCATTTGGTGGAGGGTTGTATATTACTGCTACTACTATTCTTGGTCCTCCCATTGTTATGGTGCCTGCTATGTAGTCTCTGAACTCCTCACAGCCCGGGATGGCCATCTCCTTAAAACTCCATTCCCTTCTCATGAGTAGGGCCACTCCGCCTCCTCCTCTACCTTCCCTCTCTTTCCTTATTACTGTATACTCCTGGGGAAACACGGCATTCGTTATGATTCCAGAGAGTTTTGTTTCAGTGAGTCCGATTACATCTGGGTTAACTTCTTGTGCTCTTTCCCTTAGTTCACTTGTCTTGCTTGTGATCCCATCTATGTTCGAGTACATCACCCTGAAACTGACTCTCTTCTGCTTCTTTTCTGGGGGGGACCTTTGGGATCTGGGGTGAGTGGGAGCTGGGGGGACCTGGCACGGGGGGATTGGTGGAGGAGGGAGGGCTTGGGGTGGTGGGGGAGAGGGGGAGGGTACAGGGGGTGGATAAGAGGGGGAGGGTACAGGGGGTGGATAAGAGGGGGAGGGTACAGGGGGTCGATAAGAGGGGGAGGGTACAGGGGGTGGGTAAGAGAGGGAGGGTTGGGGAAGCATGGGGGGAGGAGAGGCTGTGGGGGATAGGGGAGATGGGGGGGCTTGGGGGGAGAGAAAAGGGTGGAGGGCTTGGGGGGCGTGGGGGAAAAGGGAGGGCTGAGGTGGGTGAGGAAGAGGGGAGGGTTTAGGGGAGTGGGGGAGAGGGGAAGACTTAGGTGGGGTGGGGGAGAGTGGGGGGCTTAGGGGGGAGGGGGAGAAGGGAGGGCATGGGGGTGGGAGAGACGGGAAGGCATGTGGGAGAAGGGAGGGCATGGGGGATGGGGGAGAAGGGAGGTCCTGGGGAGAGGGGTGAGGGGGAGAAGGGGGGTGAGTGGGGGGAGGGGGGTGGGTGGGGGGAGGGTGCCCTAGGTGGGTACTTAGTGGGGGGCTGACAGGGGATGGGGCAGGTTGGGTGTCTGTTGGGTAGAATTTGGGGGTCGTGCCCCAATCCCTGTGGCTGTTGCACTGTTTGTGGAGGGTTCTCCACTTCCCTCTGGGATTGTAGGGTTCTGGGTTGTGGTACTCTGATTTCCTTCTCTCTCCCTGCGCTCCTTCCTCGCGTCTGCTGTCCGTATTCTCTCTTCCCTTGTCATATCCCTCTGCAGGAATATTTTCTTGAACTTCTCTACACCTTTTAGACAACACTTCCTTGCTAGCAGTTCCTCTTTCGCGATTTCGCTCATGAAAACCACCTTTATCATTCGGTCTCTGTCCTTGTTGTACTTTCCAAGCCTGAAAACCTTTTCAACATTTCGCTCAGCTCCCTCCATCCTTACCTCTTTAAGGATCTCTTTAATCATGTTTTTGTCCTTGTCTCTCCGCTCCTTTGGTCTGGTCCCTGTTTGTTCTTCAATGCCTGCTACTACTACTGCTCTATTTCTCTCTATCAGCCGGCTAGTACATCTAGCTGCTTCCTGAGAGGAAGCCACTTCCATGGCAACTTCCTTAACCGCAGACCTAGCTTCAGGGCTCTTTTTAAGCATTTCAGCAAATGAGATCTGGGTTGTGGTGGTCCCCTCCACAGTAGCATTCCCATCTCCCTGGGGTACGGTTTGTGCCTGGTATTGTGGAAGAGTCTCCTTTAGGTATCTTATCTCCTCCTTTGCTGCCCTTAAATCATCTTGCAGGTTGGCTACTGTCTCCCTCATTACCCTCAGTCCTTCACTGAATTCATTCTGCATTTGCTGGAGTACTTCCTTCATCCAGGCTTCCTGTTCCATCCCATCCTCTGTGTTTGTTCCAGTTGTGAATTTCCTGCGTTTGGCAGTCAGAGTTCGTCTCCCTTCCATGATTTCCCTATGAGTGTGTGTGTGTGTGTGTGAGAGAGAGAGAGAGAGAGAGAGAGAGAGAGAGAGAGAGAGAGAGAGAGAGAGAGAGAGAGAGAGAGAGAGAGAGAGAGAGAGAGAGAGAGAGAGAGAGAGAGAGAGAGAGAGAGAGAGAGAGAGAGAGAGAGAGAGAGAGACAGACAGACACAGAGAGAGAGAGGGGGGGAGGGAGAGAGAGGGGGGGAGGAAGAGAGAGAGGGGGAGGAAGAGAGAGAGGGGTGGGAGCGAGAGAGGGGAGGGAGAGAGAGGGGGGAGGAAGAGAGAGAGGGGGAGGAAGAGAGAGAGGGGTGGGAGCGAGAGAGGGGAGGGGGAGAGAGAGGGGAGGGAGAGAGAGAGGGGAGGGAGAGAGAGGGGGAGGGGGAGAGAGAGAGGGGGGGAGAGAGAGAGAGGGGGAGGGGGAGAGAGAGAGGGGGAGGGGAGAGAGAGGGGGGAGGGGGAGAGAGAGGGGGAGGGGGAGAGAGAGGGGGGGAGGGGGAGAGAGAGGGGGAGGGAGAGAGAGAGGGGGGGAGGGAGAGAGAGGGGGGAGGGAGAGAGAGGGGGAGAGGGAGAGAGAGGGAGAGAGAGGGGGAGAGGGAGAGAGAGGGGGAGAGGGAGGGAGAGGGGGAGAGTGAGAGAGAGGGGGAGAGGGAGGGAGAGGGGGAGAGTGAGAGAGAGGGGGAGAGGGAGAGAGAGGGGGAGAGGGAGAGAGAGGGGGAGAGGGAGAGAAAGGGGGAGGGAGAGAGAGAGAGAGAAAGGGGGAGGGAGAGAGAGAGAGAGGGGGGGAGAGAGAGAGAGAGAGAGAGAGAGAGAGAGAGAGAGAGAGAGAGAGAGAGAGAGAGAGAGAGAGAGAGAGAGAGAGAGAGAGAGAGAGAGAGAGAGAGAGAGAGAGAGAGAGAGGGGGGGGGGAGAGAGAGGGGGGGAGAGAGAGAGAGAGAGGAGGTGTGTGAGTATATGGGGAGAGGTGGAAGGTGGAAGTGAGGGAGGGGGATGGAGAGGGTGTGTGGGGGTGGGTTAGTGCGGGAAGGTACAGAGAAAGATTGTGTGTGTGTGCGTGTGTGTGTGTGTGCGCGCGTGCGTGTGTGTGTGTGTGTGTGTGTGTGTGTGTGTGTGTGTGTGTGTGTGTGTGTGTGTGTGTGTGTGTGTGTGTGTGTGTGTGTGTGTGTGTGTGTGTGTGTGTGTGTGTTTGTATGTGTGTGTGTGTACTCACCTAATTGTACTCACCTAATTGTGCTTGCGGGGGTTGAGCTCTGGCTCTTTGGTCCCGCCTCTCAACCGTCAATCAACTGGTGTACAGATTCCTGAGCCTATTGGGCTCTATCATATCTACATTTGAAACTGTGAATGGAGTCAGCCTCCACCACATCACTTCCTAATGCATTCCATTTGCTAACTACTCTGACACTGAAAAAGTTCTTTCTAACGTCTCTGTGGCTCATTTGGGTACTCAGCTTCCACCTGTGTCCCCTTGTTCGCGTCCCACCAGTGTTGAAAAGTTCGTCCTTGTTTACCCGGTCGATTCCCCTGAGGATTTTGTAGGTTGTGATCATGTCCCCCCTTACTCTTCTGTCTTCCAGTGTCGTGAGGTGCATTTCCCGCAGCCTTTCCTCATAACTCATGCCTCTTAGTTCTGGGACTAGTCTAGTAGCATACCTTTGGACTTTTTCCAGCTTCGTCTTGTGCTTGACAAGGTACGGGCTCCATGCTGGGGCCGCATACTCCAGGATTGGTCTTACATATGTGGTGTACAAGATTCTGAATGATTCCTTACACAGGTTCCTGAACGCCGTTCTGATGTTAGCCAGCCTCGCATATGCCGCAGACGTTATTCTCTTTATGTGGGCTTCAGGAGACAGGTTTGGTGTGATATCAACTCCTAGATCTTTCTCTCTGTCTGTTTCATTAAGTACTTCATCTCCTATTCTGTATCCTGTGCCTGGCCTCCTGTTTCCACTGCCTAGTTTCATTACTTTGCATTTACTCGGGTTGAACTTCAACAGCCATTTGTTGGACCATTCACTCAGTCTATCCAGGTCATCTTGTAGCCTCCTACTATCATCCTCTGTTTCAATCCTCCTCATAATTTTTGCATCGTCGGCAAACATTGAGAGGAACGAATCTATACCCTCTGGGAGATCATTTACATATACCAGAAACAGTATAGGTCCAAGGACTGACCCCTGCGGGACTCCACTTGTGACGTCTCGCCAATCTGAGACCTCACCCCTCACACAGACTCGTTGTCTCCTGTTGCTTAGGTATTCCTCTATCCACCGGAGTACCTTCCCTCTCACTCCAGCCTGCATCTCCAACTTTCGCACTAGCCTCTTGTGTGGCACTGTATCAAAGGCTTTCTGACAATCCAAAAATATGCAGTCTGCCCACCCTTCTCTTTCTTGCCTTATTTTTGTTGCCTGGTCGTAGAATTCAAGTAACCCTGTGAGGCAGGACCTGCCATCCCTGAACCCATGTTGATGCTGTGTTACAAAGTTCCTTCGCTCCAGATGCTCCACTAGTTTTTTTCGCACAATCTTCTCCATCAGCTTGCATGGTATGCAGGTTAGGGACACTGGCCTGTAGTTCAGTGCCTCCTGTCTATCCCCTTTCTTGTATATCGGGACTACGTTAGCTGCTTTCCAAGTATCTGGCAGTTCCCCTGTTGCCAGTGATTTGTTATACACTATGGAGAGTGGTAGGCTCAGTTCTCTTGCTCCTTCCTTTAGAACCCAAGGGGAGATTCCATCTGGGCCTATAGCCTTCGTCACGTCCAACTCTAGTAAACACTTCCTTACTTCCCCACTGGTAATCTCAAACTCTTCCAGTGGTTCCTGGTTAGCTATTCCCTCACTTACCTCTGGAATTTCTCCTTGTTCTAAGGTGAAGACCTCCTGGAATTTCTTATTCAATTCCTCACACACTTCCTTGTCATTTGTAGTGAATCCTTCCGCCCCTATCCTTAATCTCATAACCTGTTCCTTTACTGTTGTTTTTCTCCTAATGTGGCTATGCAACAATTTAGGCTGAGTCTTTGCCTTGCTTGCGATGTCATTTTCGTATTGTCTTTCTGCCTCTCTTCTCATCCTGACATATTCATTCCTGGCATTCTGGTATCTTTCTCTGCTCTCCAGTGTCCTGTTATTCCTATAGTTTCTCCATGCCCTTTTACTTTGCTGCTTAGCTAGCCTACATCTTTGATTAAACCATGGGTTTCTCATCTTCATTTCTCTGTTTTCCTTTTGGACTGGGACAAACTTGTTTGCTGCGTCCTTGCACTTCTGCTTGATGTAATCCATCATATCTTGGGCCGTCTTTCCCCTGAGCTCTGTTTCCCATGCTATATCTGTTAGGAATTTTCTTATCCCCTCATAGTTTCCCTTTCGGTATGCTAACCTTTTGGTTTCGGTATCCCTCCTCGAGTTCAATAACCCTTCTTCAATCAAGTACTCAAACACCAGTACACTGTGGTCGCTCATTCCTACTGGGTCCTCAAAACCGATTTCTCTTATGTCGGAGTCGTTCAGAGTGAAGACTAGGTCGAGTCTCGCTGGTTCGTCATTGCCTCTCATCCTTGTGGGTTCTCCGACATGCTGCGTTAAAAAGTTGCTTGTCACCACCTCCAATAGTTTGGCTCTCCACGTATCCTCGCCTCCATGCGGTTCCTTGTTCTCCCAGTCAATCTTTCCGTGATTGAAGTCGCCCATGATGAGCAGGTGGGATCTATTTCTACAGGCAGCAGAGGCTGCCCTCTCAATTATAGTGTTAACTGCCTTGTTGTTGTTTTCATACTCTTGACTGGGTCTCCTGTCATTTGGTGGAGGGTTGTATATTACTGCTACTACTATTCTTGGTCCTCCCATTGTTATGGTGCCTGCTATGTAGTTTCTGAACTCCTCACAGCCCGGGATGGCCATCTCCTTAAAACTCCATTCCCTTCTCATGAGTAGGGCCACTCCGCCTCCTCCTCTACCTTCCCTCTCTTTCCTTATTACTGTATACTCCTGGGGAAACACGGCATTCGTTATGATTCCAGAGAGTTTTGTTTCAGTGAGTCCGATTACATCTGGGTTAACTTCTTGTGCTCTTTCCCTTAGTTCACTTGTCTTGCTTGTGATCCCATCTATGTTCGAGTACATCACCCTGAAACTGACTCTCTTCTGCTTCTTTTCTGGGGCGGACCTTTGAGATCTGTGTGTATGTGTGTGTGTGTGTGTGTGTGTGTGTGTGTGTGTGTGTGTGCGTGTGCGTGTGCGTGTGTGTGTGTGTGTGTGTGTGTGTGTGTGTGTGTGTGTGGGTGTGTGTGCTTACCTAGTTGTAGTCACCTGGTTGTGCTTATGGGGGTTGAGCTCTGGCTCTTTGGTCCCGCCTCTCAACTGTCACTCAACTGGTGTACAGATTCCTGAGCCTACTGGGCTCTATAATATGTACATTGAATCTGTGTATGGAGTCAGCCTTCACCACATCACTGCCTAATGCATTCTATCTTTTAACTACTCTAACACTGATAAAGTTCTTTCTAACATCCCTGTGGCTCATTTGGGTACTAAATCTCCACCTGTGTCGCCTTGTTCGCATACCACCCATTTTAAACAGTTTATCCTTATCCACCCTGTCAATTCCTCTGAGAATTTTGTAGGTAATGATCATGTCTCCCCTTATTCTTCTCTCTTCCAATGTCGTGAGGTGCGTTTCACGCAGCCTGTCCTCATAAGTCATGCCTCTTAGTTTTGGGACTAGCCTAGTGGAATACCTCTGAACTTTTTTAAGTTTCGTCTTGTGCTTGACAAGTACGGGCTCCATGCTGGGGGCCGCATACTCCAGGATTGGTCGTACATATGTTGTATACAAGGTTCTGAAGGCTTCCATACACAGGTTCCTGAAGGCAGTCCTGATGTTAGCCAGCCTCGCATACGCCGCAGATGTTATTCTCTTGATGTGGGCTTCAGGAGACGGGTTTGGTGGTATATCAACGTCAAGGTCTTTCTCTCTATTCGTTTCTTGAAGTACTTCATCTCCCATTATGTATCCTGTGTCTGGCTTCCTGTTTCCACCGCCTAGTTTCATTAGCTTACATTTACTCGGGTTGAATTTTAGTAGCCATTTGTTCTAAGTCATCTTGGAGCCTCATACTATCTTCATCTGTCTTAATCCTCCTCACAATTTTGTTATCACCTACAAACAATGAGAGGAACGATTCTATACCCTCTGGTAGATCATTTACATATATCAGAAATACATTAGCCTTCTTCCAAATTTAGCTAGCCGTCATCTCTTATTAAACCATGGGTTTCTCATCTACATTTCGTTGTTTTCCTTTTGGACCGGGGCAAACTTGTCTGCTGTCTCTTTACACTTGTGCGTGATGTAGTTTATCATGTCTTGGGTCGTCTTTCCCCTGAGCTCTGTTTCCCATGTTATATATGTTAGGATTTTTCTTATCTCCTCACAGTTTTCCTTTCGGAATGCCAGCCTTCTGTTTTCAGTTCCCTTCCTTAACTTCATTAACCCTTCTTCTTCTTCTTCTTGATAGTTGGTGCAGTTTGCAGGAAGGGTTTGTCCTGTCCATGACTGCACCAGTACAGATGTTGGTAGAGGCGTTTATGTTGAGGATGATAAGAGTTTCATAAGTGCTTGTTGCGTTGTGCTGTAGACAGAGGAGCGGCGACTAGAACAGAGGTGTGTGTTAGAGGGAGACTTGCCGCACCGTAGGGTGGTGTGTTGTGTTTATGGCGTCAGCTGATCCTTCGTGCTGCGACGAGGCAGTTGTTGTCTGTGTTTAGCTGTTGGTGGCGCCAGGTATAAATGTGGCGCGGGTCAGATGTGACCCAATTTGTTGGTCGATTAGAGATATTTAGCCAGTGCTTTGACTATTTGGTATTTTTCTTGTAACGAGTGGTCACCGCCTCCTAATATATGCTCGATGGTAAAGGGTATTTTAAGTGAAATAAGTACTTGTTTGAAATTTACTCTGGCACTATAATGTCGGAAGCAGTGAAGGAGATAGTGTTCGATTGTTTCAGGCACCTGACAGTGGACGCAGAGTTCGTTGATGTTTGTTCTATACTTAGAGCTGTGTGCTCAACCCGCCCTCTTAAAAATAACGTCACTTTTGGTTCGTATGCGCACTATGGCCAAATTTCGACGTAATTCGAAATGAAATCGACGCCCAAAAGTGACGTACTGTCCCTTTTTCTGTTTGAGTCGTCCTCAGTAAGGTTAGAAGAGGAAACGTTCAATTAACGTTTTTCATAACGTTTTGAAACTTTATTAGAATTTCCTTCCCACCTAATCTATCAGAGGACCCATAACTTACTGCTGTTGAAAAAAAAAAAAAATCATATTTTTTTTCATTTCCAAATTACGTCCACTTTCGGCCATACTGGTAAACGGCCAAAAGCGACGTTATTTTTAAGAGGACAGGTTGGTGTGCTGCCAGTGTGGTGTGTCCCTGCCTTAATCTGGTCATCGCTATATCAATTTCCCTGCTTTTATATCTGACAAGTTTCCAAGTTTCCCTTTTCTTTTTAATGGACCCATAGTACAAAGATGAGCATGACGTTTTCCATTTCGTCGCAAAATCTTGAGTGATGGTATTTTTGAAGGCTCCTTTACATGCAACATGGGGAATTGAATAACGGGTAATGAGAGGCGTGTTGTGTATTGCTTTGGCTAGTTGATTCTCCATTCATTATGGAGAATACCACAATGCGCTGGGACCCATTGAATAGAGGTATCATAACCGTTCAATCGATGTTCATGAAGAAGTTGAAGATATGGGTAAACACACTCCTTGCACGTTGTTGAAGAGTACGTAATTCCTTGAATCACATTCTTGGAGTCACTGCAGATTATATATGTCCCGATTGGTAATGTTGTGATTATTTGGAGAGCTTGATATAAGGCAAACACTTTTTCGACCAGATACTCAAATGTCAGTACACTGTGACTGCTCATTCCTACTGTGGCCTCGAAGCCAATTTATCTTATGTCGAAGTCGTTCAAAGTGAAGACTTGGTTGTGACTCGCTGGTTCATCGTTGTCTCTCATTCTTGTGGGTTCCCTGACATGCTGGCTTAAGAAGTGTCTTGTTGCCACCTCCAACAGTTTATCTCTTCATGTATCCTCACCTCCATGCGGTTCCTTGTTCTCCCAGTCTATCCTTCCGTGATTAAAGTCCCCCATGATGGGCAGCAGGGATATATTTCTACAGGCAGCAGAGACTGCCCTCTCATTTATGGTGTTAACTGCCATGTTGTCATTGTCATAACCTTGCCTGGGTATTCTATCGTTTGGTGGCGGGTTATATATCACTGCTACTACTTCTCGTGGTCCTCCCATCGTCATAGTCCCTGTTATGTAGTCTCTTAATCCCTCGCAGCACAGGATAACCATCTCCTTGAAACTCCATTCCTTTCTCATTAATAGTCCCACTCTGCCTCCTTGCCTCTTTCCCTTCTTTCCCTCTCTTTCCTTATTACAGTGTAGTCCTGGGAAACACCGCATTCATTATGATTCCTGAGAATTTTCTTTCTGTGAGTCCAATTACATCTGGGTTCACTGCTTGTGCTCTTTCCCTTAGTTCACTTGCCTTGCCTGTAACCCTATCTATGTTTGAGTATATCACCTTGAAACTGACTCTCTTCTGTCCATCCTCATTTTCTGTTGATACCCCCTGTGTGTATGTGTGTGTGTGTGTGTGTGTGTGTGTGTGACTCAACTGAACGTCATCGGTTGTAACAGGGGTTTTGTGGCCAGGTTAGCAAAGGGGAGGGAACTTTCAGGAGTGAGCGCTAAGCCATTCTGAGTGTATATTACTTGAACCATACCACACACAGTCCCACTCCTGTGCCAGGATTAGTTCACTACAGTCTCACCATAGCCCGTGCTTCTTGGAACATTTTGCTCCGAGTAACTGAATCTAAAACAACAAGCCCTTGAAAGGGATCAGGATAAGGATTTGGCATGGGACGGGGAAGAAGGAATGGTGCCCAACTACTTGCACGGTCGGGGATTGAACGCCGACCTGCACGAAGCGAGACCGTTGCTCTACCGCCCAGCCATAGTGGTGCTGCTAGGGATAGGTAAATGAGTATTTGGTTTTTGTGGATGAGGACAGGCTGACACGCGATTCTGCACGACTCGCATCTGATTGCGTTTGAATATTTCTTGAACAATGCATGTCTGACGACCTCTGTTCGAATCTCAAAGTTGTAAAGGTTTCACCCACGTTCTTCAAATACAAATAATCATCAGTAGACCCTAATCACCAAAGTTAGCCTCACTTATACGTAACCTAACCTAACCTTACTTAGACCTATCTTAACCTAATCTAACCATACTTATACTTACCCTAACCTAACCTAACTTTATTAATACCTAACTGTTCATATTATTTAACATATAGTAACATTAATAAATATATAAGAACAAACCTATATTTTTGTAAACACTGTGTTAATATTTATGAATCCATCTTGGGGAACAGCCGCTGCTTTAACGTGCCTGGCTTGAGGACGGGTTACCTGAGGACAGGTTGCTTGAGGACGGGTTGCCTGAGGACAGGTTGCTTGAGGACGGGTTGCCTGAGGACAGGTTGCTTGAGGACGGGTTGCCTGAGGACAGGTTGCTTGAGGACGGGTTGCCTGAGGACAGGTTGCTTGAGGACGGGTTGCCTGAGGACAGGATGCTTGAGGACGGGTTGCCTGAGGACAGGTTGCTTGAGGACGGGTTGCCTGAGGACAGGTTGCTTGAGGACGGGTTGCCTGAGGACAGGATGCTTGAGGACGGGTTGCCTGAGGACAGGTTGCTTGAGGACGGGTTGCCTGAGGACAGGTTGCTTGAGGACGGATTGCCTGAGGACAGGTTGCTTGAGGACGGGTTGCCTGAGGACAGGATGCTTGAGGACGGGTTGCCTGAGGACAGGTTGCTTGAGGACGGGTTGCCTGAGGACAGGATGCTTGAGGACGGGTTGCCTGAGGACAGGTTGCTTGAGGACGGGTTGCCTGAGGACAGGATGCTTGAGGACGGGTTGCCTGAGGACAGGTTGCTTGAGGACGGGTTGCCTGAGGACAGGATGCTTGAGGACGGGTTGCCTGAGGACAGGATGCTTGAGGACAGGTTGCCTGAGGACAGGTTGCTTGAGGACAGGTTGCTTGAGGACGGGTTGCCTGAGGACAGGTTGCTTGAGGACGGGTTGCCTGAGGACAGGTTGCTTGAGGACGGGTTGCCTGAGGACAGGATGCTTGAGGACGGGTTGCCTGAGGACAGGATGCTTGAGGACGGGTTGTCTGAGGACAGGTTGCTTGAGGACGGGTTGCCTGAGGACAGGTTGCTTGAGGACGGGTTGCTTGAGGACGGGTTGCCTGAGGACAGGTTGCTTGAGGACGGGTTGCCTGAGGACAGGTTTCTTGAGGACGGGTTGCCTGACGACGGGTTGCTTGAGGACAGGTTGCTTGAGGACGGGTTGCCTGAGGACAGGTTGCTTGAGGACGGGTTGCTTGAGGACGGGTTGCCTGAGGACAGGTTGCTTGAGGACGAGATGCCTGAGGACAGGTTTCTTGAGGACGGGTTGCCTGACGACGGGTTGCTTGAGGACAGGTTGCTTGAGGACGGGTTGCCTGAGGCCAGGTTGCTTGAGGACGGGTTGCCTGACGACGGGTTGCTTGAGGACGGGTTGCCTGAGGACAGGTTGCTTGAGGACGGGTTGCCTGAGGACAGGTTTCTTGAGGACGGGTTGCCTGAGGACAGGTTGCTTGAGGACGGGTTGCTTGAGGACGGGTTGTCTGAGGACAGGTTGCTTGAGGACGGGTTGCCTGAGGACAGGTTTCTTGAGGACGGGTTGCTTGAGGACAGGTTACTTGAGGACGGGTTGCCTGAGGACAGGTTGCTTGAGGACGGGTTGCCTGAGGACAGGTTTCTTGAGGACGGGTTGCCTGAGGACAGGTTGCTTGAGGACGGGTTGCTAGAGGACGGGTTGCCTGAGGACAGGTTTCTTGAGGACGGGTTGCTAGAGGACGGGTTGCCTGAGGACAGGTTTCTTGAGGACGGGTTGCCTGAGGACAGGTTTCTTGAGGACGGGTTGCTAGAGGACGGGTTGCCTGAGGACAGGTTTCTTGAGGACGGGTTGCTAGAGGACGGGTTGCCTGAGGACAGGTTTCTTGAGGACGGGTTGCTAGAGGACGGGTTGCCTGAGGACAGGTTGCTTGAGGACGGGTTGCCTGAGGACAGGTTGCTTGAGGACGGGTTGCCTGAGGACAGGTTGCTTGAGGACGGGTTGCCTGAGGACAGGATGCTTGAGGACGGGTTGCCTGAGGACAGGTTGCCTGAGGACAGGTTGCTTGAGGACAGGTTGCTTGAGGACGGGTTGCCTGAGGACAGGTTGCTTGAGGACGGGTTGCCTGAGGACAGGTTGCTTGAGGACGGGTTGCCTGAGGACAGGATGCTTGAGGACGGGTTGCCTGAGGACAGGATGCTTGAGGACGGGTTGTCTGAGGACAGATTGCTTGAGGACGGGTTGCCTGAGGACAGGTTGCTTGAGGACGGGTTGCTTGAGGACGGGTTGCCTGAGGACAGGTTGCTTGATGACGGGCTGCCTGAGGACAGGTTTCTTGAGGACGGGTTGCCTGACGACGGGTTGCTTGAGGACAGGTTGCTTGAGGACGGGTTGCCTGAGGACAGGTTGCTTGAGGACGGGTTGCTTGAGGACGGGTTGCCTGAGGACAAGTTGCTTGAGGACGGGATGCCTGAGGACAGGTTTCTTGAGGACGGGTTGCCTGACGACGGGTTGCTTGAGGACAGGTTGCTTGAGGACGGGTTGCCTGAGGACAGGTTGCTTGAGGACGGGTTGCCTGACGACGGGTTGCTTGAGGACGGGTTGCCTGAGGACAGGTTGCTTGAGGACGGGTTGCCTGAGGACAGGTTTCTTGAGGACGGGTTGCCTGAGGACAGGTTGCTTGAGGACGGGTTGCTTGAGGACGGGTTGTCTGAGGACAGGTTGCTTGAGGACGGGTTGCCTGAGGACAGGTTTCTTGAGGACGGGTTGCTTGAGGACAGGTTACTTGAGGACGGGTTGCCTGAGGACAGGTTGCTTGAGGACGGGTTGCCTGAGGACAGGTTTCTTGAGGACGGGTTGCCTGAGGAGAGGTTGCTTGAGGACGGGTTGCTAGAGGACGGGTTGCCTGATGACAGGTTTCTTGAGGACGGGTTGCTAGAGGACGGGTTGCCTGAGGACAGGTTTCTTGAGGACGGGTTGCCTGAGGACAGGTTTCTTGAGGACGGGTTGCTAGAGGACGGGTTGCCTGAGGACAGGTTTCTTGAGGACGGGTTGCTAGAGGACGGGTTGCCTGAGGACAGGTTTCTTGAGGACGGGTTGCTAGAGGACGGGTTGCCTGAGGACAGGTTGCTTGAGGACGGGTTGCCTGAGGACAGGTTGCTTGAGGACGGGTTGCCTGAGGACAGGTTGCTTGAGGACGGGTTACCTGAGGACAGGTTGCTTGAGGACGGGTTGCCTGAGGACAGGATGCTTGAGGACGGGTTGCCTGAGGACAGGTTGCTTGAGGACGGGTTGCCTGAGGACAGGTTGCTTGAGGACGGGTTACCTGAGGACAGGTTGCTTGAGGACGGGTTGCCTGAGGACGGGTTGCTTGAGGACGGGTTGCTTGAGGACAGGTTGCTTGAGGACGGGTTGCCTGAGGACAGGATGCTTGAGGACGGGTTGCCTGAGGACAGGTTGCTTGAGGACGGGTTGCCTGAGGACAGGATGCTTGAGGACGGGTTGCCTGAGGACAGGTTGCTTGAGGACGGGTTGCCTGAGGACAGGTTGCTTGAGGACGGGTTACCTGAGGACAGGTTGCTTGAGGACGGGTTGCCTGAGGACAGGTTGCTTGAGGACGGGTTACCTGAGGACAGGTTGCTTGAGGACGGGTTGCCTGAGGACAGGATGCTTGAGGACGGGTTGCCTGAGGACAGGTTGCTTGAGGACGGGTTGCCTGAGGACAGGATGCTTGAGGACGGGTTGCCTGAGGACAGGTTGCTTGAGGACGGGTTGCCTGAGGACAGGTTGCTTGAGGACGGGTTACCTGAGGACAGGTTGCTTGAGGACGGGTTGCCTGAGGACAGGTTGCTTGAGGACGGGTTACCTGAGGACAGGTTGCTTGAGGACGGGTTGCCTGAGGACAGGTTGCTTGAGGACGGGTTACCTGAGGACAGGTTGCTTGAGGACGGGTTACCTGAGGACAGGTTGCTTGAGGACGGGTTGCCTGAGGACAGGTTTCTTGAGGACGGGTTGCCTGAGGACAGGTTGCTTGAGGACGGGTTGCTTGAGGACGGGTTGTCTGAGGACAGGTTGCTTGAGGACGGGTTGCCTGAGGACAGGTTGCTTGAGGACGGGTTGCCTGACGACGGGTTGCTTGAGGACGGGTTGCCTGAGGACAGGTTGCTTGAGGACGGGTTGCCTGAGGACAGGTTTCTTGAGGACGGGTTGCCTGAGGACAGGTTGCTTGAGGACGGGTTGCTTGAGGACGGGTTGTCTGAGGACAGGTTGCTTGAGGACGGGTTGCCTGAGGACAGGTTTCTTGAGGACGGGTTGCTTGAGGACAGGTTACTTGAGGACGGGTTGCCTGAGGACAGGTTGCTTGAGGACGGGTTGCCTGAGGACAGGTTTCTTGAGGACGGGTTGCCTGAGGAGAGGTTGCTTGAGGACGGGTTGCTAGAGGACGGGTTGCCTGATGACAGGTTTCTTGAGGACGGGTTGCTAGAGGACGGGTTGCCTGAGGACAGGTTTCTTGAGGACGGGTTGCCTGAGGACAGGTTTCTTGAGGACGGGTTGCTAGAGGACGGGTTGCCTGAGGACAGGTTTCTTGAGGACGGGTTGCTAGAGGACGGGTTGCCTGAGGACAGGTTTCTTGAGGACGGGTTGCTAGAGGACGGGTTGCCTGAGGACAGGTTGCTTGAGGACGGGTTGCCTGAGGACAGGTTGCTTGAGGACGGGTTGCCTGAGGACAGGATGCTTGAGGACGGGTTACCTGAGGACAGGTTGCTTGAGGACGGGTTGCCTGAGGACAGGATGCTTGAGGACGGGTTGCCTGAGGACAGGTTGCTTGAGGACGGGTTGCCTGAGGACAGGTTGCTTGAGGACGGGTTACCTGAGGACAGGTTGCTTGAGGACGGGTTGCCTGAGGACGGGTTGCTTGAGGACGGGTTGCTTGAGGACAGGTTGCTTGAGGACGGGTTGCCTGAGGACAGGTTGCTTGAGGACGGGTTACCTGAGGACAGGTTGCTTGAGGACGGGTTGCCTGAGGACAGGATGCTTGAGGACGGGTTGCCTGAGGACAGGTTGCTTGAGGACGGGTTGCCTGAGGACAGGATGCTTGAGGACGGGTTGCCTGAGGACAGGTTGCTTGAGGACGGGTTGCCTGAGGACAGGTTGCTTGAGGACGGGTTACCTGAGGACAGGTTGCTTGAGGACGGGTTGCCTGAGGACAGGTTGCTTGAGGACGGGTTACCTGAGGACAGGTTGCTTGAGGACGGGTTGCCTGAGGACAGGTTGCTTGAGGACGGGTTACCTGAGGACAGGTTGCTTGAGGACGGGTTACCTGAGGACAGGTTGCTTGAGGACGGGTTGCCTGAGGACAGGTTGCTTGAGGACGGGTTGCCTGAGGACAGGTTGCTTGAGGACGGGTTACCTGAGGACAGGTTGCTTGAGGACGGGTTGCCTGAGGACAGGTTGCTTGAGGACGGGTTACCTGAGGACAGGTTGCTTGAAGACGGGTTGCCTGAGGACAGGTTGCTTGAGGACGGGTTACCTGAGGACAGGTTGCTTGAGGACGGGTTGCCTGAGGACAGGTTGCTTGAGGACGGGTTACCTGAGGACAGGTTGCTTGAAGACGGGTTGCCTGAGGACAGGTTGCTTGAGGACGGGTTACCTGAGGACAGGTTGCTTGAGGACGGGTTGCCTGAGGACAGGATGCTTGAGGACGGGTTACCTGAGGACAGGATGCTTGAGGACGGGTTGCCTGAGGACAGGTTGCTTGAGGACGGGTTACCTGAGGACAGGATGCTTGAGGACGGGTTGCCTGAGGACAGGATGCTTGAGGACGGGTTACCTGAGGACAGGATGCTTGAGGACGGGTTGCCTGAGGACAGGATGCTTGAGGATGGGTTACCTGAGGACAGGATGCTTGAGGACGGGTTGCTTGAGGACGGGTTGCCTGAGGACAGGTTGCCTGAGGACAGGATGCTTGAGGACGGGTTGCCTGAGGACAGGTTGCTTGAGGATGGGTTGCCTAAGGAAGTTTTCATAGCAAGAATTATCACGTAAAGAGACAGTGGAAACCTTCATGTTGATTGTGATGCTCACTATATGGATGGGGGAACACATCAGGTTGATGGTTGAGCTGCTGAGACACGCCCAAGGCGGGGCAGACACACGCCCAAGGCGGGGCAAACACACGCCCAAGGTGGGGCAGACACACGCCCAAGGCGGGGCAGACACACGCCCAAGGCGGGGCAGACACACGCCCAAGGTGGGGCAGACACACGCCCAAGGTGGGGCAGACACACGCCCAAGGCGGGGCAGACACACGCCCAAGGCGGGGCAGACACACGCCCAAGGCGGGGCAGACACACGCCCAAGGCGGGGCAGACACACGCCCAAGGCGGGGCAGACACACGCCCAAGGCGGGGCAGACACACGCCCAAGGCGGGGCAGACACACGCCCAAGGCGGGGCAGACACACGCCCAAGGCGGGGCAGACACACGCCCAAGGCGGGGCAGACACACGCCCATGGCGGGGCAGACACACGCCCAAGGCGGGGCAGACACACGCCCAAGGCGGGGCAGACACACGCCCAAGGCGGGGCAGACACACGCCCAAGGCGGGGCAGACACACGTAACACTGCTGTCTGCTCTGTGTATGCAGATTCAGTCCCCAGTCAGCACAGTTTTATTGGTGTGTCTGTGTGTACAGGAGAAGAGAGAGGAATTACAACAAGGAAGGTGAAACATAGAGATAGAACGTTAGACAGAGAGAGAAAAGCAAAGAAAGGAAGAGAGGAAGTGAGACAAGGAGAGAGAGGGAGAGAGAGAGAAAGAGGATTGGGAAAAGTCACAACTTTCCCTTCTCCATTTCCAGGTCAGATTTCGTACATGGAAAATTGTCCCCGTAATTTAATATACTGCATTAAGTTATGGTAATATTAATTAGATTCAGTTTTGCATCTACTAGCTTAAATTACATTTTGAATTTATTATATTATTTTAATTCCACTAATGTATTATAAATACAACACCAAATAAAAGGATATAAAAAATACTGGCTAAAATGAACTAAGTTCTGCTCAATTTGTTTAAAAAATTTAAATTTATTCCACCACGTGAAGCTAATCCCGAGAAAAAAATATATATATTGTATTAGATTACATGAAATAAAAATTATGAAACAATATTTTCTTTCTCCTGGCTTGCTGCAATAAAATTTCTCAGAATTCATAGGTATAATATACATGATAACATTGTTCATGAGAATGAATTAGTTCATCAGAAATATGTTAGAATGACAAGGAAAGATTCCTCGTTAGGATCCTGGCGTTCATCTCACTACATTACTGCCACACGGGGTCCTAATGTGTCCACACTGAGGAATGTGTCCACACAGAGTAATGTGTCCACACAGAGTAATGTGTCCACACTGAGGAATGTCTCCACACTAAGGAATGTGTCCACACTGAGAAATGTGTCCACACTGAGAAATGTGTCCACACTGAGGAATGTGTCTGCACTGAGGAATGTGTCTGCACTGAAAAATGTGTCCACACTGAGCAATGTGTCCACACTGAGGAACACACTGTAACACCAAGAGGTTGGTGGAGCTCCTCAGCAGGAGGGAGCACCCCGTGGCAACAATGGTCAAAATACTAAACTTCGAAAATTTTCAAATGAATGAATTTATAACGGCTGAAACGGGAACTTTAGGAAAATATTGTGTTTTAGGGATAATCTGGCGCCGGGTGGAGATTTGCCCTCAGGTGCGTCACCAGCTTCTCTGCTCCCAGGAAAGACCAAAGGTTGTATCGTGTGTAATTTCTCTGGTGTGTGTACTTATATAGTTGTACTCACCTAGTTGTGCATACGGGGGTTGTGCTAGTGCATTCCATTTACTTTCTACTCTAACACTGAAAAAGTTCTTTCTAATGTCTCTGTGGCTCATTTGGGTACTCAGTTTCCACCTTAATCCCCTTGTTCGCGTACTCCCTCCCCCCGTGTTGAATAATCCATCCTTGTCTACCCTGTTAATTCCCGTGAGAATTTTGTATGTGGTGATCATGTTTCCCCGGGTTCATCTGTCTTCCAGCGACGTGAGGTGCAGATCACGCCGCCTTTCCTCATAACTCGTGCTTCTTAGTTCTGGGACTAGCCTAGTGGCATAGCTCTGAACTTTTTCCAGCTTCGTCTTGTGCTTGGTATGGGCTCCATGCTGGGGCCGCATACTCCAGGATTGGTCTTTCATGTGTGGTAACAAAGTTTTGAAGGATTCCTTACACAGGACTCTGAAGGCAATTCTGATGTTGGTCAACCTCGTATACGCCGCTGATATTATTCTTTTGATGTGAGCTTCAGGAGACAGGTTTGGCGTGATATCAACTCCTAGATCTTTCTTTGTCCGTTTCGTGAAGGACTTCATCTTCGGTATCCTGTGTCTGGCCTCGTATTACCTCCCCCTAGCTTCATTTCTTTGCATTTATTTGGGTTGAACTTTAGTAGCCATTTGTTAGACCATTCCTTGAGTTTGTCTAGGGTATCTTGTAGCCTTATACTCTCTTCTTCTGTCTTAATCCTCCTCATAAGTTTTGCGTCATAAGCAAACATTGAGAGGAACGAGTCTATTTCCTCGGGAAGTTCCTTTATATATATCAGAAACAGTATTGGTCTAAGGACTGATCCCTACGGGACTCCAATGGTGACGCCTTGCCACTCCGAGACCTTCCCCCTCACTCACTTTCTTCTTTTGCTTAGGTACTCCTTTATCCAATGGAGTACCTTCCCTTTCACTCCTGCCTGCATCTCCAGCTTGTGCACTAGTCTCTTATATGGTACTGTGTCAAAGGCTTTCTGGCAATCCAAAAATATGCAGTCTGCCCACTCGTCTCTATCTTGACTGATTTGTGTTGCCTGGTCATAGAATTTAATTAATCTTGTGAGGCATGATTTGCCATCCCTAAACCCATGCTGATGTTGTGTTACAAAGTTCTTTTGCTCCAGATATTCCAATATATTTTTTCGCACAATGTTTTCTACCATCTTGCATGGTGTGTAAGTTAGGGACACTGGACTGTAATTTAGTGCCTCCTGTTTATCTCCCTTCTTGTATATTGGGACTACATTAGCCGTCTTCTAAAATTTTGGCAGTTCAACAGTTACCAGTGACTTGTTGTACACCATGGAGAGTGCCAGACAGAGCTTCTGCTCCTTCCTTTAGTGTCCACGGTGAGATTCCATCCAGGCTTATACCCTTTGTCACATCCAACTCTAGCAGATGCTTCCTCACTTCCCCACTGGTAATCACAAACTCATCTAGTCGTGTCTGGCTAGATATTCCCTATCTTATCTCAGGACTTCTCCTTGCTCTACTGTGAATCCCTCCTGGATTTTCTTATTGAGTTCCTCACATATGTCCTTGTCGTTTGTAGTGAATTTGTCTGTCCGCTTATCCTCAATTTCATTGCCTGTTCCTTCACTGTTGTTTTTCTTCTGATGTGGCCGTGCAGCAATTTAGGCTGAGTCTTTGCCTTGCTCGCTATGTCACTTTCATATTGTCGCTCTGCCTCTCTTCTCACTCTGACGTATTCATTCCTGGCACTCTGGTATCTTTCTCTGCTCTTAGGTACCCTGTTATTTTTAGTTTCTCCACGTCCATGTACTTAGTTGCTTAGATAGCTTATATCACTGATTAAACCATGGGATTCTTCTCATTTAATGTTTTTTTTGTTTTGGACCGGGACAAACTTGTGTGCTGACTCCTTACACGTCTGCGTGATGTAGTCCATCATGTCTTAAGCTGTCATTCCTCTGAGCTCTGTTTCCCAAGCTATATCATTTAGGAGTTTCCTCATCTCCTCATAGTTTCCCTTCCGGAATTCCGACCTTTTGTTTTCTGGGCTCTTCCTTGAATACTATAACCCTACTTCAGCCAGGTACTCAAACATCAGTACACTGCGATCACTCATTCCCACTGGGGCTTCCCTTATTCCTAAATAGTGACGTTTCGGTCCGTCATGGATCATGATCAGGTCATGACGACGTTCGGTCCGTCGTGGACCCTTATCAAGTCATATAAAAGAAGGAGTTATGAACAAATAAGGAGTTACGAGTAAGAAAAGATTTTCAAGTAAAGGTCGAGTAGATAAGACTACCTCTCAAGGTAGCAGAAATATAGAATACTGTATAAGGCCTAAAGACAAAGAGACAGAGTCGAAAAATAAGAGACAAAAGAGAAAGCAACAGTTTTCTAACACAGAATCCTTAGAGGCCACAGTAATGTCCAAGATTGAATAGCTTTTTGCAGTATGTTGTGGTTCAGGGGTATGACGCGTGTGAGGCATTCACCAAGACGATGCTTCAGTCTTCACTCTGCTCCAGCGATATCCTTAACAGTTATCTTTATTATTATTAACTCCCATGGTATACTTCTTACCCCATCGACTTCCACCTCAAATTCTCACAACTCCGCCAGAGTTGAAGCTACACGGACCAGACCTAATTAGTTGAAGACAATGTGCATTGCCATGTATTGAATTTCAACTTAGCTATCTGGCGCTTGTTCCAACAGATCCAACTTTTGTCTGCTCTTGCTGTTATCCTGGGAACGACATTGTAAATGCATCAACATTTTTTACATCTAAATCCTTTAAACCTCTTTTCTCTTGACAATACTTCTGTCACATCCTCTCTCACTCTGCCTGCCTGTCTCTCTCTGTGATCTATGCCTAAGGTGCTGGGCTCCAGGGAAATTGTATCCAGTGATATGAACAAAGTTTCGGTGTCTGTGACAGGTGTAATTTCTTACCTGTCAAGTTTCATTCTCTATCTCAGCTCATTTCTCTTGTTTGTGATCCTGTCACCGGAGAGGCCACATGTCACAGGCAGCCTGGAGAGGTCACAGGTCACAGGCAGCCAGGAGAGGTCACAGGCAGCCTGGAGAGGTCACATGTCACAGGCAGCTTGGAGAGGTCACAGGCAGCCTGGAGAAGCCACACGTTACAGGCAGCCTGGAGAGGTCATACGTCACAGGCAGCCTGGAGAGGTCACACGTCACAGGAAGCCTGGAGAGGTCATACGTCACAGGCAGCCTGGAGAGGTCACACGTCACTTGCAGCCTGGAGAGGTCATACGTCACAGGCAGCCTGGAGAGGTCACACGTCACAGGAAGCCTGGAGAGGTCATACGTCACAGGCAGCCTGGAGAGGTCACACGTCACTTGCAGCCTGGAGAAGTCACACGTCACAGGCAGCCTGGAGAGGTCACACGTCACAGGCAGCCTGGAGAGGTCATACGTCACAGGCAGCCTGGAGAGGTCACACGTCACAGGCAGCCTGGAGAGGTCATACGTCACAGGCAGCCTGGAGAGGTCACACGTCACTTGCAGCCTGGAGAAGTCACACGTCACAGGCAGCCTGGAGAGGTCACACGTCACTTGCAGCCTGGAGAGGTCACACGTCACAGGCAGCCTTTCAGAGGGCGACCGTCACAGGCAGCCTGGAGAGGTCACACGTCATAGGCAGCAGGGAGAGGTTACACGTCACAAGCTGCCTGGAGAGGCCACACGTCACAGGCAGCCTGGAGAAATCACACGTCACAGGCAGGCTGGAGAGTTCACACGTCACAGGCAGCCTGGAGAGGTCATACATCACAGGCAGCCTGGAGAGGTCACACGTCACAAGCAGCCTGGAGAGGTCATACGCCACAGGCAGCCTGGAGAGGTCACACGTCACAGGCAGCCTGGAGAGGTCACAGGCAGCCTGGAGAGGTTACACGTCACAGGCAGCCTGGAGAGGTCACACGTCACAAGCAGCCTGGAGAGGTCACACGTCACAGGCAGCCTGGAGAGGTCACACGTCACAGGCAGCCTGGAGAGGTCACAGGCAGCCTGGAGAGGTTACACGTCACAGGCAGCCTGGAGAATGGTTCACAAGGCGCAACGTTTTCTGTGCGTAGGACGGAAAGGTTAGGTCGGTAGGTAATGCCCGGGCGTTTTAGTAGCCATATTCTGGCCGTTGTGGCAACACAAGAGGACCGGCTCGCCACACTCCAAGGTAACAGCAACTTTCTGTCGTTTACCAAAGTTGTCCAGTCTATCATCTCAGTGTTCTTCAACACTGTAGGACCTTTACATGGGACGGTTGGCAGAAGGATGTCTGCTGCGCCAGCTCCACAGCACCGCTGCGCCTGCTCTTCAGCACCGCTGCTCCTGCTCCACAGCACCGCTGCTCCTGCTCATCAGCACCGCTGCGCCTTCTCCACAGCACCGCTGCTCCTGCTTATCAGCACCGCTGCACCTGCTCACCTAGGATCGCTAGTTGCTCACGTCTGTCTGACTCATGACGTCATTTACCTCCTCCCATTGGTGTCACAAGATCACGTAACCTTTGTACCTCCTCCCATTGGTTACACTAGGCCACGTGACCTTTGTACCTCCTCCCATTGGTTACACTAAGCCACATGACCTTTGTACCTCCTCCCATTGGTTACACTAAGTAACGTGACCTAAGTATCGACGGACACGACGGACTGGAGACAGACCCGTCTATGGCGACGTCTTGTCTAAGTAAATAATCCAAAAAAATACTGATGCAATTGAAAATCAACTTCGTTCATTATTCATACTAAGATCAAGTGTTCCCATCAGTCGTTAGTGCTGATTCTTGGTAACTATAATTCTCTAGGAGGTTTATGCAGATGCTGGGCGGTGTAGTGACACTCTGGGGTCAGCTGCTAGATCCTCTAAGACGAATCAGGAGACAGTACCAAGCCATTACGACTATACAGCGCTGAGAAGGGATCAGGAATAGGATTTGGGATGGGACGGGGGGAAGGAATGGTGCCCAACCACTTGGACGGTCGGGGATTGAACGCCGACCTGCATGAAGCGAAACCGTCGCTCTACCATCCAGCCCAAGTGGTTGGACAGATGCTGTAAGAGCTGACAAGAGTTTCTAGTCGAGGCGTTGTGGGTCAGCAACCCATGTGCGTTGCTGAGCCACAGCAACCTTCCCCCTGTCCCCCAGTCCTCCCCACCATTCCCCACTCCACCATCCCCTCTTACTTCCCACAATGCCCCACTCCCCTGTCCCTTTGTCCTCCCCACCATTCTCCATTTCCCCATACCCTCGTCCCCACCATCCCAAACTTCCACGTTCTTTCCCACCATTTCCTCCTTTCTTGTCCCCTCGTCCTCCCCACCATCTCTCACTTCCGTCTCCTCATCATCCCCACCATTCCCCACTCCCTCGTCTGATGCCTTCCCAAATGGTCTGATGTTCCAATCAGAAAATTTGGATCATCAAGTGATCTGATGTTCCCATCACTGAAATATAAGAAAAAGTTAAAAATGAAAAAAAAAAATATGAAAATATAAAAAATAAACTAGTTACGAAGTGAAGGGTGTGGTAAACAACACAGCTGAATTCTAACACAGTCACACAAAATAATTCAATAGAAATGAAAATAAATCGAAATCTATGAAAATAAAATTTATCAAAGCAATCAGAAACATTGAAATGAAATTCGTGACATATTTAGTATAGCGAGCATGTTGCTATTATGTGCAACAGATGGCGCTGTTTTGCAAAAACGCATGTTTTTACCAGTCACAGGGGTAGCATCAATATAGTAGGCATATAAAAAGACGCGTTTTTTCGAATGCAACGATGTGCAAACATTTCAAAGCAATCGGTGAACAACTTTCGGAGATTACAGCGTGTGTTGCACTTACTAACAACAGATGGCACTGATTTTCAAAAAAGCATGTTTTTTTCCTGTCACAGGTGACTCATGTAGTAGATATATAAAAAGATGCGCCTATTCGAATGTAATGTTGTGTCAAAATTTGAAAGCAATCGGTAAACAGGTTTCGAAGATTTCTCCTCACATGAAAAAAATAGTTTTTCAGAAAAAGCATGTTTTTTTTTTTTTACCGTCCCAGACGTGACATCTATATAGTATGTATATAAAACCTGCTCGGATGCGAATGGAACGTTGTGTGAAAATTTCAAAGCAATCGGTGAAAAACTTTCGGAGATTAGCGATTTTGAACAAACGAACATTTCCATTTTTATTTATATAGATTTAAGTTCTACAGTATGTACAGTTAGGCGTAGAGTAGGTTAAATGTTTAGGTTCTGTTGGCGATTATTTGTATTTGTAGTACGTGGGTGAAGCATTTACAGCGTTGTGGTTCAAACAAAATTCGTCAGTGAAGCACTTGTTCCGGAAGTGTTAAAACGTTATCAGTTGTGAGTCGTGTGTAAATTGTTTTTCATTCATAAACAGTGGGTTTGGCTGGTGCATGGAATCACTTTTGGATCTTTGTTTGGAGGACGGGCTGGTTACACACAACTGATCACATCCGAACACTTCCGGAACTAGTACATCACTGATGAAAGTTGTTCGAACCACAACACTGTAAATGCTTCACTCACGTAACAAAAATACAAATGATGGCCAAACGAACCTAACCACCAAACCTATCCTAACTTAGGCCTAGCTATTCAACACATTCTAGTATGAAATATTATTACTACATATTTTTTTTCAGAAACAAAAAACTAGTTTTTAATACGCAGGGCGTTAAAATAGTTAATGGGACTTTCGGTTGAGTCGCCGCCAGGACGAGCCTAGCAGAGCAGCCCAGTTGTGACCAACCAACAGTCGTGCGGGAGTTATACCATATGATGTTAGTGCTCGTCTTAACAACAAGAGCCTGACATAGTAGAGTCGGATATACTCTACATGTTGAAGAGCACTCTCCTCAACATTATAACCAAGCAGTAGGAGGAGGAGGAACTGCCTATGAGTCTACAGGTAACTGTTGATATTAATGAGGTGTGGGGCGAGGCGGGAAGCTGGGTCTCCCTTCTCCTCTCCCCGTGTCTGGGTTACCGCTCAGTTGTACAATTTATTGTAAGATTTTGAGTCAGAGAAATAGGGATGGATATTAGTTAGACAGTCGTAAGAGCCTATTAAACTTAACACGTAATTAAATATGGAAATGATGCCATTTTAAGAATATGACAATATAAGTAATTAAAGACAATTCTTACATTATAGTTCAATATCTTACTACTCGTTCAACTGTAACAGATTTTCACAGAGCAATCAGTTCTATCGATTAGTACATAGAATTTTGACGTATTGGTCAAAATGTGATGCACTATGTTGGCCCCTTAAGGCTAAAAACCGATGGACTGAAAATCATAGTGGCTCGCAAAATTGACGTGATATCCCGCTTTCTGTTCGTTGGTTCTCGGTAGGTTAGGTTCGGTCAATTTAGTACATCAGTAAAGTGACGTTGGAAGCGCTCAAGATTGATTTGATTATTGCCGCCGGAGGCGTCTAGTTTATTGTGCACCTCATACTCATCCTGTGAGAGGTAGCGCAAAAAGTATTACAGAGGGCACAATAGGTCTTTATCAGACCTCAACGGAGATTATTACATAAACAATTTCATCTATTCTTCACACCTCATAATTATAATGTCAGCTAGCTACAGAAAATGTTGAATTTCAAGAACTATATAATTACAGTAAGTCAATATAGATTAATGTTGGGTCTTATCTCTAATACATACTTGTTTGAGCAATGGAGATATTACAGTCATAAGGGCTCGAGAGGACTGTCTGGTACTGGACCTTTCATGCGTCGTGATATAAGGTCGTAACTTTCATTGCGTTGCGTATGTGGCTTATAACTGTTATTTCATCTGTAATGATTTAAATCAGCCTGATACTTACTCAGCATCAAGCATACTCTTGGTATGATCAGTCTCGGCGTTCAGTAACTATTTGATTTTGGTAATGTGACTTAATAACAAGAAGGATATTTATTATATTGCATCGTCCGAGGAAACTGCGAAATGCCACCAGAAAAACTACACTCTGATCTCCAAATTATCTGTCTAATACGAGCGAACAATTTGGTAAATACGCATCACACTAATGACAAGTAATAGACAATGGGAATAAACATACGATGAGAAGTTTTGGAAAACTCTCACTGAAAACATTTGATTCACACTCAGACCCAATGTGTAAACATTGAGCACATAATACACACGAGAAACACTACTGTTACACCAAGATCATCAAGATCTCATACGTCAGGCTGCGAGCAGCCGCGTCTAACAGCCTGGTTGATCAGTCCAGCAACCAGGAGGCCTGGTCGACGACCGGGCCGCGGGGACACTAAGCCCCGGAAGCACCTCAAGGTAACCTCAAGGTAAGATCCGTAAGCATTATTGTTACCGTTTCTTCTCCTTCTTTCGGCTTTTAACAAAAGTCTGCCATTAAATTATGGCTTTAACAGCTTAACATTTATCGGTAACATATAATTTTAGGATATCTGATATCTAGATAAGATCTGGGTATATCTCTAAATCTCTAGGGATATATAGAGATACACAAGAGCTGTCGAGTCTCCGTGTGTCGTCTTCCACCCTACTGCAGCTCTTTGTTTCTCATCCGTCAACAACTGGTGTATCTTTTGGCGTTCCTTCTCTGATGCACCAAAACTCATCTCTATTTTGTGCAAATTCTAATTTTGCAGTACCGAATCAGACAAATTCTGGCAGTCTAGAAATATGTCAGTCTTCCCTCCATAGTCATGATATCCTAAAACATCGGATAGAATTTTGTTCAGTTATTTAGGACTGGTTTCCTAAACCTGTTTCACAGTTTAGTGTGATCCATTGCTTTCTAAATATTGTGGTGTTATTTAGGCAGCTAATTTACTGGTCACAGCACTCGCGTCTGGAGTGCTGGCCTACAGTTTACAGCTTAGTATTTTAAATTTTTGACTTTTGTAGCCTCGAATTCTGTTATTTTCTGTTTAGTACGAATATCCTATTTTTAATTCTCGTTTTTATAGCCTAACATTATTAGAGGTTTTATTATTTTCTCAGCATCGAATGTGATATATTGTTTACATGTTTTTGTCTTTGCTTTAATTAGTTTACTCCGGTGTGTCATTATCCCTTGTTGTGAGTGTGGGCAGCAGTGTTGTGTTTGAGTGTAGTGTGTTTAGTTCAGGTGTGGCATCCCTCCTTGTTGTGAGTGTGGGCAGCAGTGTTGTGTTTGAGTGTAGTGTGTTTAGTTCAGGTGTGGCATCCCTCCTTGTTCTGAATAACTTCTTGAAATAAATTGTTCAACTCCTATCTAACGCAATCTGCCATGGAATTTTTCAATTCATTTTCAAACTCGTTACTTCGTTCATTACATGATTTTTTCTTAACGTGGTTTTGAAGTAACTGCGTTTGCTTCGTTGTTTTGGCAGCTATATAATCCCTGTACTAGTTTTTATCTTATTAAAGTATATTAATTTCTAGTCACGCTTGTATTATTTCAGTTTTCTGTTGTTCATTTCAGCTTTACATCTTAACCCACCAGTAAATATTAATCTGTTTGGATCCTCTTCATTCTGTACACAGACCAGTCTGAATTTTTCTGAGTGTATGTGACTCATAAACATGTATCCATAGTTTAGACTCATTTAATGTTTTTGTAAAAACCCTTTACCATAACGACATCCACTACAACTGTATCCCTGCTGTATGTCTACATTGTGGGACCATGGCATACAAGTTGAGGTTTCATTAATTTAAGTTTCCATGTATTAGAGCCTTTGGTACCTAGTTGCCATCAGAGTCTCCCGGTCTTTGATGCCTAATGTTGTCCTGTTATCATTATGTTCCTTCTTTAATTATTTTGGTTATGGTTGGTAGGTTAATGTGTTTGTCAGACCTTCCTCTGTGTCTGGTGTTGGAATATACAACATTCTTTTCGTATGTTAGTCCAGATACATAATTAAGGAAATATTGGTATTTTCATTTCTTAAGAAATAAGTGGCGGTATTTCCAATTTATGGGAAAGAGGTGTTTTAAAAATTCATGTCGTTTCATATTAGATTCAATACTGCTGAGATAATATTGATTTGTCCACTTGGATTTACAGAGACGTTAATTTTAAAACAAAATTATCTTTTCTTGATGTCCAAAAAGAATATTTACAATGTCTTGACTGACAGAAAACATAGACTTATTGTAAATATATAACAAAAAATGCCTATAATGGTCTTAGCAATGTCTTAAATGCAATCATACGAATGGATCACTAATACATATAATCAATAAAATTTAAGCAAATATTTGCAAGTTTGACTCAATTATACATAGCAGAGACGGTGCCAACACCCTGAAGGGCAGCTTAACAACTTAGCAAGACAGCTGTAATTAGAGGGGTTCAAAACCCCATTTTTAGGTATAGATATTGATGAACAGCAGAGCCATTTATATAATACCATCTTGCAGTTAATGTAATCCAAAAGGTGACCAGTGATTTACGAAACTATACAAAACTTTTAAGGTTTTCTCACTAGCATAATGCAGTGTTTTCTCTCGTCACTTCTTGCAGAATAAGGTTATGTAACCCTCCACTCTCGCGTCTAGTGTCATCATTCTATTATGCAGGAAGAACCGCACGTCTATGGGGTCATCCAATTAGGTTAGCAGACTTCTAGATGTTAATGTGTTGCCGGGGATCTTAGTGAAGTATCCAAAATTAGGTTATTGAAGGTGCAGCTTGAACATGACTGTAAAGCTGCCGCCCAGTTGGGTGGGTGTGCAGCACATGACTGTAAAGCTGCCACCTAGTTGAGTGGGTGTGGAGCACATGACTGTAAAGCTGCCGCCCAGTTGGGTGGGTGTGGAGCACATGACTGTAAAGCTGCCGCCCAGTTGGGTGAGTGTGCAGCACATGACTGTAAAGCTGCCGCCCAGTTGGGTGGGTGTGAAGCACATGACTGTAAAGCTGTCGCCCAGTTGGGTGGGTGTGAAGCACATGACTGTAAAGCTGCCGCCCAGTTGGGTGGGTGTGGAGCACATGACTGTAAAGCTGCCGCCCAGTTGGGTGGGGTGTGGAGCACATGACTGTAAAGCTGCCGCCCAGTTGGTTGGGTGTGAAGCACATGACTGTAAAGCTGTCGCCCAGTTGGGTGGGTGTGGAGCACATGACTGTAAAGCTGCCGCCCAGTTGGGTGGGTGTGGAGCAAGACTAGTAACTGTGTGACTCACTATAGATGTAAAGTTCCTTGTATAGTGACTGTTGTGAGCCTCTTGTTGAATCACTTGTAATATAAAAATATTATAGATGTGTATATGTATTTGTGTAGATGATTGTATATATGTACATGTGTATGTAACATTTAATAATTGTATAACTAGCTTCAAAAGATTGTTACTTGCTGAGCTAAACCAACTCTGGAGTTCAGATCCTGTACCCATTATGTGGCTCTGTAGCCCTTTCCAGCACTGCCCGCGGAATGGGTATAGGGTGCATAATAAAGAAAAAATCACTAGAACATGACACAATGAGAGAATGATGCGTTAGAAAGTAACGACAATAATGAATTTTCCGAACAAGGTGAGCATACATGAGCCCTCGGCACTAACTTTGTAAACACCTTAATATCTTCGACAATCACGTGGCGAGAAAATACAAAATACAACTTATGAACCCGATATAGCCTCACTTAAGACCCCGATATATCCTCACTTAAGATCCCGATATATCCTCACTTAAGATCCAGATATATCCTCACTTAAGACCCCGATATATCCTCACTTAAGATCCCGATATATCCTCACTTAAGATCCAGATATATCCTCACTTAAGATCCCGATATATCCTCACTTAAGATCCCGATATGTCCTCACCTAAGATCCCAATATATCCTCACTTAAGATCCCGATATATTCTCACTTAAGATCCCGATATGTCCTCACTTAAGACCCAGATATATCCTCACTTAAGATCCCGATATGTCCTCACTTAAGATCCCGATATGTCCTCACTTACGATCCAGATATATCCTCACTTAGATCCCGATATATCCCCACTTAAGATCCCGATATTTCCTCATTTAAAATCCCAATATATCCTCACTTAAGATCCTGATATATCCTCATTTAAGATCCCGATATATCCTCACTTAGGATCCCGATATAACCTCACTTAAGATCCCGATATAACCTCACTTAAGATCCCGATATATCCTCACTTAAGATCCTGATATATCCTCACTTAAGATCCCGATATAACCTCACTTAAGATCCCGATATATCCTCACTTAAGATCCCGATATATCCTCACTTAAGATCTCGATATAACCTCACTTCAGATCCCGATATATCCTCACTTAGGATCCCGATATATCCTCACTTAGGATCCCGATATACCCTCACTTAAGGTCCCGATATATCCTCACTTAAGATCCCGATATAACCACACTTAAGATCCCGATATAACCTCACTTATGATACCGATATAACCTCACTTAAGATCCCGATATAACCTCACTTAAGATCCCAATATATTCTCACTTAAAATCTCGATATATCCTCACTTAAGATCCCGATATATATATTCACTTAAAATCCTGATATATATTTTCACTTAAGATAACTATATATCCTCATATAAGCTCCCGATATATCCTCACTTAAGGTCCCGATATATCCTTACTTAAGATCCCGATATATCCTCACTGAAGATCCCGATATATATTGGTTTAGGAGGCCGATCTATCATTACTTATCCTGAACTATTCTCACACTCTCATTCGTCTTTTGCTCTTGCTGAGAAAAATCCGTCCCCATCAGAGGTCGGTGTATATAGTAACAATTACCTTTAAACTATTGAAGTACAACATCACAGTCGTTGTTCAGACACAGACGCACACGTCAAACTGTACCGCAATTCGACATAAAGAAAAAAATGAGCCGGTTCAGTAAGAATCTGTGGCACAACGAAGACTAAGTAAATCCACCACTCTGTAAACTATTCTCTATTACTGGAATTTTGTATTCAGTATTATATTGAATTTATTACTATTCATGACAGTACATTTTGTAAAAGAAAGTTACATGTTGAGTTTCACATAGGAGATGGAGAATGATGGGAAGCTGCCCTTGCTAGATGTAACAGTTACGGAAAGGAACAGAGGCTTCCACACTGCAGTCTTCACTAAGGAAACAAACATAGGAATGGGCCTCAATGCCAACAGTAACTGCCCAGACAGGAACAAGAAGAGTTTTGTCAACGCTTACGTCGACCGGGCTCTCAGCCACAGCTCAGGATGGAAGCAAGTCGATGGATAACTCAATAGGGTAAGGCAGGTCCTAGTCAACAATGGCTTCTCTAACGGTTTTGTTGAAGACGTCATAAGAAGAAATGTGAAACACCATGCAACCTCTGAGGAGTTAAATAACACAACACTTTTACGTCTATTAGACTGTTTTACAGGAACTTGTTTTTGACGGCTCATAAAATAGAGGAAAGGGTCCAGAAAGACATTCTTGATAGGAACGTCAAAAAACAGAAAATACAATTGACAATTTACTACATAAACAAAAAACGGCCAACCTACTCATGAAAAACTCCCCAGACACCAAACAGAAAGTCTTGAAGGAAACCAACGTCGTCTATGCCTTCACCTGCCTGCTTGGGGACTGTAAACCCCAAAGAACTCAGTATATAGGCAAGACAACAACGTCTTTAGGCGATTATCTATGCACAAACAGGACTTCATCAAGGAACATATAATCTCTTCTCACAACCAGACCATCACCAGAGAAATCTTAACAAGGAACACAAAATCATCAATAAATACAGCGATAGCAGGAGACTCGACATCAGCGTGACACTACACATCAAAAAGTCAGCACCAGCAATCAACAGCCAATTAATGCACAACTATATTCTACCTACTTCAAGACCCCAAACCAACATAGAAGCAGCAAGAGAAAGTATGGGCCAATAAGCCTTCTGTTGTGAAGCAAAGCTAACTCTTAATATAATGATATTTAATATATTAAATTGAATTACTCGAAGGACCACCCTATTTTTACTGAAAAGGGAAACAGATAATTAATGTAATAAAAAGGACTGAGATACCAGTGCCTGTGGATAATATAATCATCAAGAATTATTTGTTGAATATTAATGGACTGTAAGAATAATCATTATTCAAGAGTTGAACATTCTCAAACTTCACAATTGAGGGTTACTACTAGAAGCTGAATTACTCCTAGAACATTTAATCAAGGCTGGTTCTTCCTCGAAAGAAATTAGTAAAATCTACTAAGAAATATAATTTGTATAAGTATTCAATAGTTTGGTTAATGACAAGATCATATAGATATAAATGTTAGACAAGAACATTGTTCCTATCTAAAAGTTCATGAGGCTATGAGAAATATCATTAAATTCCTAGCTCACGTATATGAAATATAAATTCAAGATATTATTAAATCTCGACAACGTATGAGAGATTAATCAGTAAATTAACAAAAAGATCAGTTGCTTAGCTGTGACAGTGAACGGTAGCGTGGTTGGTGATGGCGTCATCTCGAACCTGCTGGAGCACATGACCCACTAGCGTGGTGAAGGAATTCGTCTCATTTCAGGCTGCTTCAACACACGCCGGAAACCCAATATGGTTTAACAATTGTTTACACATAGTGGATTATGACACTATGGATTAATAGAAGGGGTAAATTAGGTTCACTGGGAACGTACTTGTGTTTAGAGGAGGGAGCGTGGTGTAACGACGAACCAAGGGTAAAGTTTACAAGTAAGAGCTCTGAACACTAAACCAAACCACTTAACGTAATTGTTGTCCGACGATGCAATCCTTGGATCGCTGATGGAGTAATTATGCACTTCAGGGCCGATTAATAGCAATGGCCGATCGTGTAGCTTGCGAAAGCTTCACCTCTCTCTGTGTACATGTGGACGTCACGGTGTCTCGTGGCCAAGAGCCCCCTCCTCTTCCCTCAACTCGTCTCGTCGCGCATTATATCAAATAAAAGTAGACACGGAAAATTCTTTTCTTTGTAATTGTTCTACTTAATAAATGAATGAGAATAGGGTTGCAATTATAGGAAGTTATATATTATTTATATTCTCGTCAAATAATAATTAAATTAATATGAACAGTGTTCTTATTAAACGAGAAATGGAGAGAATTTTCTGCTTCCTCCATGTTAGTTTAAGATAACAGATAAACTGTTATATAGTGATCCTTTAGTTGATAACTCTTTATTAGATCACTAGTTGTTATATTGTCAGGTATTAATTCTTGTCGGAAAATCCGACACCATTTAATATCATACAGATAATAGCTGTGTTGTATAAACAAGTTAACCATAGAAAACGTAACTTGTAGTGGAATTACCGTCTAAAGAAAACGGGATATCATCACCACATACTATTATAAATCACCACCTATTATGGTGGGAATTATTCTTAAATACATTAGTCTTTGGACTTTACCATCATAAAAACATCTTATATAAACTAACTTAATTATCAATATTAAAGTAGAGTAAATGTGACCCTTCTATCACTTTCAGAAATTTGGACAATGTAAGCCAGGCGTCAGTGAGGAGGAGGGCAGCCATTGTTGATACTAGACCAGAGGCTCACAGGGAGCAAATTCGGCTCCTGTTAAATTTACTTGGACGTAGTGTTATGGAAACCAAAGGTGTACCATTTTCAACACGCTGTCATCAAATCAAGTTAAGTGTTCTTTCCGAAACCCATTATCTATCATTAGTGGCCATTAATGTCATTGGGTAGGGTTAGCCGGTTAGATCACGAAATCGCCTCAAACTAAAGGTAATTAAGCCAGGTCTTCATGTTCCATGTATAGTGTTTTCTCTGATATAGCTTGTCATATATAGAACCTGGCTTCACAGCTAGCGCCCTTTTGACAGGTCAAGACGAGGAAGCAAGGCTTTGTACATCAGTTACTGGGTGATAGAAGCTACCTCAAAGAGGATAATTTGGTGTCTACATCCTAGTTATACCTGGTGGACTAACCTGCTGTACTATAAGACAAGGAGCCTTTTCAATGTATGTAGTTAATACTGTAGTTTGATTGGCTGCATATAAATTCATTTAATAAACCCCCCCTAATGTGTAGAGGATCGATTTGTGAGATTATGAGATTATTGCAGAAATACAGTCCACTTATCATTATACAAATTGCTATCGAAGTATATAAATTAACGTAAATATAAATTCATATAAATTAAATAAATATAAATCTCACAGGTCGGTTCCCACATTATTTGGTCATCTTCGAACCGGATGACGGATTATTTGATCCTTTGAACCCACATTTGGTCATCTTAGTACCGGATGAACCAGTTAACCAGTGGATTCATTAAATATACTAGTGCAGTGTTATTTAAACAAAGCCAGCAGTCAATGACGGCGGCGTTGACTCGTGCGAGTTCACGAGCCCCGCTCAGTTCAGATCAGCTTCGTCAGCGGTTTCATGTACACCCACAGATTTGGTGGCGTGTTATTCTGTGAAATGACAGCGCTAATATAGAAGCCAGCCAAATTAGTGGCTGTGTCCTCGCAAGATTGTTCACGGATTTCGTGGTGTTAAATTTCGCGAGAGATTATCCACGAATTTTGTGGAGTTTATTTCGCGAGGTCAGTAATAATATTTAATACTTCTAGATAATATTAGAAGTTTCATAGAGGCTAATTAAGAGGCTATAATCAATAATTGTGTATATTATTTCTCCAAATAGAGAATTATTTAATATATATTGCACTAGTGATCACAGTATAATATTTACTAATTGCCAACCCACAACAGGGTAGGATATTACCAGGGACTAGTTGAACTATTATCGTTCATCCTAGTCCCATTATTACCATAGTCAGTTGTACTATATTGAACAACCTAACACCATTAATGAATGGTGCAGACCCTATTTTGGGTGTAATTTTTATCAACTCGAGTTGAGTTGTGTATATATAATAATTTACTTATGATCATTACACCTTTGAGTGATTAATTAGTGTCTCAACCATCCTAGGGTGATATAGAAGAGCTAACCTAAAAGTACTTCCAGTGACACTGGTTTATCACTCAAATCATTAGTGTGTATGATTGTATATATATAATGTGTATTAATTTTAAGTGCTAACCTCTAGTAGAGGTAGGATTATTGCCTAGTGAGTTCAGAATTTAACCCTAGGCTACCATTAGTACTTGCTCACAATTTATGAGCCAGTGGTGCCCAATTAACAAGTCACCATGACTAATCCACAGAAAGCAAAGCGTGCTTTAATATCAAGCAAACGCCAACTAACAAGAGATCTCAACCAATATGAACAGTTGTTATATGAGCCTGTAATTAATTATCGTCGGTTGAAAATACCACTGTTACAGATTCAAACCCAATTGCATATATTGAAAGCAAATAGGAAATCTTACCAAAATCAGGTCCACGACGACGACATAGTAGTTGAAGATGTGGAACCATTCCTGTCTGACCTTGCACAATATGAAGAAGAAACTCAAGCCAGGTTGGAACATTTACACAGGATAATTGATTCAGAACAAATAGCAAGTACACCAAATAAATTGGATAATGTTATGGATGATCTGGATCTTTTTGAGAATAAATGTAAAGCCAGATTAGATCCTTTAATCAACAAGGATAAAGCTTCACCCAGTAAAGCTTCACCCACTACAGCTTCACCCAATATTATACCACCAGAAATTAAGCAGTTCTCAGACAATTTATCCACAGTCTCTGTGAATTCTGAAAACCCAATACCTGAGGCCACTAAGTTAACATGCCTCCAAACTAGAGGTGAAGCTGAACCAGTAGTAGAAAATGTAAATGAAAATAGCGACAGCACTAATTTCCCAGTCCAGCCTCCTAGGAATAATGCTGGCAATGAGAAAACTGTCATACATCTAGTACTACAATTGCTGGATTTACCTCAACCTGATCAGACTGCTGACTCATTACAATCCTTCAGCATGGAGTTTGAGTCACTACTAAGAATATTCAGTCTTAAGGTTGATATAACTACTAGTGAATGGATGACCAAAGTAGTCCTTCAACGAAAATTGTCCAGCGATATACTAGATGAATTATATGCACATCAACATAACACCATCCTGACAGTACAGGACATCACTGAAGGTTTACATTCCATCATAAACAAACGACGAGCAAATGAGGAAGTTAAAGCCTCATGCAAGCCTTCAGAAATAGAAAATAAGAGTCAATTAAAGGGTAAAACAACTACCCCAAATAAACATCAGTCAATTACTCTAACATCAAGTTGCAGAAAATCTGACAATGCAGCAGCAACCTCCAAGCCTACTGTTACTAGTTCACCCAAACCGGTAACTTCCAAACGTGCAGTAGGCTGGGGGACATGTATGTTCTGCAAAAGGAAACATTCAACATACTGTTGTGCTAATTATCCAACCAGAGACACTCGTATTGAGCGACTCCAGGAATTAGGGAGATGTTCAAGGTGTCTCAAGTCACACAACATAGACTATTGTGATACCCAATTCAACACCTGCAACAGGTGTAGAAGAGGTAGGCACCATGCAGCACTGTGCAAATATACGAAATTAACGTATTCAAGACCCAAGGTGGAAGATAGCATTCCCACCACAGTACAGTACTGCAAGGTGCAACAAACAAAGAGTGTCCAATCGGCAAAGTCTAAAGGTAATACGACTTTGCCTACTGCCCAAATTACCATCCTGAATAAGAGGGCCAAGGTCCATACCCGTGGGTTGTTTGACCAAGGATCCCAGAGAACATATATCACTAAAAGGCTGGCAGATGAATTACAATTAAGGCCTGTAGCCCAGATGTCATTCAATATCTCAGGGTTTGTAACAGATGCAGGACCTCAAGTCTACCAGGTGGTACAACCATCAGTACGTTTAGGCAGGTACGTCTGTAGAGTACAAGCCATTGTGGTGGACAAAATACCAGTAGACCTACAAGTTCAAGGTCTGAGAGCAACAGCCAAATTCCTGAGAAATAGAGGAATAAAATTGGCAGATAATATTAAGTCTGATCACCTCACCGACTTCGGTGTCCTTGTTGGGACAGACTATTGCCATCGATTCATCGGTAGCCCTACTAAATATCAGGGTATAACCATGTTAAACTCTGCAGGAGGTAAATTACTCTCAGGCCCAGTTTCAAGCCTGAGGAGACCTATGCCTGCAGATAAACAATACCAATAGAAATCTAAATTTGTCAGCTGATTATATTTCTCCAGTAGCATTATACTAAGGAGATTACAGCTGACTATAGTAACAGAGGTTGATGTTAGTATCATCATTTAAAGCTGAAGATGAGTTCATGAGGCCTCAGTGGCAAATCAGTGAACAGTAGCCTAAACAGCTACAAGTCACTGCGACCAATGTCACTGAACCCACTGCAGTCTCAGAACCATACTTTACTTTAATGATGAGCTATTCAATCTTCTGAATCAATTAACTAAATTAAACCCCAATAAATCTGATGACTGATTTGATACATTTATTATTTAATCAAGATGTATTCCATGGGCCTCAGTGTTTATATATCAGTGACCAGTTACCTGAACAAACTTCAAGTTATATCTAATGTCACTGATCTCACTGCAGCCCCTGAATCATACTTGACTGTAGTACTTGATCACATTCAGTCTTCTGGGTTAAATAATATGTAATTAGGCTTGAATATTAGCCTTTCAAGAGTTGACAGGGAAATGAAATCGCATTAGACTTCTAACCCCTGCAACTCTAGTACGGGACATCCGTCCTGTACGAACAGACGCACAAATGTGTGATTACTAACTACTAACATCAAATTAATCAAATAATTCGAAGGAGGAGTATCGGTGTTCGTCTGTTCTAATTAGGTCTTCGACCCGTGAGCAGCCCCTGGGGAATTATGTCGGAAAATCCGACACCATTTAATATCATACAGATAATAGCTGTGTTGTATAAACAAGTTAACCATAGAAAACGTAACTTTTCTGTGTAGTGGAATTACCGTCTAAAGAAAACGGGATATCATCACCACATACTATTATAAATCACCACCTATTATGGTGGGAATTATTCTTAAATACATTAGTCTTTGGACTTTACCATCATAAAAACATCTTATATAAATTAACTTAATTATCAATATTAAAGTAGAGTAAATGTGACCCTTCTATCACTTTCTGAAATCTGGACAATGTATGCCAGGCGTCAGTGAGGAGGAGGGCAGCCATTGTTGATACTAGACCAGAGGCTCACAGGGAGCAAATTCGGCTCCTGTTAAATTTACTTGGACGTAGTGTTATGGAAACCAAAGGTGTACCATTTTCAACACGCTGTCATCAAATCAAGTTAAGTGTTCTTTCCGAAACCCATTATCTATCATTAGTGGCCATTAATGTCATTGGGTAGGGTTAGCCGGTTAGATCACGAAATCGCCTCAAACTAAAGGTAATTAAGCCAGGTCTTCATGTTCCATGTATAGTGTTTTCTCTGATATAGCTTGTCATATATAGAACCTGGCTTCACAGCTAGCGCCCTTTTGACAGGTCAAGACGAGGAAGCAAGGCTTTGTACATCAGTTACTGGGTGATGGAAGCTACCTCAAAGAGGATAATTTGGTGTCTACATCCTAGTTATACCTGGTGGACTAACCTGCTGTACTATAAGATAAGGAACCTTTTCAATGTATGTAGTGTGACGGTAACGCGTTGGTGTTCGGCTGTTCAAAGCTAGGGGTATGGCCTCGTCACATAGAATAAAAAAAAATAGAAAATCTGGAACTTCGTCTGTGGTAAGGTAAGGAGAAGACACACAAAACACAAGTAAATTTTAACAATGGAATTTTAATTACGTTAGATAAACAAAACATGAATAAAATGGACATACAAATTCGTATAAAAAAATCAATCAAAATAATAAGAATAATTAAATGACAAAATGAAAAGTTACGTTAAGACAAGTGAATAATAACAAGCTGTGCAATATACAATAAAATGAGAGGTGCAGGAATATTGGCTTTAAGCTATCACCTCTCTTAGTACACGTAAGCCAAAGCTTAGTCTACCAGGAAGAAGTGTTAACCGAATGAAAGCACTGAATATTCTGAGGACTGAGGTCGTGGCGGCCCCAGACATCAAGTAGTATGGTGGGTGGAGTGCAGTTGCAGCCAGACCGGCGGCCAATCAGCGAGGAGCCGGCAACAAGACAGGTAGTTTGGCGGTTTGAGCTGGAGCAGGTGTTCCTGGCTGCATACGTTTTGCTCTCTGGCAAACCTTGAAGATGTTGTTGTCGTTGTTGGACATTTCTTCCATAGTAGTTTTATATATTTGTAGTGACGTATTTTTGGAGGGAAGAGCAGGCTCAATCTCTTGAAGGAGATTATCGTCACAGTAGTTAATACTGTAGTTTGATTGGCTGCATATAAATTCATTTAATAAACCCCCCCTAATGTGTAGAGGGTCGATTTGTGAGATTATGAGATTATTGCAGAAATACAGTCCACTTATCATTATACAAATTGCTATCGAAGTATATAAATTAACGTAAATATAAATTCATATAAATTAAATATATATAAATCTCACAGGTCGGTTCCCACATTTCTTGTAAGGAATACTGCCAAAAGGCGAGAATATTATTCAATTCTCTGGCATGTTGACAATATTTATACCTTTGCTGGGTATTATCTGACGCAATACTGTCCCTCTATGTGGTAAGAATTTGGTAAATGACGCGCAGATAGAAAAATATTAATTTATATTAATTATACAAATTAGTAGGGTTAGTATATGCTATGCCTAGCATACAATGGCAATTAAATATTGGTTTATTTCCAATACTTTCTGCAGTTACTTCCATTCTTATGTTTTCATACCCAATTTATACCTATTGTTTCGTGGTCTGGCATATGCTCCGTCACCTCACCCAAAACGAGTATAAGTATGATATATATTGTGACGAGAAAGTGTAGATGATAATGCAGTCCTCACTTTGGCTGATGTTAATGCCTAATCACATATAGAGAAAAAAAAATAATGTTGACTGCTTGGCTTGTTTCCTGTGGTAAGTGAGAGGGAGGAACACGTAAAACAAATCCTATAAAAAATGGAACTTTAGTTTACTTTAAACACAAATAAAAAGAAAGACAAGTCCCATGGCAATGTTCAGTGCAATCAAAAAACAGAGATAAATGCAAGAACACACTATAAAAAAAAATAGTGAATACTTAAGAAAAAATAGTAAATGGTGCTGAGAATATTGGCCTAGGCTGAGACCTCCATTAGTATACAGAGCCAGAGAGCTTAGTATGCCAGAGAGAGATGTCAACTCTTAGAGCACTAGGATATTCTGAAGCACACAGCTCGTGTGTGGCTATTTATGTGGGGGGTAGATGGCGCTGGCGTCGAGTACAGCCGTTGATCCACCAATCGGGAAGAGTGCTGGCTTGGAGTGGTAGTTTGGTTGTTGACGACGGTCGCGAGCCGGCCGGAGGGAGTGTGGAGTGGAGCGAGTTTAGGGTACGTTTTACCCCCTGGTCAAAACGTTTTGTGTTACTGGTATACTTATCTTGAACTTAGCATCTTCTTGCTGTATATATATGAGTAACTTTATGTAGGGAAGAGCAGGCTCAATCTCTCTTGAAAGAGATTACCGTCACAATATATATATATATATATATATATATATATATATATATATATATATATATATATATATATATATATATATATATATATATATATATATTATTAAATATGACCGAAAAAGTAAGATTAATAATTCTAACACGAATTTTCTCAATCTTTCGTACATTTCTTTTCACTATTGGAGGTAAATCAAAAATCAATTCTCCAAAATTCATTTTTATTTCTAGTCTGACGCGACACGAGCGCGTTTCGTAAAACTTATTACATTTTCAAAGACTTTAGTTTACAAATACACAACTGAATAGAACTTACGCATCTCCGATTTTATATCGACATTTGAGAGATGTGGATGGGGTGAGGTGGCATTAATAGGGTATTTCATCAACACAAGACAGAACAAGAGGTGGCATTAATAGGGTATTAATTTCATCAACACAAGACAGAACACGAAACAATGGGTATTGAATAGAAGTGATTGTAGAAAGCCTATTGGTCCATATTTCTTGATGCTTCTATATTGGAGCGGAGTCTTGAGGTGGGTAGAATATAGTTGTGCATTAATTGGCTGTTGATTGCTGGTGTTGACTTCTTGATGTGTAGTGCCTCGCAAAGGTCAAGCCGCCTGCTATCGCTGTCTCTATCGATGATTTCTGTGTTGTTTACTAGGATTTCTCTGGCGATGGTTTGGTTGTGGGAAGAGATTATATGTTCCTTAATGGAGCCCTGTTGCTTATGCATCGTTAAACGCCTAGAAAGAGATGTTGTTGTCTTGCCTATATACTGGGTTTTTTGGAGCTTACAGTCCCGAAGAGGGCATTTGAAGGCATAGACGATGTTAGTCTTTTAAAGCGTTCTGCTTTGTGTCTGGAGAGTTTCTCATGAGTAGGCTGGCCGTTTTTCTGGTTTTAAAGTAAATCGTCAGTTGTATCCTCTGATTTTTGTCTGTAGGGATAACGTTTCTATTAATAATATCTTTCAGGACCCTTTCCTCCGTTTTATGAGCTGTGGAAAAGAAGTTCCTGTAAAATAGTCTGATAGGGGGTATAGGTGTTGCGTTAGTTGTCTCTTCAGAGGTTGCATGGCGTTTCACTTTCCTTCTTATGATGTCTTCGACGAAACCATTGGAGAAGCCGTTGTTGACTAGGACCTGCCTTACCCTACAGAGTTCTTCGTCGACTTGCTTCCACTCTGAGCTGTGGCTGAGAGCACGGTCGACATAAGCGTTAATAACACTCCTCTTGTACCTGTCTGAGCAGTCGCTGTTGGCATTTAGGCACATTCCTATGTTCGTTTCCTTAGTGTAGACTGCAGTGTGGAAACCTCCGCTCTTTTCCATGACTGTTACATCTAGAAAGGGCAGCTTCCCATCCTTTTCCATCTCGTAAGTGAAACGCAGCACGGAACTCTGCTCAAATGCCTCCTTCAGCTCCTGCAGATGTCTGACATCAGGTACCTGTGTAAAAATGTCGTCAACATACCTGCAGTATATGGCCGGTTTCAAGTTCATGTCGACTAAGACTTTTTGCTCGATGGTACCCATGTAGAAGTTTGCAAACAGGACACCTAGGGGAGAACCCATGGCGACCCCATCTACTTGCTTATACATGTGCCCATCCGGGCTCAAGAAGGGTGCCTCTTTAGTACAAGCTTGGAGTAGTTTCCTTAGAATATTTTCTGGTATGTCAAGAGGAGTACAGGCTGGATCACGATACACTCTGTCGGCTATCATCCCGATTGTCTCGTCCACAGGTACGTTGGTAAACAGCGATTCTACGTCCAACGAGGCTCTTATCCCTGAGGCCCGTGTGCCCCGCAGTAAGTCAACAAATTCCTTTGGAGACTTCAGGCTGAAGGTGCAAGGAACATAAGGAGTCAGCAGGCCGTTGAGTCGCGTCGCCAGTCTGTACGTGGGTGTGGGTATCTGGCTAATGATTGGCCGAAGTGGGTTTCCAGGCTTGTGTGTCTTGACATTTCCATACGCATATCCAGGTTTATATTCCCCAATGATCTTTGGCAGGTGGAGTCCGGATTTCTTGGCGTTCACAGTTTCGATCAGTTTGTTGACCTTTGCTTTTAATTCGGCTGTAGTGTCCTTCGTTACCCTTTGGAACTTAGATTGGTCAGAGAGTATGATGTTCATTTTCGCCAGATATTCGTCTTTTTTAAGAATGACATATATGGGCGACTTGTGACCTCTCTTGACAACTATCTCCTTGTTCTCACGAAGGCTTTTAGCTGCCGCATTGAGCTCGGGGGACAGTATGGTGTTTCTGTAATTGCCTCGATTCTTTCCTCCTTCTGCAATAAGTTCTGCTTGTGAAAAGAAAAGTTCAACAGTGAAAAGAAATGTACGAAAGATTGAGAAAATTCCTGTTAGAATTAGTAATCTTATAATCTAAACCAAAATATACTAATATATATTATATATATATTATATATATATATATATATATATATTATATATATATATATATATATATATGTATATATATATATATATATATATATATATATATATATATATATATATATATATATATATATTAGTATATTTTGGTAGCAGTCTTTCCTGTAGACATATATTATTAAATATGACCGAAAAAGTAAGATTAATAATTCTAACACGAATTTTCTCAATCTTTCGTACATTACGCTTCACTGTTGGAGGTAAATCAAAAATCACTTCTCCAAAATTCATTTTTATTTCTAGTCTGACGCGACACGGGCGCGTTTCGTAAAACTTATTACATTTTCAAAGACTTCACAAATACACAACTGATTAGAACGTATCTCTGATTTTATATCTACATTTGAGTGAGGTGGGAAGGGTGATGTGGCATTAACACAAGACAGAACAGGAGGGGATATTAATAGGGTATTAAAAGTATCAACACAAGACAGAACAGAAACAATGGGTATTGAATAGAAGTGTTTGTAGAAAGCCTATTTCTATATTGGAGCGGAGTCTTGAGGTGGGTAGAATATAGTTGTGCAATAATTGGCTGTTGATTGCTGGTGTTGACTTCTTGATGTGTAGTGCCTCGCAAACGTCAAGCCGCCTGCTATCGCTGTATCTATCGATGATTTCTGTGTTGTTTACTAGGATTTCTCTGGCGATGGTTTGGTTATGGGAAGAGATTATATGTTCCTTAATGGAGCCCTGTTGCTTATGCATCGTTAAACGCCTAGAAAGAGATGTTGTTGTCTTGCCTATATACTGGTTTTTTTGGAGCTTACAGTCCCCAAGTGGGCATTTGAAGGCATAGACGACATTAGTCTCTTTTAAAGCGTTCTGTTTTGTGTCTGGAGAGTTTCTCATGAGTAGGCTGGCCGTTTTTCTGGTTTTATAGTAAATCGTCAGTTGTATCCTCTGATTTTTGTCTGTAGGGATGACGTTTCTATTAACAATATCTTTCAGGACCCTTTCCTCCGTTTTATGAGCTGTGGAAAAGAAGTTCCTGTAAAATAGTCTAATAGGGGGTATAGGTGTTGTGTTAGTTGTCTCTTCAGAGGTTGCATGGCTTTTCACTTTCCTTCTTATGATGTCTTCGATGAAACCATTGGAGAAGCCGTTATTGACTAGGACCTGCCTTACCCTACAGAGTTCTAGAGTTGGAAAGTAGAGTTGGAAATTCTGTTGGACGACATATTCGACCTCGAGACACAAAAGAAGGTCACTACCAAAGATACCTTACAAGCAGAACTTATTGCAGAAGGAGGAAAGAATCGAGGCAACTACAGAAGCACCATACTGTCCCCCGAGCTTAAAGCGGCAGCTAAAAGCCTTCGTGAGAACAAGGAGATAGTTGTCAGGAGAGGTGACAAGTCGCCAATATATGTCATTCTTAAAAAAGACGAATATCTGGCGAAAATGAACATCATACTCTCTGACCAAACTAAGTTCCAAAGGGTAACGAAGGACACTACAGCCGAATTAAAAGCAAAGGTCAACAAACTGATCGAAACTGTAAACGCCAAGAAATCCGGACTCCACCTGCCAAAGATCATTGGGGAATATAAACCTGGATATGCGTATGGAAATGTCAAGACGCACAAGCCTGGAAACCCACTTCGGCCAATCATTAGCCAGATACCCACACCCACGTACAGACTGGCAAAGCGACTCAACGGCCTGCTGACTCCTTATGTTCCTTGCGCCTTCAGCCTGAAGTCTCCAAAGGAATTTGTGGACTTACTGCGGGGCACACGGGCCACAGGGATAAGAGCCTCGTTGGACGTAGAATCGCTGTTTACCAACGTACCTGTGGACGAGACAATCGGAATGATAGCCGACAGAGTGTATCGTGATCCAGCCTGTACTCCTCTTGACATGCCAGAAAGTATTCTGAGGAAACTACTCCAAGCTTGTACTAAAGAGGCACCCTTCTTGAGCCCGGATGGGCACATGTATAAGCAAGTAGATGGGGTCGCCATGGGTTCTCCCCTAGGTGTCCTGTTTGCAAACTTCTACACGGGTACCATCGAGCAAAAAGTCTTAGTCGACATGAACTTGAAACCGGCCACATACTGCAGGTATGTTGACGACATTTTTACACAGGTACCTGATGTCAGACATCTGCAGAAGCTGAAGGAGTCATTTGAGCAGAGTTCCGTGCTGCGTTTCACTTACGAGACGGAAAAGGATGGGAAGCTGCCTTTTCTAGATGTAGCAGTCATGGAAAAGGGCGGAGGTTTCCACACTGCAGTCTACACTAAGGAAACAAACATAGGAATGTGCCTAAATGCCAACAGCGACTGCCCTGACAGGTACAAGAGGAGTGTTGTTAACGCATACGTCGACCGTGCTCTCAGCCACAGCTCAAAATGGAAGCAAGTCGACGAAGAACTCTGTAGGGTAAGGCAGGTCCTAGTCAATAACGGCTTCTCCAATGGTTTCATCGAAGACATCATAAGAAGGGAAGTGAAAAGCCATGCAACCTCTGAAGAGACAACTAACACAACACCTATACCCCTATTAGACTATTTTACAGGAACTTCTTTTCCACAGCTCATAAAACGGAGGAAAGGGTCCTGAAAGATATTGTTAATAGAAACGTCATCCCTACAGACAAAAATCAGAGGATACAACTGACGATTTACTATAAAACCAGAAAAACGGCCAGCCTACTCATGAGAAACTCTCCAGACACAAAACAGAACGCTTTAAAAGAGACTAATGTCGTCTATGCCTTCAAATGCCCACTTGGGGACTGTAAGCTCCAAAAAACCCAGTATATAGGCAAGACAACAACATCTCTTTCTAGGCGTTTAACGATGCATAAGCAACAGGGCTCCATTAAGGAACATATAATCTCTTCCCATAACCAAACCATCGCCAGAGAAATCCTAGTAAACAACACAGAAATCATCGATAGATACAGCGATAGCAGGCGGCTTGACGTTTGCGAGGCACTACACATCAAGAAGTCAACACCAGCAATCAACAGCCAATTATTGCACAACTATATTCTACCCACCTCAAGACTCCGCTCCAATATAGAAGCATCAAGAAATATGGACCAATAGGCTTTCTACAAACACTTCTATTCAATACCCATTGTTTCTGTTCTGTCTTGTGTTGATACTTTTAATACCCTATTAATATCCCCTCCTGTTCTGTCTTGTGTTAATGCCACATCACCCTTCCCACCTCACTCAAATGTAGATATAAAATCAGAGATACGTTCTAATCAGTTGTGTATTTGTGAAGTCTTTGAAAATGTAATAAGTTTTACGAAACGCGCCCGTGTCGCGTCAGACTAGAAATAAAAATGAATTTTGGAGAAGTGATTTTTGATTTACCTCCAACAGTGAAGCGTAATGTACGAAAGATTGAGAAAATTCGTGTTAGAATTATTAATCTTACTTTTTCGGTCATATTTAATAATATATATATATATATATATATATATATATATATATATATATATATATATATATATATATATATATGTATATATATGTCGTACCTAATAGCCAGAACCCACTTCTCTGCCTACTATGCAAGGCACGATTTGCCTAATAAGCCAAGTTTTCACGAATTAATTGTTTTTCGACTACCTAACCTACCTAACCAAACCTAACCTAACTTTTTCGGCTACCTAACCTAACCTAACCTAAAAAGATAGGTTAGGTTAGGTAGGGTTGGTTAGGTTTGGTCATATATCTACGTTAATTTTAACTCCAATAAAAAAAATTGACCTCATACATAATGAAATGGGTAGCTTTATCATTTCATAAGAAAAAAATTAGATAAAATATATTAATTCAGGAAAACTTGGCTTATTAGGCAAATCGGGCCTTGCATAGTAGGCTGAGAAGTGCATTCTGGCTACTAGGTACGACATATATATATATATATATATATATATATATATATATATATATATATATATATATATATATATATATATATATATAAATGCACATAAATTATATGAAAAACGAGCTTCGTCTTGAAAATAACTTATTCTTACAGAATTAATAACAGTTTAAATTAGTGTAATATATATATATATATATATATATATATATATATATATATATATATATATATATATATATATATATATATATGTATATATATATATAAAGTTTGTGAGGGTACCACCTCTGGTGCCAATGTGGGGACCCATAGCCTCGGAGAAGAAAATAAAAATTATTCAGAGGAGACCTTGTGGTTTCTCACTGAACACTCATATTATCTTCTCCTACCTCCCCCATTCTTTTGTATGTACACATATATATTTACTTTATTTGAACTTTGTTACAAAAATATATATTTATATTATATATATATATATATATATATATATATATATATATATATATATATATATATATATATATATATATATATATATATATATTACTTTAATTTAATTCAAACTGTTATTAATTCTGTAAGAATAAGTTATTTTCAAGACGAGGATCGTTTTCTTTATATAATTTATGTGCATTCAGTTGGACGTTTATAAAGTTTATTAATTGCCATATTATCTTCCGTATTTAGCACCATCTGTTGATGATTACCTACGTCTGCTTACGACCTTACTTTCCTTGCAATTACCACTGAATGTGACATGTCTGTTTATTTATGACGTGATTGAGGTGTTATCATTGCTATTATTTTTTGTATGACTGATGTGTATAAACGAATGGCAAATATATCATGAGGAAAGTGAATAGCAAACAATAAATACAAATTTACATATTAAGATTATGAATATCGCTGGGAAAAAAAGTTCTTGATTGATGGACGACATTCTCAGGTAAGAAGAGAGACTTGAAAACGCTGCCTTGTTTTAGACATTGTCAACACATATAGCAAATTATGGCTTGTAATATATTAATAATAGCTTCTAGTTTTTTTTTTTATTTCGTTAAATGCTATGTAAAGAATATGACAATATAGAGAATATTATAATATAAAGTTGCATAATATATAAATTTGTATAACTAATATTCTGATAAAAGTATATGTAATGTTGTTTTGTTGTTCCTCCGTCAGAGCCGCCGCCGGGGCTGGTGTGGGGCGGCCGGGGGTCGGTGCTGGGGAGCGGGACCAGCGTGGAGCACCAGGGCTCACTCTCCACCACCTGGATGGTGGTGGTGGCCTCCAGGGCCACGGCCCACACCACCATCACTTGCTCCACCACCAACGACTCCATCTCCTCCGGCCTCATGAACACTGTCAGCACCACCATCACAGTCAACTGTGAGTTGTGACTTTCACTGTTTCCAAGTTGCCACTGCTACGGTATCTTGTATTCACCTTGTTGTATTCACCTAATTGTGTTTGCGGGGTTTGAGCTCTGCTCTTTCGGCCTGCCTCTCAGCTGTTTCTGATATACGTAAATGATCTCCCAGAGGGTATAGACCTATTTCTCTCAATGTTTGCTGACGATGCCAAAATTATGAGAAGGATTAAGACAGAGGAGAACAGCTTGAGGTTTCAAGAAGACCTGGACAAGCTGCAGGAATGGTCGAAGAAATGGTTGATAGAGTTTAATCCATGCAAATGTAATATAATGAAGATAGGTTTAGTTAGTAGGAAACCAGATACAAGGTACCATTTGAGAGATGACATTTTTCAAGAGGCAGAGAGAGAGAGAGAGAAAGATCTGGGGGTTGATATCACGCCAGACCTGTCCCCTGAAGCCCATATCAAGAGGATAACATATGCCAGGTTGGCTATCATAAGAACGGCCTTTAGAAACTTGTGTGAGGAATTTTTCAGAACTTTGAATACCACATTTGTCAGACCAATCTTGGAGTATGCAACTCCAGCATGGAGTCCATATCCAGTCAAGCATAAGACTAAACTGGAAAAAGTACATAGGTTTGCCACCAGACTAGTACCCGAACTGAGTGGTATGAGCTACGAGGAGAGACTACGAAGTTAAACCTCACGTTATTGGAAGACAGAAGAGTTAGAGGGGACATGATTACCACATACAAGATTCTCAGAAGAATTGATAGGGTAGATAAAGACAGAGTATTTAACACAAGGAGCACACGCACTAGGTGACACAGGTGGAAATTGAGTGCCCAAATGACCCATACAGACGTTAGAAAGTTTTTTCAGTGTCAGAGTAGACAAATGGAATGCATTAGGCAATGATGTGGTGGAGGCTGACTCCATACACAGCTTCAAGTGTAAATATGATAGAGCCCAGTAGGCTCAGGAACCTGTACATTATTTGACAGTTGAGAGGCGGGACCATAGAGCCAGAGCACAACTAGATAAGTTGTACTTGCCAGGAAAGACATCTGCCTGGAAGCAGTGAATGATAGCTGTCTAACTCCCAGGTACCTTTTTTCTGCTAGGCAACAGAGGCATCAGGGTGAAAGAAACACTGCCCATTTTGTTTTCTCGCCGGAACCGGGAATCGAACCCTGGCCACCGGATTACAAGTCCCGCTCGCTGTCCACTCAGCTGTCAGCACCTCTGGTTTTGTGTACGGTGACTGTGGTGTACGTGATTGTGTACGGTGACTGTGGTGTACGTGTTTGTGTACGTGATTGTGTACGGTGACTGTGGTGTACGTGTTTGTGTACGGTGACTGTGGTGTACGTGATTGTGTACGGTGACTGTGGTGTACGTGTTTGTATACGGTGACTGTGGTGTACGTGATTGTGTACGGTGACTGTGGTATACGTGATTGTGTACGGTGACTGGTGTACGTGATTGTGTACGGTGACTGTGGTGTACGTGATTGTGTACGGTGACTGTGGTGTACGTGATTGTGTACGGTGACTGTGGTATACGTGTTTGTGTACGGTGACTGTGGTATACGTGATTGTGTACGGTGACTGGTGTACGTGATTGTGTACGGTGACTGTGGTATACGTGATTGTGTACGGTGACTGTGGTGTACGTGATTGTGTACGGTGACTGTGGTGTACGTGTTTGTGTACGTGATTGTGTACGGTGACTGTGGTGTACGTGTTTGTATACGGTGACTGTGGTGTACGTGATTGTGTACGGTGACTGTGGTATACGTGATTGTGTACGGTGACTGTGGTATACGTGTTTGTGTACGGTGACTGTGGTGTACGTGTTTGTGTACGGTGACTGTGGTGTACGTGATTGTGTACGGTGACTGGTGTACGTGATTGTGTACGGTGACTGGTGTACGTGATTGTGTACGGTGACTGTGGTATACGTGATTGTGTACGGTGACTGTGGTGTACGTGTTTGTGTACGGTGACTGTGGTGTACGTGATTGTGTACGGTGACTGGTGTACGTGATTGTGTACGGTGACTGGTGTACGTGATTGTGTACGGTGACTGTGGTGTACGTGATTGTGTACGGTGACTGATGTACGTGATTGTGTACGGTGACTGGTGTACGTGATTGTGTACGGTGACTGGTGTACGTGATTGTGTACATTGACTGTGGTGTACGTGATTGTGTACGGTGACTGGTGTACGTGATTGTGTACGGTGACTGGTGTACGTGATTGTGTACGGTGACTGTGGTATACGTGATTGTGTACGGTGACTGTGGTGTACGTGTTTGTGTACGGTGACTGTGGTGTACGTGATTGTGTACGGTGACTGGTGTACGTGATTGTGTACGGTGACTGGTGTACGTGATTGTGTACGGTGACTGTGGTGTACGTGATTGTGTACGGTGACTGGTGTACGTGTTTGTGTACGGTGACTGTGGTGTACGTGATTGTGTACGGTGACTGGTGTACGTGTTTGTGTACGGTGACTGTGGTGTACGTGATTGTGTACGGTGACTGTGGTGTACGTGATTGTGTACGGTGACTGGTGTACGTGTTTGTGTACGGTGACTGTGGTGTACGTGTTTGTGTACGGTGACTGTGGTGTACGTGTTTGTGTACGGTGACTGGTGTACGTGTTTGTGTACGGTGACTGTGGTGTACGTGATTGTGTACGGTGACTGTGGTGTACGTGTTTGTGTACGGTGACTGTGGTATACGTGATTGTGTACGGTGACTGTGGTATACGTGATTGTGTACGGTGACTGTGGTGTACGTGATTGTGTACGGTGACTGTGGTGTACGTGATTGTGTACGGTGACTGTGGTGTACGTGATTGTGTACGGTGACTGTGGTGTACGTGATTGTGTACGGTGACTGTGGTGTACGTGATTGTGTACGGTGACTGTGGTGTACGTGATTGTGTACGGTGACTGGTGTACGTGATTGTGTACGGTGACTGTGGTGTACGTGTTTGTGTACGGTGACTGTAGTGTACGTGTTTGTGTACGTTGACTGTGGTGTACGTGATTGTGTACGGTGACTGGTGTACGTGATTGTGTACGGTGACTGGTGTACGTGTTTGTGTACGGTGACTGGTGTACGTGTTTGTGTACGGTGACTGGTGTACGTGTTTGTGTACGGTGACTGGTGTACGTGTTTGTGTACGGTGACTGGTGTACGTGTTTGTGTACGGTGACTGGTGTACGTGTTTGTGTACGGTGACTGGTGTACGTGTTTGTGTACGGTGACTGGTGTACGTGTTTGTGTACGGTGACTGGTGTACGTGTTTGTGTACGGTGACTGGTGTACGTGTTTGTGTACGGTGACTGGTGTACGTGTTTGTGTACGGTGACTGGTGTACGTGTTTGTGTACGGTGACTGGTGTACGTGTTTGTGTACGGTGACTATGGAGTGGAATCATGTCAGCGCATCAAATACAAGTCGTTGGCGGTATTCTTATCCGTGTTAACACATACACACGTGCAGTCTACTCCTACACACACACTCACATCGTCCTCATAATAGTACGTCGCATTTTGACGTGTACTTTACCTATGACCACATCTGGTGTATTAGAAAACGGTAGCGGCTCGCGAAATTGACATAATGCCCCGTTTTCTGTTCATGTGTCTTCTGGTAGGTTAGGGTAAGGCACAGTTTCGTGACGTTGAGAATGCCGGCACGTGATGGACTCATACACATCATGTGTGTGCCTCACTCGCGCCAGGTCCTCGGTCAACACATAATATAACACGAAAGAATGGATATAAATTGGATAATTTTTGATTTATGAAAAACCTGGATAAATACTGCTTCAGTAACAAGGTTAAATAAGTTTAAATCTATGAAAGACCTGGGTAAATACTGGTTCGGAAACAGGGTTGTCGATTTGTGGAACCAATTACCGCATAACATAATTGACGTAGCTTCCCTTGATTGTTTCAAGCGTAGGTTAAACATATATTTGAATGAGTTTGGGTAGATATAAATATGAGCTGCCTAATGTAGGCCAATAGGCCTTCTTCAGTTTCCTTCATTCTTACGTTCTTATGTTATAATACATGTTTCATTGTCAGACATTTGGTTAGCAAATATTTCGTCCCTTTTGTCGTGTAGTTTTTAGTAAACTCTTAAGATAAAGAGAGACGTGATGCTCACGTCATCCCCAGCATCTCGGAGCACTTTACATCATATCTAGTTGACTAGAACATAAAAACATAGGAATGAAAGAAACTGCAAACGGCCTATAGGCTGATGCGAGACAGTTCTTATAATGCCCAGCCAAAATTCTTCAAAATATATTTCTGACATTGCCTGAAACAATCCAACTATACAACGTGTAGTTTTATACCAGGTAATAATCTCTTCCATCAGTCAATTAACCTATTTGTATATTCATATTTGCCCAGGTTTCTTCTAAATCTGAGGTCATCCCATTTATATCAATTTTTTCTAGTTACAGTTTGTGTTGATTTAATTAACTATTGATTGATATATCTTTTTTATACCTTTCATTGATTTCAGTTCTTCCTCAGTATCTGTCCTTTCTCTTCGTCTATTAAGAGAATATAATTTGTTTCTCTATGGGCCAATAGGCCTTCTCCTGTTACTATTAATAAGGGAAATTTGAAATTTCAGGTATTACCTATGTCTCCCTTCTTTGTATACGTCCAGGTGAACATAGTACCATTAAATAGTTGTAAAGGTGCAAGATAAAGCTGACAAAATAGCATTATATTTTGATTTGGGTTCAAAAGTGTTAACACAATGAGGGTTATTATATTATAGCCACCCTAACTGCTTACTGACCTTCTTCAGTCTTCAACATAGTTCAAGACTTGGGTAAAATATTCGTACTTATCTAGTTGTAGTCACCTAGTTGTGCTTTCGGGGGTTGAGCTTTGGCTTTTTGGTCCCGCCTCTCAAACATCAATCTACTGGTATACAGATTCTTGAGCTTCTCGAGCTCTATCATACCTACATTTGAAACTGGGTATGGAGTCAGCCTGTACCACATCACTTCCTAGTGCATTCTATGTACTAACTACTCTGACACTGAACAAATTCTTTCTAATGTCTCTGTGGCTCATTTGGGTACTAAGCTTCCACCTGTGTCTCCTTGTGCGTGTACCACCCATGTTAAATAATCCATCCTTATCTACCCTGTTGATTCCCTTAGAATTTTGTATGTGGTGATCATGTCTCCCAGGGTTCATCTGTCTTCCATCGACGTGAGGTGCAGTTCTCTCAGCTTTACCTTGTAACTCATGCCTCTCAGTTCTGGGACTAACCTAGTGGTATACCTCTAAACTTTTTCCAGCTTCGTCTTGTGCTTGATGGGGCTCGTGGGGTGGGCGACGAAGCCCTCGAGTCGGACTGTGTTGGAATACCGGGCTCTGTAACCCCCGTAGCATTAGGCCCTGACCTTGCTGCTCCTCTGACCCTCCTGACTACTCCCCTCGCCTCCCTTCCCTCCTCTGTCATTGGATCGAGCAAAAAGCCCCCAGTGATGACCACCTCGACCCCTGGCACGGCTCCGTCTCTCATTGTGACTACTGCGCCATTTAACCCCTCTCTCTGGGGGTTCTCACCGCCGTCCACGCCACGGCCGAACTCACATGATCCCTTCCCGTACTCATGCATACAAAGCCCTGTTTGGTCCTGCTTCGTGGCGCAAATACTTTGATCTTCTCCCTCTGGATTTTACACCTGCCGATTTTTCCCTCCATAGGCAGCTTGTTGATTAAACAGATGCCTCTGTTACTTTCATCCCCATCCGTCTTGGTACACGTGTCATTGCTGCTCCTTCTCAAGATGCAGCCACCCACTTGACCGCCTTATCCTGCCTTGGCGAGACTCCTGTTTGGGCCTCCAAGAACGCTCAGTTGAATGCCAGTTTTGGCACTGTTCTCCTCTCCCCCTTGCAACCGGTGTTAGGAATCTACAGGACTGCAACGAAGATATTCGGCATATCCTCGAAGCCCAGGGCCATTCTGTCCTCCATTGGAGGTGGACACATTTGCTCGTCCCCCTCGTAGTCATCGCCGTCAGCCCCTTTGGGTTGTGAAGATTACCTTTGATGGTAGGACCCTTCCGCCCCCCCTGTCATTCTTTCTGTTGCCAGGTGCTCCATTCAGGAGTACATTCCCTATCCTCGGCTCAGTAATAAATGCTGGAGGTTGATGCTCTAGTACTGTCTCTCTCTGTCCCATGTGTAGGGTCACTCTAAGTCGGAGTGCACTTCTCCCCAGGCTCGCTACCTGAGTTGCAGTGAGGCCCACTCTACCTTCTCCAGCACGTGTATACATTACAAACTTGAAGCAGCCATTCTACACTTGAAGCACCGGGATTGTTGTTTTTTTCCTGAGGCAAGGCGCCAGGTTTGTCGTCTCCACCATTACGCTGGTGTCTCTTATGCCAGCGTGTTGCGCTCTTCCTCTTTTCCTCCTTCCCACCTTCCTCAGTCTCATAACTGTTTCCAGGCCGTAATCCCAGAAACGCCCACCGCCTCCTCCTCTGTTCCTTTAGGTTCTGTCCCGAAGGGACCTCCTCCTGGTTCTCTGTCTGGGAATCCACTTCTCTCTGCCCAGTCTGTAATGTCTCCTGTGTCTTCTTTCTCATCTCCCTCCGATCCTCCTTCCCATCCTTCTTCTCCGTCTCTTAGCTCTCCATGCCGCCTGTTTGTGAGATCTGATGTCCATCACTCTCCCAGTGGTCATCGTGTTGTTTCCTCTCGTTCTTCTTCTCCTGTGGAGACGCTTGAGTCTGTTGCCCAGTACGTTGTTGCCTGGGTCGCCTGTCTCTTTGAGTCAGAAGTCAAAGCCTGGCTCATTTCTTTCTTCCTCCCCGGCGGGTAAGAAGGCTTCGCTTTCTTCCTCGCCCCCTACCTCTGACTCTCTCGCTCCGTCCTCTCCCATTTCGGTAGTGATGTCCCCGTTTCCTGCTCTGGAGGTTTCTTTGGACCCCGCTTCCCTCTCGGTTGCTGCCTTTGCTGAGGTGCGCTTCCCGGTTTCTGCCCCTCCTCCTGCTGCTGTCCTTGACCCTCGGTTGTTTCCCCTCTTCCTCTTCCACCTCTGGACCCTGCACGTCTGCCTATGGTCGGTCCTCCCGAACCCTTCCCTTCATTGTTACTCAGTTTACCCATGTCCCCTAACCCTGACTTCACTGGCCCTAATCCTGATCCTGAGCTTCTTTAACGTGCTGTGTTCCTTTTTCACCTTTGTTTCTTCATTGTTTTCTGTTGCTGTCCTTTCTCTTCTTGTCGATGTTTATTCTTCAATGGAATATTCGCTGATATTATACCAATTTCCATGAACTCCAACTTCTGATTTCACAGTTTTCACTCCTTTGTGTCTGTCTCCAGGAGCCGATGCTTGGTGCTCGTCCTGGTCGCTTCCATGGCTATTCCTTTCTCTCCCCCCCAGGCTATTCCTTTCTCTTCCTTCTTCCCCCTACTTTTTCCATCGCCTCTTCAGTGTTCTGCTGCACGTGTCTTTGTGCTTAAATGATACATGGTTTGTTCCATTTATCTCAAACTCCTCCCCCTCCAAATGTCCCACTTTCTCTTCCCGATCTTATACACCTACTGGACTCCTTGCCGGAGACTGTGCTCCTGCTGGGTGATTTCAATTGTCGACATACGCTCTGGGGTGATGTTCTGACAAACACCCGGGGTCGCCTTCTAGAACCGTTCATCCTCTCTTCTTCCCTGTCTCTTCTGAATTCTGCTGACCCCACTCATTAGGCCTCTCGGACTCACACCGTTTCCAGTCTTGTTCTTTCTCTCTGCTCGTCGTCTCTTTACTTGGATTTCACGTGGCGGTCTCTTGATGACCTCCATGGCAGTGACCATTTCCCCATCCTTGTTACCTTTTTCTATTTTTACCCTCGCCTCTCCTTCCCTAGGTGGCAGTTTACCAAGGCAGACTGAAACCTATTTACCCTCCGTTCTGCTCTCTCTGACCTCTCCATTCTGCCTCTCCCTTGCGCCCTCCTCCTTTTTCATGACACTATCTTCGACGCTGCCCTCCACTCTATTTCTAGCTCTCCCTCTCGGGGACCACTGAAGTACGTTCCCTGGTGGAATGTCAACTGTGCTCAGGTTGTCCGCTGTAAGCATACAGCCTTGAAGAGATGCCAAGAATGCTGATTCTTATTTTTTGTTTTGGAAGGCGAGTGCGGTGGCCCATAGGGCCATCCGTACAACTAAGCATGAGTGTTGGAAGTCTTATGTTTCCTCCATTACGTCCGAAACTCCTCTGCCGCAGATCTGGAAGCGTATCCGCATGATAGCAATAAGTTCCTTCCTGATGTCTCGCTGGTCCTTCACCTCCATGGTACTCTTGAGGTGGACCCATTGCAGGTTGCGACTGAACTGGGTTCCCATTTTTCTTCTGTTAGCTGTTGTTCCCATCTTCCTCAATCTTTCTTTCTTCGTAAACCTGTTTTTGAATCTCGTCCCATAGATTTCTGTACTCATCTCAGACTTCCCTATAACGATCCCTTCTCTCTCTCTGAACTTCGGTCTGCCCTGGCCCTCTGCGGTTCTATGGCAGCAGGCTCCGAAGGCATTCATTAAGAGAGGCTTCGCCATCTCCCTCCGTGCATGTCTCAGTATTTACTGAGTCTGTATAATCGGGTCTCGGAGTCGTCGTCAGTTCGTGAGGACTGGCTCGATGTCGTTGTCCTCCCTGTTCGGAAACCAGGGTCTCTTGTGACATCCCCTAAGGACTTCCGCCCTATTGCCCTCGCGAGCTGTGTCTCGAAACTCTTTGAACGTTTGGTTAACGTTCGTCTGATGTAGTTCTTAAAACACTATCACCGTCTCTTCCCTTCTCAATTTGGTTTTCGCAAGTGCCGCAGCACAACAGATGTCCTGATGAACTTGGAGGTCTATACTCGTACTGCTTTTGCTGTGAAGACCTCCGTTGTTGCCGTCCTTTTTGACCTGGAAAAGGCTTAGACACCACTTTGTGATATCATATTCTGTTCTAACTTCATTCTTTTGGCCTTCGTGGTAATCTCCCTCTCTTTCTCCAAAGCTTCCTCTCACATTGTTCCTTTCGAGTGAGGCTTGGTGCCACTCTCTCTGCCTCTTACGAGGGTGTGCCCCAAGGTAGTGTTTTGAGCACTACTCTTATTCTAGTTGCACTCAATGATTTTCTTTCCTCTCATCCTTCTAGCATCTTCTCCGCTCTCTATGTCGACGATCTGACCCTTTACTGTCGAGGTGATCATTCACCTCTCCTTCAACGGCAGCTTCAACTTACGATTGATGCAGTGTCGTCTTGAGCCACCGATCATGGCTTCAGGTTCTCTGCGTCTAAGACACATGCTATGATTTTTACTCTGAAGCGTGTCGTTCTTCATCCCTCTTTATCGCTTTATGGTCAACCCCTTCTGTACAAGGATTCCGCTAAGCTTTTGGAGTTAATCTTTGACAATCGTTTGTCTTGGTCACCCCATATCTCTTACCTCCGAGATGAATGCTCTAAGGCCCTTACCCTCCTTAAGGTTTTGTCCCATACTTCTTGGGGAAGCGGATAGGCGCACTCTCCTCGTTTTACATTCCTCTTTCGTCCTGTCTAAACTCGATTATAGTTGCCCTGCTTACTCGTCTGCTTCTCCTTCTACTCTTCGCTGTCTTGATGCTTTGCACCATACTGGGTTGTGCCTCAGTTCTGATGCCTTTTGTTCGACTCCCACCCTCCGGTTGTATGTTTACACTGGCTACCTATCTCTCCAGGACTGCCGCTATCGCTACTGTCTTTGCTATCTTGGACTGTCCTTGCAACATCCTTCCTCTCGCTCCTGTCGTGCTTTTACCTCTCCTGTAGTTCCTGTTCCTCTTCACCACCTCCCTCTTTCTTTCTGGTTGTCTCGCTTACAGGATTCTCTTTCAGTTCGTATTTTTAATATTTCTCCTCATATTGTTCCTTCCTTGCCCCCATGGAGAGTCCCCCTTCCGAAGTTTTGTACATTCTTGACTTTCATCACTAAAGCTTTTACCCCTCCTACGGTTCTGAAACGCCTTTTCCTTGATCTTTTCTTTGCACTCCCACTCTGTCTCCATCTTCACCGATGGGTCTAAGTTTGCAGACAGTGTACGCTTCTCTGTTGTTTTTCCTGACCGCACTTATGTGTGTCCCCTATCTACGGAGACTAGTAACTTCCCAGCAGAACTTTATGCTATTCTCTTTGCTCTTCGTCTCCAGCTTTCTCATTGTCAATCTTCTTTTGTGGATGTCGTTGACTCTCGTGGTTCCCTCATGGTTCTCTGGTCATTTAATCCGGTCCATCCAGTGTGTCGTCATGACCATCCTCCTACCACCATAACCGTCGATGGGAAATGGCTCTGGCAAGGTTGCATATTGGCCATACACGCTAAACTCCTGGTCACTTAATGGAGCGCCGTCCTGCTCCTTATTGTCCAAATTTCATTGCCCTTCTTACGGTCATACATATCCTTGTTGAATGTCCTGACTTCCAGGACGAGCGTGTTTCTTCCTTTCCTTGTCCCTCGATAACATTCTTGGTGAATCAGATACTCCTGATATCATTCGCCTTAAGCGTTCCTGTTCTCGTATTGGCATCCTTGGTGATATTTAGCGCCCTCTGATTATTCCAAACATTTGATGGTGCTAAATAGCCTTCCCGGTTTGGCGCCTTCTTTTGTTAATTACTTTCTTACATATGTGGTATACAAGGTTCTGAAAGATTCCTTACACAGATTTCTGAAGGCGGTTCTGATGTTAGTTAGCCTCGCATACGACGCCAATGTCGTATGTTGACATCAAAGCTTTTGATGTGGGTTTCAGGAGACAGGTTTGGCATGATATCAACGCCTAGATATTTCTCTCTGTCCGTTTCGTGAAGGACTTCATCTCCCATTCGGTATCCAGTGTCTGGCTTCCTATTTCCTCCCCCTAGTTTCATTATCTTACATTTACTTGGGAACTTTAGTAGCCATTTGTTTGACCATTTCTACAGTTTGTCTAGATCTTCTTGTAGCCTCATACTTTCTTTCTCTGTCTTGATCCTCCTCATAATTTTTGCATAATCAGCATACATTGAGAGGAACACGTCTATGTGTTCTTGGAGAATATTTTCATATATCAGGAACAGAATAGGTCCAAGAACTGATCCATGCGGGACTCCAATGGTGACGCCTCGCCACTCTGAGAACTAAACCGTTACAGTGACTCTTTGTCTTCTGTTGCTTAGGTACTCCCTTATCCAGTGGAGTACCTTCCTTTTCACTTCTGCCTGCATCTCCAGTTTGTGCACTAGTCTCTTATGTGGTACTGTGTTAATGACTTTCTGGCAATCCAAAAATATGCCGTCTGCCCACCCCTCTCATTCTTGTCTGATTTTTGTTTCCTGGTAATAGAACTCAATCAATACTGTGAGGCGTGATCTGCCATCCCTGAACCCAAGCTGATGTTGCGATACAAAGTTCTTCCACTGTAGATGTTCCACTAGCTTTTTTTCAAACAATCTTCTCCATCACCTTGCATAGTATGCAAGTTAGGAACACTGGCCTGTAGTTCAGTGCCTGCTGTCAATCACTCTTCTTGAATATCGGGACTACATTAGCTGTCATAGAAATTTTTGGCAGTTCACCTCCCTTGTCCCCTCGTCCTCCCCACCATCTCTCACTTCCGTCCCCTCGTCATCCCCACCATTCCCCACTCCCTCGTCCGATGCCTTCCCAAATGGTCTGATATTCCCATCAGAAAATTGGGAACATCAAGTGATCACCTGTAACCAGTGATTTGTTATACATCCTGGCGAGTGGCTGGCTCAGAGCCTCGATCCTTCAGTATCCAAGAAGAGATTCCATCCAGGCCTTTAGTCTTTGTCACATCCAACTCTAGCAGATGCTTCCTCACTTCCCCACTGGTAATCACAAACTCGACTAGTGGTGTCTGGTTAGATATTCCCTCTCTTATCTCTGGGACTTCTCCTTGCTCTATTGTGAAGACCTCCTGGATTTCTTATTGAGTTCTTCGCACACTACCTTGTTGTTTGTATATATTTGTATATTGTTGTATATTTGTATACTAGCAGTACCCGGCCATGCGTTACTGAGCCCCAGCAACCTTCCCTGTCCCCCAGTCCACCCCACCAATCCCCCCTCACCCGTCTCCTTGGCCTCTCAACCATTCCCCACTTCAACGTCCCCTCGTCCTCCCCACCATTCTCACTCCACCATCCCCTCTTCCTTCCCACCATGCCCCACTCCTCTGTCCTTTTGTCGTCAACACCATTCTCCATTCTACCATCCCCTCGTCCCCACCATTCCAATTTCCCCCATCCCTTCATCCTTCCCCACCATTACCCCCTCCCTTGTGCCCTCGTCCTCCCCACCATCTCTCGCGTCCGTCCCCTCGTCATCTCCACCATTCCCCACTCCCTCGTCCGATGCCTTCCCAAATGGTCTGATGTTCCCATCAGAAAATTGGGAACATCAAGTGATCTGATGTTCCCATCACAGAAATATAAGAAAAACAGTTAAAAAATAAAAGGAAAATATGAAAAAAAATAAGGTATACTCACGAAATGAACGGTATAGTAAACAATACAGCTCAATTCCAACACAATTCACATAAAATAATTAAATCAAAATGAAAATAAATAAAAATCTATGAAAATTAAATTTATCAGTGCAATCAGAATCATTGAAATGGAATTCAAACTCATTTAGTATAGCGTGTGTGTTGCTCTCACATGCAACAGTTGGCGACGTTTTTCAAGAAAAGCATAGTTTTACCTGTGACATCTATTCTTATATCTACGAAATGAATGGTATAGTAAACAACACAGCTCAATTCCAACACAATGTTACACAAAATAATTCAATAAAAAATAAATAAATAGAAATCTAGGAAAATAAAGTTTATCAATGCAATCGGAAAATTTGAAATGGAATTGTGATATATTTAGTATAGTGCATGTTGCTATTATGTTCAACAGATGGCGCTGTTTTTCAATCTGTCACAGAGGTGGCATCTATATAGTAGGTATATAAAAAGACACCTATTCGAATGCAACGTTGTGTCTAAATTTCAAAGCAATCGGTGAAGTGGTTTCGAAGATTTCCCTCACATGAAAAACACTGGAAAAACCCAGTTTTTCATAAAAAGCATGTTTTTTTAACCGTCACAGACGTTACATCTATATAGTATGTATATAAAAACCTGGCCGGATGCGGATGGAACTTTGTGTGAAAATTTCAAAGCAATCGGTGTAGAACTTTCGGAGATTAGCGGTTATGCACAAACAAACATTTCCATTTTTATTTATATAGATTTTGGTATCAGTCTTTCTTATAAACATATGTTGTTGAACATGACCGAAAGGGTAAGATTATTAATTCTAACACGAATCTTCTCAATATTTCTTACGTTTTTCTTCATTGTCGAGTGTAATTAGAAAATTTAACTCTCCAAAATTAATTTTTTTACATTTTTATGGTCTGACACCTAGAAGAATTTCCCAAGACTTCTCACATTTTCAAAGACTTTTTATGTACTCCATTTCATGTTTATATATGATTTTGGGTGAGGTGACAGGAAACAAATCAATGGCAAGAGACAGAACACGAAACAATTGGTATAAATGTGGTATACATTTTATCTGCTTGGTTCTGTGCTGATTTAGGGTCTTGAAGTGGGTAGAATGTAATTATGTGTTAATTGGCTGTTGATTGCTGGGTTTGACCTTTTTGTGTGTAGTGCCTCGCTGATGTCGAGCCGCCTGCTATCGTTGTTTCTGTCGATATTTTCTGTGTTGCTTTACAATGACAATTAACACAATCGTGGTTTTATTCCTTGGTGAGAATATAGTTTGAACAATGTTTAAGGCGCCGCACACTCACTCAAGGCGCCTCCCACGTAAGGCAGAGGAAACATGACTCTTCCTCGCGTCTGTTCTTCCTCTCTTTAACTCTCTCCTCCTTTGCTTTCTCCCCAAGTATCCGCCCTTCTCAACAAAATAAATTTTTAATTATAAAAAATGTCATAGTGAATCATGCACGTGTTTATTTTCCCCGTTATTCTTACATGAGGGTGAAGAAGCAGGAGTGAGGAGGACTACTGTGCACTGTTAGCAGTGAGCAGCACAGCGTGAGACACTGAGAGTCTTGAGCAGTGAGCAGCACAGCGTGAGACACTGAGAGTCTTGAGCATGGATCACTTCCCACAGCATGTGCGGCCATCTTGAAGACATCTGTAACATAAGTAGAGGAAGAACAATTAACAGGACTGGCCAGTCCCATAATTCATTAAAAAACATAAACTTTTGGAAATTAATTGGATCACAAGAAAGATGTTACAGAAGAACGTAATTTTATAATAAAATAACAGGAAACACAGGAAATAACCCTTAACTGTGGCTTTCCTTGCAGCAGGCGTTGACCAACGTGTCTACTCTTGCAGCAGGCGTTGACCAACGTGTCTACTCTTGCAGCAGGCGTTGACCAACGTGTCTACTCTTGCAGCAGGCGTTGACCAACGTGTCTACTCTTGCAGCAGGCGTTGACCAACGTGTCTACTCTTGCAGCAGGCGTTGACCGACGTGTCTACTCTTGCAGCAGGCGTTGACCGACGTGTCTACTCTTGCAGCAGGCGTTGACCAACGTGTCTACTCTTGCAGCAGGCGTTGACCAACGTGTCTACTCTTGCAGCAGGCGTTGACCAACGTGTCTACTCTTGCAGCAGGCGTTGACCGACGTGTCTACTCTTGCAGCAGGCGTTGACCGACGTGTCTACTCTTGCAGCAGGCGTTGACCAACGTGTCTACTCTTGCAGCAGGCGTTGACCAACGTGTCTACTCTTGCAGCAGGCGTTGACCAACGTGTCTACTCTTGCAGCAGGCGTTGACCAACGTGTCTACTCTTGCAGCAGGCGTTGACCGACGTGTCTACTCTTGCAGCAGGCGTTGACCAACGTGTCTACTCTTGCAGCAGGCGTTGACCGACGTGTCTACTCTTGCAGCAGGCGTTGACCAACGTGTCTACTCTTGCAGCAGGCGTTGACCAACGTGTCTACTCTTGCAGCAGGCGTTGACCGACGTGTCTACTCTTGCAGCAGGCGTTGACCAACGTGTCTACTCTTGCAGCAGGCGTTGACCAACGTGTCTACTCTTGCAGCAGGCGTTGACCAACGTGTCTACTCTTGCAGCAGGCGTTGACCAACGTGTCTACTCTTGCAGCAGGCGTTGACCGACGTGTCTACTCTTGCAGCAGGCGTTGACCAACGTGTCTACTCTTGCAGCAGGCGTTGACCAACGTGTCTACTCTTGCAGCAGGCGTTGACCGACGTGTCTACTCTTGCAGCAGGCGTTGACCGACGTGTCTACTCTTGCAGCAGGCGTTGACCAACGTGTCTACTCTTGCAGCAGGCGTTGACCAACGTGTCTACTCTTGCAGCAGGCGTTGACCGACGTGTCTACTCTTGCAGCAGGCGTTGACCGACGTGTCTACTCTTGCAGCAGGCGTTGACCAACGTGTCTACTCTTGCAGCAGGCGTTGACCAACGTGTCTACTCTTGCAGCAGGCGTTGACCGACGTGTCTACTCTTGCAGCAGGCGTTGACCGACGTGTCTACTCTTGCAGCAGGCGTTGACCGACGTGTCTACTCTTGCAGCAGGCGTTGACCAACGTGTCTACTCTTGCAGCAGGCGTTGACCGACGTGTCTACTCTTGCAGCAGGCGTTGACCGACGTGTCTACTCTTGCAGCAGGCGTTGACCAACGTGTCTACTCTTGCAGCAGGCGTTGACCAACGTGTCTACTCTTGCAGCAGGCGTTGACCAACGTGTCTACTCTTGCAGCAGGCGTTGACCGACGTGTCTACTCTTGCAGCAGGCGTTGACCAACGTGTCTACTCTTGCAGCAGGCGTTGACCAACGTGTCTACTCTTGCAGCAGGCGTTGACCAACGTGTCTACTCTTGCAGCAGGCGTTGACCAACGTGTCTACTCTTGCAGCAGGCGTTGACCAACGTGTCTACTCTTGCAGCAGGCGTTGACCGACGTGTCTACTCTTGCTGCAGGCGTTGACCGACGTGTCTACTCTTGCAGCAGGCGTTGACCGACGTGTCTACTCTTGCAGCAGGCGTTGACCGACGTGTCTACTCTTGCAGCAGGCGTTGACCGACGTGTCTACTCTTGCAGCAGGCGTTGACCAACGTGTCTACTCTTGCAGCAGGCGTTGACCGACGTGTCTACTCTTGCAGCAGGCGTTGACCGACGTGTCTACTCTTGCAGCAGGCGTTGACCAACGTGTCTACTCTTGCAGCAGGCGTTGACCAACGTGTCTACTCTTGCAGCAGGCGTTGACCAACGTGTCTACTCTTGCAGCAGGCGTTGACCAACGTGTCTACTCTTGCAGCAGGCGTTGACCAACGTGTCTACTCTTGCAGCAGGCGTTGACCAACGTGTCTACTCTTGCAGCAGGCGTTGACCAACGTGTCTACTCTTGCAGCAGGCGTTGACCAACGTGTCTACTCTTGCAGCAGGCGTTGACCGACGTGTCTACTCTTGCAGCAGGCGTTGACCGACGTGTCTACTCTTGCAGCAGGCGTTGACCAACGTGTCTACTCTTGCAGCAGGCGTTGACCAACGTGTCTACTCTTGCAGCAGGCGTTGACCAACGTGTCTACTCTTGCAGCAGGCGTTGACCAACGTGTCTACTCTTGCAGCAGGCGTTGACCAACGTGTCTACTCTTGCAGCAGGCGTTGACCAACGTGTCTACTCTTGCAGCAGGCGTTGACCAACGTGTCTACTCTTGCAGCAGGCGTTGACCAACGTGTCTACTCTTGCAGCAGGCGTTGACCAACGTGTCTACTCTTGCAGCAGGCGTTGACCAACGTGTCTACTCTTGCAGCAGGCGTTGACCAACGTGTCTACTCTTGCAGCAGGCGTTGACCAACGTGTCTACTCTTGCAGCAGGCGTTGACCAACGTGTCTACTCTTGCAGCAGGCGTTGACCAACGTGTCTACTCTTGCAGCAGGCGTTGACCAACGTGTCTACTCTTGCAGCAGGCGTTGACCAACGTGTCTACTCTTGCAGCAGGCGTTGACCAACGTGTCTACTCTTGCAGCAGGCGTTGACCAACGTGTCTACTCTTGCAGCAGGCGTTGACCAACGTGTCTACTCTTGCAGCAGGCGTTGACCGAACGTGTCTACTCTTGCAGCAGGCGTTGACCAACGTGTCTACTCTTGCAGCAGGCGTTGACCAACGTGTCTACTCTTGCAGCAGGCGTTGACCAACGTGTCTACTCTTGCAGCAGGCGTTGACCGACGTGTCTACTCTTGCAGCAGGCGTTGACCGACGTGTCTACTCTTGCAGCAGGCGTTGACCGACGTGTCTACTCTTGCAGCAGGCGTTGACCAACGTGTCTACTCTTGCAGCAGGCGTTGACCAACGTGTCTACTCTTGCAGCAGGCGTTGACCAACGTGTCTACTCTTGCAGCAGGCGTTGACCAACGTGTCTACTCTTGCAGCAGGCGTTGACCAACGTGTCTACTCTTGCAGCAGGCGTTGACCAACGTGTCTACTCTTGCAGCAGGCGTTGACCAACGTGTCTACTCTTGCAGCAGGCGTTGACCAACGTGTCTACTCTTGCAGCAGGCGTTGACCAACGTGTCTACTCTTGCAGCAGGCGTTGACCAACGTGTCTACTCTTGCAGCAGGCGTTGACCAACGTGTCTACTCTTGCAGCAGGCGTTGACCAACGTGTCTACTCTTGCAGCAGGCGTTGACCAACGTGTCTACTCTTGCAGCAGGCGTTGACCAACGTGTCTACTCTTGCAGCAGGCGTTGACCAACGTGTCTACTCTTGCAGCAGGCGTTGACCGAACGTGTCTACTCTTGCAGCAGGCGTTGACCGAACGTGTCTACTCTTGCAGCAGGCGTTGACCAACGTGTCTACTCTTGCAGCAGACGTTGACCAACGTGTCTACTCTTGCAGCAGGCGTTGACCGACGTGTCTACTCTTGCAGCAGGCGTTGACCAACGTGTCTACTCTTGCAGCAGGCGTTGACCAACGTGTCTACTCTTGCAGCAGGCGTTGACCGACGTGTCTACTCTTGCAGCAGGCGTTGACCGACGTGTCTACTCTTGCAGCAGGCGTTGACCAACGTGTCTACTCTTGCAGCAGGCGTTGACCAACGTGTCTACTCTTGCAGCAGGCGTTGACCAACGTGTCTACTCTTGCAGCAGGCGTTGACCAACGTGTCTACTCTTGCAGCAGGCGTTGACCAACGTGTCTACTCTTGCAGCAGGCGTTGACCAACGTGTCTACTCTTGCAGCAGGCGTTGACCAACGTGTCTACTCTTGCAGCAGGCGTTGACCAACGTGTCTACTCTTGCAGCAGGCGTTGACCAACGTGTCTACTCTTGCAGCAGGCGTTGACCAACGTGTCTACTCTTGCAGCAGGCGTTGACCAACGTGTCTACTCTTGCAGCAGGCGTTGACCAACGTGTCTACTCTTGCAGCAGGCGTTGACCAACGTGTCTACTCTTGCAGCAGGCGTTGACCACCGTGTCTACTCTTGCAGCAGGCGTTGACCAACGTGTCTACTCTTGCAGCAGGCGTTGACCAACGTGTCTACTCTTGCAGCAGGCGTTGACCAACGTGTCTACTCTTGCAGCAGGCGTTGACCAACGTGTCTACTCTTGCAGCAGGCGTTGACCAACGTGTCTACTCTTGCAGCAGGCGTTGACCAACGTGTCTACTCTTGCAGCAGGCGTTGACCAACGTGTCTACTCTTGCAGCAGGCGTTGACCAACGTGTCTACTCTTGCAGCAGGCGTTGACCAACGTGTCTACTCTTGCAGCAGGCGTTGACCAACGTGTCTACTCTTGCAGCAGGCGTTGACCAACGTGTCTACTCTTGCAGCAGGCGTTGACCAACGTGTCTACTCTTGCAGCAGGCGTTGACCAACGTGTCTACTCTTGCAGCAGGCGTTGACCAACGTGTCTACTCTTGATAAAATATCCGGGGCTTTTGTTCCCCCCCCCCCCCTCCCCCCGTGTGCAGACTGGCTGGTCCATAGTTATCCGGCAGGTTAGTGTACTTGTTTCTGGATGAGTGAATGTCAAGCCGGCTGGAGAGTCTCCTGGCAGGCGGCCTAGTTGGTTGACGGAGTGGGAAGGTGCCTCCATGGTTGAACCTTACTACTTGGTGTGCAATAAGTTAACTAATTTGCTGGTTAGTTGGGTAGATGGATTGTGTTGTTTGTCAGCTGTTAAGCTGGGGAATGAGGTGAGGGACAATTAATAAGGTTTGCATATTACAACAATACCACCATTATGGTCTTAATAATTTTCATCCCATTTTGAAATAAATATGTATAATTTATAGATTTTGTTTACACCGTTATGAATGCTTTTCCTGCCTCGTTGTCCAGACGTCTGCTGGCTCCCTTCTTCTCCCTTCTCGTTAAACTCATTCCCATTTTTTTCCTTCGCAATTTTCCCGAGCGTCTGTAGCAGGATTTACACGTCATTTACAGTAACTGTATTTTCTCAACCTAAATTATTTTTTTAGAATCCTGGGATTAAGGACTTAATTTTTTTCTTCCCAATTTTTATTCCTTCAAAAAATCCGGTTTTCCGAGTCCATTTGCTGTCATGTTTACGGGTCGTAGTCGTATTATGTCTAGGTAGTTTGCTACGACTTTTTCAGCTGTGTGAGGGAAGTTACTCTGGCTACAACAACGAGGGAAGAGATTTCCCTATAAACAGGGAAATGTGTTTGTCCCGTCTCGAGTACTGCTCAGTACTCACTTCCCCCTTCAGAGCAGGAGAGTTTGTTGAAATAGAGGTGTAACGATTCTATTGTTACGTAAAGTATGGTGACAAATAAACACAGACACTAAGATACTATATATATATTTGGTCTAATATACAGAAGTACACAGGTGATACTTTGGTGTGAGTTGAGCGCACTGACCGTCGGTACAGTATCTTGCAAGTGTCTGCTCTAGACCACACTTGAAAGTAGACTCTGGTTAATGTTTGCTATTCTGCTGCTTATATGCTTGGGCAACACCTCACCGTGTTGCCCGGGCAACGCCTCACCTCATTCATCTCCAAAGGTTGACAGGAATATTAACAATGCATTTGGAGCGAGTATATTATTGGGATAATCTACTCGCTACAGAACTCCCCCTCCCAGGGGATGAAAGGAAAAATACTTGATCAAGGAACTTAGCTGGTCGGTGAATTGTACGCCCTGCTCGCGTTACATAACCATCAAAGTTAACTTCCTCCTCTTCGCTGATGTCATCTAACTGGGGTCGTAGGTGGGAGGTCGCACAGGATCGTCCGTCGTCGTAGGATCAGGTGGTGGTGCAGTTGGTAACTGGGGTTGTAGGGTGGGAGGTCGTACAGGATCGTCCGTTGTCGTAGGTGGCGGTGCTGCTGGTAACTGTGGTCGAAAAGTGAACTGCGTAGTCGGCGGATGTGTCTCTGGATTTAGCAGTGTCGCAGACGTTTGAGAGGAAGCCTGGAGCAGAGCAGAGAGCTGACTGAGGCCGGAGTCGTGGAGCTCTATGTGTGGGAGAGCGTGGTGGCTCGATTGAGAATTGTGAGTGTCTGAACTCGGGAAGCGAGAGCGTGGCGGCTCGATGCGGTCGTATTCTGCTGTCTGCTCTGTGTCGAAGCTGTAGCGTCTTGGGTTGATTAGGACTGTACACGCCGAGTACTACATTGTTGACTGTGGAAATTGTAGTCTGGTATCAAAAGATGTAGGCAGTGTGTGGACAAGCTCGGTGTAGCAGGAGAGAAGAATGTGCATAATTGTTGCGTCCTTGGGTCGCTGGTGGAGCATTTAGATCCGGGGCGGATGGGCTCGGGCACCAGGACATTAGGAGGTAATGTAGGCACGTAGTTAGGACAACGAGGTAATCACATCTAGAGCTGAATTGTCCTGAAGGCGACGAAGTGTCGGAAACGCAAGCTGTAAGTCCTGTACTGCGCAAAGGGCTTGAGTCGGCCGAGTATCAAAATGCAGTGAACAAAATGTAGATGAATCTGATGACAGAGCAGCTGTCGTGGGCGTAGGACAAGCAGTGCCCTGGCAGCGACGGAGAGTCGGCAGGACAAGCTGTAGATCCAACATGATGTAATCATTGATGAGGCTGTCAGATGAGTGAGTAACGATAGCTGACAGTGAGCAGTGAGTAACGTGGAGCAGCAAGCCGTAGTAGATGAAAATGCAGAGATGGACGCGATGAAAATCATAGCTGTGGCGAGGGTGTTGGCAGTGTTCCATCACAGCAAACAGTAGCAGTAGAGGTCCAGTGAGAGTCCATGTTGTAGTCCATCGTGGCTGGGTATCGTCGAAACTCTCTGGGGTCACCAATGTAACGGTTCTATTGTTACGTAAAGTATGGTGACAAATAAACACAGACACTAAGATACTATATATATATTTGGTCGAATATACAGAAGTACACAGGTGATACTTTGGTGTGAGTTGAGCGCACTGAGCGTCGGTACAGTATCTCGCAAGTGTCTGCTCTAGACCACACTTGAAAGTAGACTCTGGTTAATGTTTGCTATTCTGCTGCTTATATGCTTGGGCAACACCTCACCGTGTTGCCAGGGCAACGCCTCACCTCATTCATCTCCAAAGGTTGACAGGAATATTAACAAAGCATTTGGAGCGAGTATGTTATTGGGATAATCTACTCACTACAGAGGGAATACAGAGCAGTCCGTCCTCCAAAAATGGGGTGGTAAATGTAAGGAGACAAATAAGTGCAATTATGTACTATTCATATCAGTTAGGAATTGTACTTATTTTCACTTAGTATTAAATCGTACTGTCAAATATATTGTGAATATTTGAGTTTACCCAAAAAACTGAATAGAAAACCACAACCTCACCTAACCGTCTTAGTTTTTGAAGATAATAATTTTATTTCTTCTTATTTACAATTAGTACTTAACCTATAGCTATATTGATATTACAGTTTTATAAAACTAATAAAACAAAACTAAAATATATCAATAAATTGTAAAATAACTCAGGATATTTTAAAATTTTGTATAAAATCTATATTGTTTAATAAACCAGAAAAAAAAATTCTTGATATTTAAAACTTGTGTATTGCAAGTTGAAATTGAAAATTTCATCCTAAAATTGTGTGTGTCTTAACAGAAAACGAGGGGAATTAAATCGGGGGAGGGAGTTGGGTAAATGTAACAGCCCCGTAAGTGCAATTATGCACTGGTTATGACAGTTAGAAAGTGTACTTATTACACTTAGTATTAAATCGTACTGTCAATTCGGAGGATGGGTTGTACAGAGAACATATACGGCACGCATACACGCGATAAAGCACCAAAAGTATTGGGATTGTCTCTAAGCTCTCCAAATGTACTCACTAAAAAGGAGACGAGAGAGATACCAAATAATATACACATGGAAAATACTGGAAGGTCAGGTCCCAAATCTACACAGTAAAATAACATCCTACTGGAGTGAACGATATGGAAGAAAATGCAGAAAAGAACCAGTGAAGATCATAGTTGCCATAGGCACAATCAGAGAACACTGTATGAACATCAGAGGTCCGCGGTTGTTCAATACCCTCCTAGCGAGAATCAGAAATATTGCAGGAACAACCGTGGACATCTTCAGGAGGAAGCTAGATTGTTTCCTTCAAGGAGTGCCGGACCAACCGGGCTGTGGTGGGTATGTGGGCCTGCGGGCCGCTCCAAGCAACAGCCTGGTGGACCAAACTCTCACAAGTCGAGCCTGGCCTCGGGCCGGGCTTGGGGAGTAGAAGAACTCCCAGAACCCCATCAACCAGGTATCAACCAGGAGAACCGGAGTTGGAACCCCCTAGGTAGGATTGGACTGCTGATGAATTCTTCTCCGACATTTGCTGTGTTCGCTAAACAGTAATTGGACACCAGGTAGCAAGCTGTCTAGCATGCATTGTTCTGGGGGGAAAATCTTGTATGTTAATTAGAACTGTGACAGATATATATCTTACTGCCAGTTAACACCAGTCTGATGATTCCTACTCCTATACAATGATGTTTGTTGACTAAATGCACTTATAAATGGAACTTGAGGCGCCTATTAAGAAAACTTGAAGCTCTCATGAAGGAACTTGGTTGCCTGACGGCTGAGTGAACAGCGATCGGGACTCGTAGTCCTATGGTTCAGGGTTCGATCCCCGGCGGAGGCGAAAACAAATGGGCAAAGTTTCTTTCACCCTGACGAGTTTGGTAACCTAGCAGTAAATAGGTACCTGGGAGTTAGACAGGTGCTACGGGCTGCTTCCAGGGGTTATCTTGAGTTATCTTGAGATGATTTCGGGGCTTTAGTGTCCCCGCGGCCCGGTCCTCGACCAGGCCTCCACCCCCAGGAAGCAGCCCGTGACAGCTGACTAACACCAGGTACCTAATTACTGCTAGGTAACAGGGGCATTCAGGGTGAAAGAAACTTTGCCCATTTGTTTCTGCCTCGTGCGGGAATCGAACCCGCGCCACAGAATTACGAGTCCTGCGCGCTATCCACCAGGCTACGAGGCCCCTACTGGGGCCTCGTAGGCTACGTAGGCTCGTAGGCCAGGCTACGGGGATGTGTAACAAAGTAGAAGCCTGGTCGAGGACCGGGCGGCGGGGAAGCTAAGCCCCGAAATCCTCTCAAGATAACCTCAAGAAGTTAGCATATGAAGGACAAAATAGGACCCAATAGAGGGAAATTGAATCGCCTGTAAAGAAGCTTTAAGGTCTTCTAAATGGAACTTAAAGCGTGTGAAAGAAACCATTGAGACATACAGTTCAGTTGAACAATTTTCTATGTGACTTGAAGCACCTATGAAAAACTTACAGATACTATAATATGACTTTTAAGCACGCATGAAGGCTACTTTAGAGACGACTAAAGTTAATGTAAAGTTCTTATGGTGGAAACTTGAGCACCTTATATAAGGAGGACTTGAAACATTTATAAAAGTATGTTAAAGCACCAATAAAAAAAAAACTTTTGGCACCTGTGAAGGAAACTTTAAGCCTCGATGAAAGAAGCTTGAAGAATCTGTGAAAGAACTTTTAGGATTCTATGGAGCTCCTTAGTTGAGAGGTGACCAAATGTGCTATTTGCTCCATTGGACAGAGCTAATAGCACCCTTGGAGAGAGCAAATAGCAGCCTTGGAGAGAGATAATAGCACCCTTGGAGAGAGCTAATAACACCCTTGGAGAGAGAAAATAACACCCTTGGAGAGAGATAATAGCACCCTTGGAGAGAGCAAATAGCAGCCTTAGAGAGAGATAATAGTAGCCTTGGAGAGAGATAATAGCACCCTTGGAGAGAGCTAATAACACCCTTGGAGAGAGATAATAACACCCTTGGAGAGAGATAATAGCACCCTTGGAAAGAGATAATAGCACCCTTGGAGAGAGCTAATAACACCCTTGGAGAGAGATAATAGCACCCTTGGAGAGAGATAATAACACCCTTGGAGAGAGATAATAGCACCCTTGGAGAGAGCTAATAACACCCTTGGAGAGAGATAATAGCACCCTTGGAGAGAGCTAATAACACCCTTGGAGAGAGATAATAGCACCCTTGGAGAGAGCTAATAACACCCTTGGAGAGAGAAAATAACACCCTTGGAGAGAGATAATAGCACCCTTGGAGAGAGCAAATAGCAGCCTTGGAGAGAGATAATAGTAGCCTTGGAGAGAGATAATAGCACCCTTGGAGAGAGCTAAAAACACCCTTGGAGAGAGATAATAACACCCTTGGAGAGATAATAGCACCCTTGGAGAGAGCAAATAGCAGCCTTAGAGAGAGATAATAGTAGCCTTGGAGAGAGAGAATAGCACCCTTGGAGAGAGCTAATAACACCCTTGGAGAGAGATAATAACACCCTTGGAGAGAGATAATAGCACCCTTGGAAAGAGATAATAGCACCCTTGGAGAGAGCTAATAACACCCTTGGAGAGAGATAATAGCACCCTTGGAGAGAGATAATAACACCCTTGGAGAGAGATAATAGCACCCTTGGAGAGAGATAATAGCACCCTTGGAGAGAGCTAATAGCACCCTTGGAGAGAGCTAATAACACCCTTGGAGAGAGATAATAGCACCCTTGGAGAGAGATAATAGCAGCCTTGGAGAGAGATAATAGCACCCTTGGAGAGAGATAATAGCACCCTTGGAGAGAGCTAATAACACCCTTGGAGAGAGATAATAGCACCCTTGGAGAGAGCTAATAACACCCTTGGAGAGAGATAATAGCACCCTTGGAGAGAGCTAATAACACCCTTGGAGAGAGATAATAGCACCCTTGGAGAGAGATAATAGCACCCTTGGAGAGAGATAATAGCACCCTTGGAGAGAGCTAATAACACCCTTGGAGAGAGATAATAGCACCCTTGGAGAGAGCTAATAACACCCTTGGAGAGAGATAATAGCACCTTGGAGAGAGCTAATAACATCCTTGGAGAGAGATAATAGCACCCTTGGAGAGAGATAATAGCACCCTTGGAGAGAGCTAATAACACCCTTGGAGAGAGATAATAGCACCCTTGGAGAGAGCTAATAACACCCTTGGAGAGAGATAATAGCACCCTTGGAGAGAGCTAATAACACCCTTGGAGAGAGATAATAGCACCCTTGGAGAGAGCTAATAACACCCTTGGAGAGAGATAATAGCACCCTTGGAGAGAGATAATAGCACCCTTGGAGAGAGATAATAGCACCCTTGGAGAGAGATAATAACACCTTTTGGGGTACCATAAGCATTATGTGATTAAACAACTTGCATCATAAGAGGTCAAATACTCTTTTTTATAATATAATAAACCCAGTTTAACACAGTTTTTGTTCCTGGGTAGTTAAAAAATTGTTCTGACTCCTTATGCTTGAAAAGTATTGAAATACCAATTATTTTCCTCAAATTTTCCTTTGTCCTTTGTCTAAGAAGTCGTCTTGAAGGTGCTGGAAGACGGGCAACTCTTTACCATGACATGAAATACATTCTTTAATCTTTACTATCTTTACTAAGCTGTCTGGCACAAAAGTCAAAGCAAGAGTTATCGAGAATAATAACCATTTTCGATACACTGGAGAGCGTAACCCATCAGAGAGTGACACTTGTCAGGAAGCAGAAATTGTTACATAGTATGTAATAAAAAGCAGAAGTACATATTTACTTTTATCTCTAGCACCCAATTAAACACTGACATGTTCCACACACATTAGCTGAAGAACTTCAATAGAAACATTAGCTTCCACTCTCTGGTAAACAACAGAGCTGAAGTCTTCTAGACAAATATTATGACCGTAACGGTTGGGCGACTAAAGCTTAGCATCCCTCCTGATCGTGTTATCCTAAGTGTTAACTTTCCCACATCATTTACCCCAATCTTCCTTTCCCAAACTTATTAAATCCTTCAGTTTAACATTCCAGATAAACAGTACATAAAAGAATCTTCAAACTATTTTCCTCATTACACGAACAATTTTCACAATTAAAAAAGTAAAAATCATAAAGACGACGAGTCACAATAACGTCTCTGAAGATATGCTGACCAAACCCCAGACCAGAAGGTGAGGAGACGACGAGAAGAATAGTGGAATGTGTCGTCTGTTCCTCTCCTGGTGTGTGGCGGGGGTCAGTGAGCAACATCTCCTGGTGTGTGGCTGGGGTCAGTGAGCAACATCTCCTGGTGTGTGGCTGGGGTCAGTGAGCAACATCTCCTGGTGTGTGGCTGGGGTCAGTGAGCAACATCTCCTGGTGTGTGGCTGGGGTCAGTGAGCAACATCTCCTGGTGTGTGGCTGGGGTCAGTGAACAACATCTCCTGGTGTGTGGCTGGGGTCAGTGAGCAACATCTCCTGGTGTGTGGCTGGGGTCAGTGAGCAACATCTCCTGGTGTGTGGCTGGGGTCAGTGAGCAACATCTCCTGGTGTGTGGCTGGGGTCAGTGAGCAACATCTCCTGGTGTGTGGCTGGGGTCAGTGAGCAACATCTCCTGGTGTGTGGCTGGGGTCAGTGAGCAACATCTCCTGGTGTGTGGCTGGGGTCAGTGAGCAACATCTCCTGGTGTGTGGCTGGGGTCAGTGAGCAACATCTCCTGGTGTGTGGCTGGGGTCAGTGAGCAACATCTCCTGGTGTGTGGCTGGGGTCAGTGAGCAACATCTCCTGGTGTGTGGCTGGGGTCAGTGAGCAACATCTCCTGGTGTGTGGCTGGGGTCAGTGAGCAACATCTCCTAGTGTGTGGCTGGGGTCAGTGAGCAACATCTCCTGGTGTGTGGCTGGGGTCAGTGAGCAACATCTTCACACAGAGACAACATGCTCACCGTCACATTCTACCACTCGATCACATCATCTGTTGATCTTAGTCAACATGTCCGATATACAATGCAGCACAACTAACTTTGCGAATAATAGAGAATAGACAAACAACCTCCGCACAATATCCAACCACCCCTCTGCCCTGATAGGTGGGATTTTCTTAAGGAATAGACCAATCCGTAAATATATCATGCTCTCAGTTCAGTTTAAAGCATCGGAATATTGACATTTTCTGGACATTGCTCTCATAAGGTTAAGGCTCGAAGGCTTCAAGTTAGGTAAAACAATATTTTGTTATGACGCTTGATGGTGATGAGTCGTGTGTTGGATCAGACGCTTCCTTACTCTGCATCATCAACATTCTTATAAACATTCTTAAACATCGCTCACAACACCTATGACTTCACATCGTCCTTTATACACGCTATAGTAGTGTCCCTTATACACACTATAGTAGTGTCCCTTATACACACTATAGTAGTGTCCCTTATACACACTATAGTAGTGTCCCTTATACACACTATAGTAGTGTCCCTTATACACACTATAGTAGTGTCCCTTATACACACTATAGTAGTGTCCCTTATACACACTATAGTAGTGTCCCTTATACACACTATAGTAGTGTCCCTTATACACACTATAGTAGTGTCCCTTATACACACTATAGTAGTGTCCCTTATACACACTATAGTAGTGTCCCTTATACACACTATAGTAGTGTCCCTTATACACACTATAGTAGTGTCCCTTATACACACTATAGTAGTGTCCCTTATACACACTATAGTAGTGTCCCTTATACACACTATAGTGACCCCTTATACACACTATAGCAGTGTCCCTTATACACACTATAGTAGTGTCCCTTATACACACTATAGCACAATGTCACATGTACACATGATAGCACATTTTCTCATGATACATGAGATGTACATGTCTCATGTACATATGATAGCACAATGTTTCATGTACACATGATAACACGGTATCTTATGTATACATGATACCACAGTATCTCAAGTACATATGATAGAACAATATCTCATGTACACATGATAGCACAGTGTCTCATGTGTAAATGATAGCACAGTGTCTCATGTGTAAATGATAGCACTGTGTTTTATGTGCACATGATATCATAATGTCTCATGTACACATGACAGCGCAATGTCTTATGTATATATAATATCACAATGTCTCGTGTACACATGATACCACAGGATCTCATGTACATATGATAGAATAATATCTCATGTACACATGATAGCATGGTGTCTTATGTACACATGCTAGCACAGTGTCTCATGTGTACATGATAGTACGGTGTTTTATGTACACAAGATAACACAATGTCTCATGTACCCATGATATCACAATGTCTCAATTACACATGATATCACAATGTCTCAATTACACATGATATCCCAATGTCTCATGTACACATGATAGCACATGCCATATCCCCACAATAGTATGAAGAGAGTCAATTACACTCACAATACCTCAGCAAAATGACTTGATAACTCTTCCATGTAATACTTCTCCCAGGAAGAGCAGCTGGATCATCACACATCCACGACTCAAGTGTTTCCCAGATGATACCCCCCCCCTCCGCCCCAACGGACCGATATCCACCTATTTCACCAGACCTATTTCCTCCCCAGTCTCGCTTCACTCATTTGCATACCTTTCTCGTAGTGTGAGAGAGATGCCCATTACTTCCATGACTTTTCTCCTCTGCCCGACACTCTATGAATGTTTCCTTTTTCAGGCCAGTCAACTTAAAATGGTTTGAAATGCGACTACCTTGCTTCGAGATGGGCCAGCGTTCGATCCTCGATCGTTCAAGTGGTTAGGAACCATTCCTTCATATCGTTCTCATATCATTGCGCCATCTCCTCATATCCTGTCCTAGAGACATGACGTCTTGCTGACTTAATGGTTTCTCTTCATAATAACCTTACCTGCGGTGCTGGATATGTTGAGATCTTGTGCAACGATTTGTTAAGTGGCTTATATGCTCATAAGGCTGCACCTGCAGTCAGCTTAGAGGTTAATGTAACTTTTTTGGTTTATTGAGTGTTATAGTTTAACATTGCAGGCCCTTTCATCTTTGACTAAGTTAAATAAATGGTAATTACTGATATTATAAATCTTGTACCATATTTAGGTAGGAAAAGAACTTTCAATTTGACAAGCAGTGTTACCATCAGGAGCCAATATATCAGAGTATTTATTTTGAAAAAAAAAATTGATTTTTTTTTCTATACAGATGTACGGTCGTATACTCACCTAGTTGTGCCTGCGGGGGCTGAGCTCTGGCTCCCTGGTCTCGCCTCTCAACTCTATATCATATATATATTTGAAACTGAGTATGGAGTCAGCCTCCACCACAACACTACTTAATGCATTCCATTTGTTAACTACCCTGACACTGAAAAAATTCTTTCTAATGTCTCTGTGGCTCATCTGGGTACTAAGTTTCCACCTGTGTCCCCTTGTTCGTGTCCCACCCATGATGAAGAGTTTGTCTTTGTCCACCCTGTCAATTCCCCTGAGAATTTTGTAGGTGGTTATCATGTCTCCCCTTTCTCTTCTGTTTTCCAGGGTTGTGAGATTCAACTCCCTTAGCCTTTCCTCGTAACTCATTCCTCTCAGTTCCAGGACCAGTCTGGTGGAATACCTCTGAATCTTCACTAACTTCGTCGTGTGTTTAACTAGGTATGGACTCCAGGTTGGAGCTGCATACTCCAGGATTGGTCTTACATAAGTGGTATACAGGGTCCTGAACGATTCCTTACGCAAGTTTCTAAAGGCAGTTCTTATAATGGTCAGTCTAGCATGTGCCGCTGATGATATCCTTTTGATGTGGGCCTCTGGGGACAGGTTCGGTGTGATATCAACCCCCAGATCTTTCTCTATTTGACTCTTGCAGGGTTTCACCTCCCAGATTGTACCTTGTGTTCAGCCTTCTGCTCCCTTTGCCTAATTTCATTACTATACACTTTCCTGAGTTGAACACACAGATATCACACTAACGTCATGCATCAAATGAACAAATCCACAAGAGCCGTGACGAGGATTCGAACCTGCGTCCGGGAGCATCCCAGACACTGCCTTAATCGACTGAGCTACGACAGATTAAAAGTGTTGAAACCGAAGTTCTACTGAACTTACTGGATCCCGTAGCCTCTCCGAGGCACAAACCAGGATTTTACACAACCCCCCCCCCCCCACCCCCCCAGCACCCGAGCTATGTCAATAGGCCGTTCTCCCTCTTCGCCCTTACATCACTCCAAACCGGACCTGTGGTCCGAGTCAGGACCTTAGGTCCTGACTGGTTTTGAGTGGAGACGGGTTCAACTAAAAATGTGCACACAAGAAAAGATTTCGACGTTCAGTAAACACTTACCGAGTTGTAAACTGAATGCCGGAGCTGGCCAATACAAGGTTTGTGATAGTAATATTTTTTTTTTACGATGGAGAAACTTTAAACTAAAAAATGAAGTCACATGGAGGGATATCTATGTTCAGTAAACAGTTACTGAGTTGCAAACTGGATAGTTGAGCCACCCAATACATGGTTGATGATAATAGTATTTTACGATGGAGAAACCTTATCCTAAACTAAAAATGAGCTCACATGAAGTGATTTTCACTTACTGAGTTGTTAACTGATTGCCTGAGCTATCCAATACATAGTTGGTGATAGTAGTATTAATTCAAGATGGAAAACTTTAAACTAAACTAAAATGAGCACACGTGAAGTGATTCCCACGTTCATTAAACACTTACTAAGTTGTTAACTGAATGTCTGAGACATCCAATACATGGTTGATAGTAGTATTACTGACATTGATAATACGAGGTCTTGAACTAGATACTGACAGGGGAACAGCAAAGCTGTGATATTGAAAAGAAACTGAACTGAATTTGAAAATTGATTAATATATGTAATGTGAGGCCAATCTACTGGAAAACAGTAAGCAAACTTTATTTGAGAAGAATATGAGAAGACTGAAAAAATGGGTGCGGAAAATGGGTAAGAAAATAAGAAGTAATGATCTTCATAAACATAACATAACATATCCATGACCGTAATTAATACAATGTGAACTCTCTTAAACTATGCTCACCGTGTAATCTCGTCACTAAGCATAACTTGTCACTCTGCGAAACAAATTATTGACTATAGTGCGACAGTGAGAATAAAAAATGCTTTGGAGTGCTATTTTAGTCCAGAAATACTGTAAAGGTTGATTATTGACTAAAGAGAATTTTGCGGACTGCTGGTGTTTGATGTGTTGAACTGCTTAAAGGAAGCATATTTGCTAGAAAAAAAAATTCCTGTGAAATAATGCGTGTTATATGTTTTGACTATCTAGCTAATAGCATATTGCCTGGCTAATAATGAAATGTCACATTTTGTCTGACTCACTTAGCACAAGTGAAGAGAAAACATTGAAACACTTGCAAAGGTTAAAACTGTGAAATCATATCTGTTATGTTAAGTTTTGACTAGCTGATTAATAGCATACTACTACTACATTATTGTCTTTATGTTATGTTTACCTCGATAGCGTTGTAATGCTTGGAAATTGTATGTGCGGATCCCGTTTCCCTCTTACTGCACATAAATAATGGTTGCTGTAAAGTATTTTTATGGAACATGACTCTTCTTATTTTTATCCCTTTTTAAAACTAGATGCAATAACCAAGCTATGTTTGCCTTCTCTCTCTTTCTCTCTCTCTCTCTCTCTCTCTCTCTCTCTCTCTCTCTCTCTCTCTCTCTCTCTCTCTCTCTCTCTCTCTCTCTCTCTCTCTCTCTCTCTCTCTCTCTCTTTCTCTCTCTCTCTCTCTCTCTCTCTCTCTCTCTCTCTCTCTCTCTCTCTCTCTCTCTCTCTCTCTCTCTCTCTCTCTCTCTCTCTCTCTCTCTCTCTTTCTCTCTCTCTCTCTCTCTCTTTCTCTCTCTCTCTCTCTCTCTCTCTCTCTCTCTCTCTCTCTCTCTCTCTCTCTCTCTCTCTCTCTCTCTCTCTCTCTCTCTCTCTCTCTCTCTCTCTCGCTCAATATGGATGTGGGTTATTTGTGTGGACTCAGGAGATAAGATCACCACATATAAGTTTCTCAAAGAAAATGATAAGCTATGTAAGGACCTTTTGTTTAACACACACACACACACACACACACACACACACACACGACATCCGTGCAGTAGTGAGATTCCCTTTGATGGCTGTGGACGTGTCAATGAAAAAATAAAGTGCAAAGATGTTTCAGAGTGCTATTTTAGTCAAGAAATGATACAAAATTGTGTTTATTGACTAGTGAGAGGCGTAACAAGAGACCAAGAGGTATATGTCGTGATCACACAGTTAACAAAAAATATTAGAATTTGCAGGTAGTGATTACGTCTCCCCAAACTCTTATGTGCATATTTCACAAAGACATTCTTCCTAACTCACCACTCTTAGCTCGTGGAGTAGTGTCACACCTTTGTTTAAAATTGAATCTACAAAGCTTCACATTTACAAATAAATTATATTTGGTCATCAGACAGATAGATGATTTCCACGTTACGTTACGTTACGTGTATAATGTGTTACCAGAACTAAACAGGCCTGCGCTAATATTTAATTGGTGTTTGGATGTAATGGCTAAATATGGTTTACATTTTCAATAATGTTATTTGGTCATCAGACAGAAAGTTGATTTCCACGTTACGATACAATGTGTTACAGGGGCTAAAACTGGTAGACACTAACATTTACATGCTGAGAGATGTAATGGAGACGTGCTAAGTCTCACTTTTCATTTCAATAATGTTATTTGGTCATCAGACAGAAAGTTGATTTCCATGTTATGTTACAAGTGTTACAGAGGCTAAAACTGGTAGACAGTAATATTTATATGGTATGAGATGTAATGGAGATGGGCTAAATCATACTTTCATTTAAAAAATGTTATTTTGGTCTATAGAAATTTGATTTCCGCGCTACGTTACAATGTGTTATAGAGGCTAAAACTGGTAGACACCAATATTTATATGGTAAGAGATAAAATGGAGATGGACTAGGTCTCACTTTTCATTTCAAAATGTCATTTTGGACTGCAGAAAGTTGATGATTTCCGCGTTACGGTACGTTACGTTACATTGTGTTACAGAGGGCTAAAACTGGCAGACAGTAATATTTATATGGTAAGAGATGTAATGGAGATATTGTGTTTGGCTAAATGGGGTTAACATTTCAAAAATGATATTCGGACATCAGACAGAAAGTTGATTTCCACGTTACGTTACTAAGTGCCTCGTTCACTCCTTCAGTATTGAACGTTGAACATTCTGCGACATTGTCTTGCTATGATATTACAAGTCTACTGTTGCACACAGTGTAATACAGTCCTAATGGCATAAGACCAAGCTGACGTCATTTATTAAAAAATGCTATTTGATCATCAGACAGAAAGAAGTTTTCCACGTTACGTAATGATGATATAATGCGATACAAACGTGTGCTAATATTTTAATTGTGTTTAGAATGTAAGGGCTATAGGAGATTGTCTAGACTTGCATACATTTTCATATGTTATTTATTTATTTAGGCAGAAGAAAGTTTATTTTCCCGCATTACGATGCATTGACTGTGTGTTACAAGAAATGAGCGCTAGTGCTGATGTGTGTCACAAGGTCTGCACAGCAATATTTGGTGTTGGATGAAGAGGGGGATGGAGATTGAGTAGACACGCATACATTTTCAAATGCTTTTTATTTAGGCAGCAGAAAGTCTGTTTTCCCACATTACGCCACATTGTTAGAGACAGCCTTAAACTCGGGGATAATGAACAAGTCAATTTAAGAATAGTATCAGGACTATGTTTTTCCACATTAGTCTTATATATGTTTACTTTGCTTGGAATTTGTATGTGGGGAACATTGCTCACCTAAGGGAGAGAGAATGAACGGCGCGTTTGAGGTATAAAGAGGACTGACCGCGATGTGTATGTATATTTGTTTGTTTTACCACAGTGAATATGAAGCTACATTATGTTATGTCTACCAGTTGTTGAATAAACGTTACGTTACGTTACGTGATACAAGAACTAAACAAGCTTGTGCTAATATTTTATTGTGTTTGGAATGTAAGGGCTAAACACGGTTCACATTTCAATATTCAGATATCTGACAGAAAGTTGCTCGTTACTCTTAAAATTATATTTGGGCAAAGAACGAAGTTACCATATTGGTCACGTTACATTAATGATATTTGGGCAAAGAACGATGTCATCATGTTGGTCGTGTTATGTTACTAGATTATAATGGTGAGAGTGATGGGGGCTCGAAAATTGACATTAGTCTTCCATCCTTTGGTGAGCTGTCAGTCTAAGTGAAATGAAAAAAAGATACGTGAACAGCGGCAGCAGGAGAAAGGAGTTGATGTTACTTTTCCCCCAACTAATAAATGATCTGAATAGAGAGAGAGAGAGAGAGAGAGAGTAACCACTGACTGCTATGTATATCCCATGCAGTTGTGTTTACAAACCAAATTTTGATTTGTTATAATAATAAGATTGAAGACCACCTTATGACTCTCGTTACTCTTAAAAAATGCTATTTGAGCAAAGAATGATGTTAGCATGTTGGTCACGTTGCGATACAAGGTTACACATATGATCAGAAATAATACTAAAGGCTTTGCACAGAACATCCGGTCTGGGAAGGGTGAAGTGATGCTTGATGGTTTGGGCTTGGAAGGGGGGAGAGAGGGGGAGTTGGGGTTTGGTGAGGGTGGATGGGGTGAGGGTAAGGTCATCCCAGTACCTCGTCCATCTCACTACGCCTCAAACCACCACGAAGGTTAGACCCTAACGAGACGGATTGATGTTTCACTCATTCAGGAGTCTTGAACATTCTGTGACATTGTTGTGCTATGATAACGCCGTTGTGTGTTACAAGGTCTGCACAGCAGTAATGGGTGTAGGAAGAAGAGGTGATGGAGATTGAGTAGCCACGCATACATTTCAATGATATTTATTTGGACAGCAGATGTTGCGATCACAGTTAACAAAAATTTGTAGGTAGTGATCACGTCTCCCGTGTCGATGTGTCGACTTATATTGAATTTTGTAACTAGCTCGTCATGATTGTAACTTGCTGAGCTAAAATGAATTGCGGGGTGCAGTCCTTGTCCCCTTTGTGTCTCTGGAAGCCTTTACTTCCCATATGACTAATCACCCTGTGTGATTGGGCTGTTTAGCATCACGTAGGCAGTTCTTGACACACTATGTAAGCCGAATATAATGTAGAGAGAGAGAGAGAAGCTGTATAAATAACCAGATAGCTTGTTAATCAATGTGTGTCAAACTCCCAGGACTGCATTTTGAATGTTGCGCTCATGGCTCACCTTTGAGAAAGAACATTGTCACACTCAATGCTATGTCCTGGTGTGTCAGGAGAGAGTGATGGGTGGAAGGGGGTGTGGGAGGGGTGTTGGGTTGGAGCGTGGATATGGGGAGGCAGTAATGCCTCATTTAACCTCAGTTAGGTGATGTGCGGCAAGAAGGGAAGCCGCTCTCACCCCCAGGCCTACATTTTGGAATTGTATGTTGAGGTCATGGCTCATCTTTGAGAATGAACAATGACACACTCATTGCTATGTCCCGTGTGTCAGAAGAGAGAGAGAGAGAGAGAGAGAGAGATGGTACACCCCATTGCCGTCACTTCCCCCAGCGTGATGGGGGATGGTGAGTGGAACAGGTGGGGCCTGCTGACAGTAGCTACATCTCCCTTTCCTTAACGAAACCACAGTGGGTAATGGATCCCCCGACACTTCTGTCCATGTAGGAGGAACTATTAGCACTCATTGTGCACCGTCAATATGGTTGCTTGTGTGAGAAAAAGTTAAAATATTCAGCAAAGAATTTTATATAAAGCGCATATATTCTCTCTTTCACTAGCGAGAAAATGCAAACATTTTAGCTGAGTGTGTGCTATGTCAAAACTCTCTCAAAGCAGTCCTCCAGACCCATGATAGATGCTACTTGTCCCTGATGAGGGGAGCTGAGGGGAAGTGGGGTGGGAGGGGAAGATATGACCCACCAGCTACTCGAAAGTACTCTTCAGTCGGCCACTGAACGGTGGACAGTACACAAACTCACCACTCTGCAGACTTTAGAAAACGATTAAGGGTAATGGCCCACATCCGCCCTGGTCTCTCACCTATACACACGTGCATTGTTACATAAAACAGACCTTCTCGGCCAACTGCTACATCTTAAGAGACTCTGCTCTCTCTCTCTCCTACTCTCCTGTCACTTCCTGCCCATGTATGGCCCAACTATTACCCTCATGGATCATCACCAAACACAGCTGCATACCTCGAAGAAAATAATGGCTGTCAAAAAACCGTAAACCACAATGACCCTCGAACCCTCTCACGCCGAGGGGAAGCTCCCCTCACCCCTCCCTCACCATTTCCTCAACCCTCCCCCACCCCATCAACATATCCGGCTATGTTGGGACCCCTCACACCTCCACACACCCTCTACATAGCATTTACGTAGACTCATCTATTAATCAACTATTATCTACACACAGGATTAACTCTACGGCAAACACCCATACATATCAACTACTATTATCCACATATTATACTCCTCATATTCATTATTCTACCACATAACCCACATACTCTCCTACCCCACACAACATGACCCCCCATCATCCCAGACCGCGTAACCAAACACCGGACGCTCACACGCGTCCGACACGCGCCAACATCCGGGAAAATCACCCTACATCACTATGTGGCGACATACCTTTGCACCATCTGGACAGGTGGCTCTAATAGAGCCACCTGTCCAGATGGTGCGCATGGCCGTAGTCCTCAACTTCACTACTATCTCCAAGGCTACTTGTTATACTAAAAAACACTGTATACCGTTAATTGAGAGTAGTGGCTCTTACCGGCCAGCTCCACCACCAGAGCACACTAGGTGAGTATGAAGCATCTGTAGCAGCTGAGGTTGTTGTTGACCACACCGCTGCCAGCTCCAAGTTTCCTCCCTTGTGGCACATATGTTGTACTCCTATTGTTGCTGTTCACTTCGCAAAATTCTACACAGCCCCTAAATTGCTAGGGTCTATGTATTGTGCTACACTTTGTACTGTCACTACCCACTGATTTTCATCCATATCACTGTGATGTCAGGAGAAATGACTACTTATTCGAGGAGCGCGGTCCCACACGCGTTCCCTGTCTCTACTTTGTGTATGAAATATATCATATGAAATAATATCAGCGGGTATCACTATTTCAGTAAGTATTTTAAAATATAAAAGACCCCAACTTTTATATTTCAATAATATACTAGAGAAAAAAACAGCCTTCCATTTTTATTCCAATGTTATAATCCATAGGAGCCGTGATGAGGGTTCGAACCTATGCGGTGGGTGTTCCTGCGCACTCAAGTCAGAGGTAGAACATTCCTGTATGACAGCAGACAGGGGTCCGGCTTTAGTGGAAGCCTCAGGAAACCCTTGTGTGTTCAGTAGAACTCCTTATACCATGTTGCGGTCTAGCTGACTAGGGCGTGTGCCTGGGAACACCCACCACATAGGTTCGAGCCCTTTTCATGGCTCCTACGGATTTTCACATTGACACATCACGTTGGTGTGATTACTCTCGGTGAATTCTAATGTTATGTTATTGGCATTGTTCTCTTCATATTATTTATTGACTATGTATTTCTTATAATGTTTCAGAATTCCTTTGGTCGTTTTCTATTTCCTTGCCCGTTTTTCTTCTCTGCCCCTCTCTCTTTCTCTGCCTGTTTTCTTTCTCTTAAGATGGTATTGTATAAATAATTTTTCAAAGCAGGGTAAACCATAATATTCACGCCTCCCTCTCCCTCTGTCCCCCGTACAGTGCCGCCGCTGGAGGTGAGGCTGGAGGCCCCTGGGGAGTGGGTGAGCGGGGGTCAGCAGACCTCCTTCAGGTGTCGTGTGGTGGGAGCGTCCCCAGAGCCCCAGGTACAGTGGTGGCTGGCCGGCCGACAGCTCGCCGCCACCACGCCCCTCGTGAGTATATCACCTCTTCACATCTCTAATACTTACTGTGACATGTTAACTTTGTTGTTATGCTGTCCCTGGTTAGTTCGTCCTCTCCAGCGTTCACAACGTCACTAAACTGACGTCTTAAATTGCGCGAACTTAACTCAAGACCCACAAATAGAAAACGGGATATCACATAAAATTTGCAAGCAACTATTATTTTTAGTACAGGAGTTATTTGTCTAAGGAGATTTGTACATCAAAATGCAGAATGCAGACGGTCGTGTTGGTGTGGTTGAGCTGCGTGTTGCCATGTACTCTGGAGTGGTCACAACAGCCAGAAAATGATGACCAAATTGCCTGAAACTAACCAAGACGAGGATCCACGCATGAAAAATTTTGACGTTTTTGACCCGTTATAATTTTATAGTAGGTCATATTTTGTACGTTTGGGATTTTGACTTGATTGTACATCAGGATGTATTCGCCTAGTTGTGCTTGCGGGAGTTCAGTTCTGCTCTTTCGGTCTGCCCCTCATATGTCAATCAATCAACTGTTACTACTATTTTTTTACACACACACACACACACACACACACACACACACACACACACACACACACAAGGTCCTGGGGGGAAAGGTCCTAGCATGGATAAGGAACTACCTAACAGGAAGGAGCCAAAGAGTTACGGTAAGGGGCGAGAAGTCGGACTGGCGAACAGTAACAAGTGGAGTACCACAAGGATCGGTGCTGGGACCAATTCTATTTCTTGTATATGTTAACGACATGTTTACAGGCGTAGAGTCCTACATGTCGATGTTTGCGGATGATGCAAAGTTGATGAGAAGAGTTGTGACAGATGAGGATTGCAGGATCCTCCAAGAGGACCTGAACAGATTGCAGAGATGGTCAGAGAAATGGCTACTAGAATTCAACACGAGCAAATGTAAAGTTATGGAAATGGGACTAGGAGATAGGAGACCAAAGGGACAGTACACAATGAAGGGGAACAGCCTACCTGTAATGACGCGTGAAAGAGACCTGGGGGTGGACGTAACACCTAATCTATCTCCTGAGGCACATATTAATAGGATAACGACAGCAGCGTACTCTACACTGGCAAAAGTTAGAACATCATTCAGAAACCTAAGTAAGGAGGCATTTAGGGCGCTTTACACTGCCTACGTAAGGCCAGTCTTAGAGTATGCCGCCTCATCATGGAGTCCCCATCTGAAGAAGCATATAATGAAACTGGAAAAGGTTCAGAGGTTTGCAACGAGACTCGTCCCAGAGCTACGAGGGATGGGGTATGAAGAGCGCCTGAGGGAACTGTGCCTTACGACACTAGAAAGAAGAAGGGAGAGGGGGGACATGATAGGAACGTATAAGATACTCAGAGGGATTGACAGAGTGGACATAGACGAAATGTTCACACGGAATAGTAACAGAACGAGAGGACATGGATGGAAGCTTGAAACTCAGATGAGTCACAGAGATGTTAGGAAGTTTTCTTTTAGCGTGAGAGTAGTGAGGAAATGGAATGCACTTCAGGAACAGGTTGCGGAAGCAAATACTATTCATAATTTTAAAACCAGGTATGATAGGGAAATGGGACAGGAGTCATTGCTGTAAACAACCGATGCTCGAAAGGCGGGATCCAAGAGTCAATGCTCGATCCTGCAGACACAACTAGGTGAGTACAACTAGGTGAGGTGAGTACACACACACACACACACACACAAGACAGGCTATTTAACACTAGGGGCACACGCACTACGGGCCACAGGTGGAAATTGAGTGCCCAAATGAGCCACAGAGATATTAGAAAGAACTTTTTTAGCGTCAGAGTGGTTGACAAATGGAATGCATTAGGAAGTAATGTGGTGGAGGCTGACTCCATACACAGTTTCAAGTGTAGATATGATAGAGCCCAATAGGCTCAGGAACCTGTACACCTGCTGATTGACGGTTGAGAGGCGGGACCAAAGAGCCAGAGCTCAACCCCAGCAAGGACAACTAGATGAGTACAACTAGGTGAGTACACACACACATGCTACCCAGGTGACCGCTCATCCATCCCCCCCAACTTCCCACGCCTTACACTGTCCCAAGACACCCCCCTCCCCCTCCCCTATACTCAAACACCCCCCCCCCCACTCAACACACACACACACGCACTCGCACACACACGCACACGCACACGCACACACATACACACACACACACACACACACACACACACACACACACGCGCACACACACACACACACACACACACACACACACACACACACACACACACACACACACACACACACAACTTCGGCGGGCGGGACCAAAGAGCCAAAGCTCAACCCCCGCAAGCACAAATAGGTGAGTACACACACACACACACACACACACACACACACACACACACACACACACGCACACACACACATAACCACCATTAACATAATAGAGAGAGCAGCTTCTGTTGCTAGCAGGAATGGATCTGGACTACTAATCATGAGAGACTTCAACCATGGGAAGATAGATTGGGAGAACAGAGACCCACATGGAGGACCAGAAACATGGAGAGCTAAGCTGCTGGACGTGGCAACAAGAAACTTTCTAAGCCAGCATATCAAGGAACCAAAAAGAATAAGAGAAGATGAACCAGCTATGCTTGATTTGATATTTACCCTAAATGAGTGGGATATAAGCTAAGATAGAAGCACCTTTGGGAATGAGTGATCACAGTGTATTGAACTTTGAGTACCTGGTAGAGCTAAGAATTATCTCCCCAAAAAAAGAACTAGGAAACAAAAGGCTGGCATACCGAAAGGGGAATTATGAAGAGATGAGAAGTTTCCTTAGGGAAATACCTTGCGACATAGACGTCAGAGATAACTCTGTACAAGATATGATGGACTATGTTACCCAAAAGTGTCAGGAGGCAGTAAACTGGTTCATCCCGGCCCAAAGGGAAAAATCCGAGAAGCAACAGAAGAATCCATGGTATAATAGGGCATGTATGGAAGCGAAGAAACTGAACAAAAGGGCGTGGAGAAACTTCCGAAATAACAGAACACCAGAAAGCAGAGAGAGATACCAGAGAACCAGGAATGAGTATGTCAGGGTGAGAAGAGAAGCAGAGAAAAGTTATGAAAATGACATAGCAAACAAAGCCAAGACCGAACCAAAGCTACTCCACAGTCATATCAGAAGGAAAACAACAGTGAAAGAACAGGTATTCAAACATAGAACAGGCGAGGACAGGTATACAGAGAATGATAAAGAGGTGTGTGAAGAACTACACAAGAGGTTCCAGGAGGAACAAGGTGAGGTCACTGTGCTAGGAGAAAAGGAGGTAAACCAGGCGGCCTTGGAAGAGTTCGAAATTACGAGAGAGGAGGTCAAGAGACACCTGCTGGATCTGGATGTTAGAAAGGCTGTTGGTCCAGACGGGATCTCGCCAAGGGTACTGAAAGAGTGTGCAGAGGCACTTTGCTTGCCACTCTCCATAGTGTATAGTAAGTCACTGGAGATGGGAGACCCACCAGAAATATGGAAGACGGCGAATGTGGTCGCATTATACAAAAAGGGCGACAGGCAGGAGGCACTGAATTACAGGCCAATGTCCTTGACTTGTATACCATGCAAGGTGATGGAGAAGATCGTGAGAAAAAACCTGGTAACACATCTGGAGAGAAGGGACTTTGTGACAAATTGCCAACATGGATTCAGGGAGGGTAAATCTTGCCTGACTGGCTTAATAGAATTCTACGACCAGGTGACAAAGATTAAGCAAGAGAGAGAAGGCTGGGCAGACTGCATTTTCTTGGATAGTCGGAAAGCCTTCGACACAGTACTGTATAAGAGGCTGGTACATAAGCTGGAGAGACAGGCAGGTGTAGCTGGTAAGGTGCTCCAGTGGATAAGGGAGTACCTGAGCAATAGGAAGCAGAGAGTTACGGTGAGGGGTGAGACCTCCGATTGGCGTGAAGTCACCAGTGGACTCCCACAGAGCTCTGTACTCGGTCCTATCTTGTTTCTGATATATGTAAATGATATCCCAGAGGGTATATATTCATTTCTCTCAATGTTTGCAGACAATGCCAAAATTATGAGAAGGATTAAGACAGAGGAGGACTGCTTGAGGCTTCAAGAAGACCTAGACAAGCTGAAGGAATGGTCAAATAAATGGTTGTTAGAGTTTATCCCAAGCAAATGTAATGTAATGAAGATAGATGTAGGGAGCAGGAGGCCAGATACAAGGTACCATCTGGGAGATGAAATACTTCAAGAGTCAGAGAAAGTAAAAGACTTGGGGGTGGATATCATACCAGACTTGTCTCCTGAAGCCCATATCAAGAGGTTAACATCAGCGGCATATGCCAGGCTGGCCAACATAAGAACGGCATTCAGAAACTTGTGTAAGAAATCTTTCAGAATTTTGTATACCACATATGTTAGGCCAATCCTGGAGTATGCAGCCCCAGCATGGAGTTCATATCTAGTCAAGGATAAGACCAAACTGGAAAAGGTTCAAAGGTTTGCCACCAGACTAGTACCCGAGCTGAGAGGTATGAGCTACGAGGAGAGACTACGGGAATTAAACCTCACTTCGCTGGAAGACAGAAGAGTTAGGGGGGGGGGGACATGAACACCACATTCAAGATTCTCAAGGGGATTGATAGGGTAGATAAAGACAGTCTATTTAACACAAGGGGAACACGCACTAGGGGACACAGGTGGAAACTGAGTGCCCAAATGAGCCACAGAGATATTGGAAAGAACGTTTTTAGTGTCAGAGTGGTTGACAAATGGAATGCATTAGGAAGTGATGTGGTGGAGGCTGACTCCATACACAGTTTCAAGTGTAGATATGATAGAGCCCAATAGGCTCAAGAACCTGTACACCTGTTGATTGACGGTTGAGAGGCGGGACTAAAGAGCTAAAGCTCAACCCCCGCAAGCACAACTAGGTGAGTACACACAACCTCCCTCTCAACCCTCCCGCACTAATCCGCCCCACACACCCTCACCATCACCACTCACTTCCAACTCCCCCCGTACACACACACTCACGTCTCTCTCTCTCTCTCTCTCTCTCTCTCTCTCTCTCTCTCTCTCTCTCTCTCTCTCTCTCTCTCTCTCTCTCTCTCTCTCTGCCTCTCTCTCTCTCTCTCTCTCTCTCTCTCTCTCTCTCTCTCTCTCTCTCTCTCTCTCTCTCTCTCTCTCTCTCTCTCTCTCTCTCTCACTCATAGGGAAAACATGGCAGGGACTCGAACTCGGGGTGACAAACGCAGGAGGATAATCGCGGCTGGAACAAACTCAGAGGATGGGGTGGAACAGGAAGACTGGATGAAGGAAGTATTCCAGCAAATGTGGGTTAAATTCAGTGAAGGACTGAGGGTAATGAGGGTGACAGTAGCCAACCTGCAGGATGAACTAAGGGCAGCAAAGGACGAGATAAGATGCCTAAAGGAGACTCTTCCGCAATACCAGACACAAACCGTACTTCAGGGAGATGGGAAGGCTACTGTGGAGGGGACCACCACAACCCAGATCTCATTTGCTGAAATGCTTAAAAAGAGCCCTGAAGCTAGGTCTGCAGTTAAGGAAGTTGCCATGGAAGTGGCTTCCTCTCAGGAAGCAGCTAGATGTACTAGCCGGCTGATAGAGAGAAATAGAGCAGTAGTAGTAGCAGGCATTAAAGAACAAACAGGGACCAGACCAAAGGAGCGGAGAGACAAGGACAAAAACGTAGTTACCGAGATCCTTAAGGAGGTAAGGATGGAGGGAACTGAACAAAATGTTGAAAAGGTTTTCAGGCTTGGAAAGTACAACAAGAACAGAGACCGAATGATAAAGATGGTTTTCATGAGCGAAATCACAAAAGAGGAACTGTTAGCAAGGAGGAGCAATCTAAAAAATGTTCAGAAGTTCAAAAAAGTATTCCTGCAGAGGGATATGACTAGGGAAGAGAGAAAGACGGCAGCAGACACGAGGAAGGAGCACAGGGAGAGAGAAATAAATCAGAGTATCGCAACCCAGAACCCTACAATCCCAAAGGGTAGTGGGGAACCCTCCTCAAACAGTGCAACAGCCACAGGGAGTGGAGCACCAACCTCACATTCTACCCAACAAACACCCAACCTGCCCCATTCCCTGTCAGCTCCCACTAAGTACCAACCTAGGGCAAACCCCCCTCCTCTCACCCACCCCACTCCTCCCACTCACCCCTCTCCCCAGGACCTCCCTTCTCCCCCATCCCCCAAGTCCTCCCTTCTCCCACATGCCCTCCCGTCTCTCCCACCCCAATGCTCTCCGTTCTCTCCCGCCCCCCCAAATCTCCCCCACCCCACCTAAGTCTTCCCCTCTCTACCACTCCCCTTTACCCTCCCCTCCTCCACACCCACCTCAGCCCTCCTTTTTCCCCCACGCCCCCCAAGCCCTCCCCCCTTTTCTCCCCCCCCTCATCTCCCTTATCCCCCAAAGCCTCTCCTCCCTCCCCATGCTCCCCCTCTCCCCCCACAACCCTCCCCCTCTCACTCTCCCCCCCCCACCCTCCCCCTCTCATTCTCCCCCCTACCCTCCCCCTCTCACCTCTCACCCCCCCTCTCCCATTCCCCTCCCTCCCAAGCCCTCCCTCCTCCACCAGTCTCCCTGTACCAGATCCTCCCAACTCCCACTCACCCCACATCCCACAGGTCCTCCATAGAGGAGAAGCAGAAGAAAGTCAGTTTCAGGGTGATGTACTCTAACATAGATGGGATCACAAGCAAGACAAGTGAACTAAGGGAAAGAGCACAAGAAGTGAACCCAGATGTAATTGGACTCACTGAAACAAAACTCTCTGGAATCATATCGAATGCCGTGTTTCCCCAGGAGTACACAGTAATAAGGAAAGAGAGGGAAGGTGGGGGAGGAGGCTGAGTGGCCCAACTCATGAGAAAGGAATGAAATTTTAAGGAGCTATCAGCTATCCCGGGCTGTGAGGGGTTCAGAGAATACATAGCAGGCACCATGACAATGGGAGGACCAAGAATAGTAGTAGCAGTAATATACAACCCTCCACCAAATGACAGAAAACCCAGTCAAGAGTATGAAAACAACAACAAGGCAGTTAACACTATAATTGAGAGGGCAGCCTCTGCTGCCTGTAGAAATAGATCCCACCTGCTCTTCATGGGGGACTTTGATCATGGAAGGATTGACTGGGAGAACAAGGAACCGCATGGAGGTGAGGATATGTGGAGAGCCAAACAATTGGCGGTGGTGACAAGCAACTTTTTAACCCAGCACGTCAGAGAACCCACAAGGATAAGTGGCAATGACGAACCAGCGAGACTCGACCTAGTCTTCACTCTGAACGACTCCTACATAAGAGAAATCAGTTTTGAGGACCCAGTGGGAATGAGCGACCACAGTGTACTGGTGTTTGAGTACCTGATTGAAAAAGGGTTATTGAACTCGAGGAGGGATACCGAAACTAAAAGGTTAGCATACCGAAAGGGAAACTATGATGGGAAAAGAAAATTCCTAACAGATATAGCATGGGAAACAGAGCTCAGGGGAAAGACGGCCCAAGATATGATGGACTACATAACACAGAAGTGCAAGGACGCAGCAAACAAGTTTGTCCCAGTCCAAAAAGAAAACAGTGAAATGAAGATGAGAAACCCATGGTTTAATCAGAGATGTAGGCTAGCTAAGCAGCAAAGTAAAAGGGCATGGAGAAACTATAGAAATAACAGGACACTGGAGAGCAGAGAAAGATACCAGAATGCCAGGAATGAATATGTCAGGATGAGAAGGGAGGCAGAAAGACAATATGAAAATGACATCGCTAGCAAGGCAAAGACTAAGCCTAAATTGTTGCATAGCCACAGCAGGAGAAAAACAACAGTAAAGGAACAGGTTATGAAATTAAGGATAGGGGCAGAAGGATTCACTACAAACGACAAGGAAGTGTGTGAACTGAATAAGAAATTCCAGGAGGTTTTCACCTTAGAGCAAGGAGAAATTCCAGAGGTAAGTGAGGGAATAGCTAACCAGGAACCACTGAAAGAGTTTGAGATTACCAGCGGGAAAGTAAGGAAGTGTTTAGTAGAGTTGGATGTGACGAAGGCTATAGGCACAGATGGAATCTCCCCTTGGATACTAAAGGAAGGAGCAAAAAAACTGTGCCTATCACTCTCCATAGTGTATAACAAATCACTGACAACAGGGGAACTGCCAGAAATTTCGAAAGCAGCTAATGTAGTCCCGATATACAAGAAAGGGGATAGACAGGAGGCACTGAACTACAGGCAAGTGTCCCTAACCTGCATACCATGCACGCTGATGGAGAAGAATGTGCGAAGAAAGCTAGTGGAGCATCTAGAGCGAAAGAACTTTGTAACACAGCATCAACATGGGTTCAAGGATGGCAGGTCCTGCCTCACAGGGTTACTTGAATTCTACGACCAGGCAACAAAAATAAGGCAAGAAAGAAAATGGTATGCAGACTGCCTATTTTTGGACAGTCAGAAAGCCTTTGATACAGTGCCACACAAGAGGCTAGTGAAAAAGCTGGAGATGCAGGCTGGAGTGAAAGGGAAGGTACTCCATTGGATAGAGGAGTACCTAAGCAACAGGAGACGAGTCTGTGTGAGGGGTGAGGTCTCAGATTGGCGAGACGTCACAAGTGGAGTCCCGCAGGGGTCAGTCTGTGGACCTATACTGTTTCTGGTATATGTATATGATCTTCCAGAGGGTATAGATTCGTTTCCCTCAATGTTTGCTGATGATGCAAAAATTATGAGGAGGATTGAAACAGAGGATGATAGTAGGAGGCTACAAGATGACCTAGATATACTGAGTGAATGGTCCAACAAATGGCTGTTGAAATTCAACCCGAGTAAATGCAAAGTAATGAAACTAGGCAGTGGAAACAGGAGGCCAGACACAGGATATAGAATAGGAGATGAAGTACTTAATGAAACGGACAGAGAGAAAGATCTAGGAGTTGATATCACACCAAACCTGTCTCCTGAAGCCCACATAAAGAGAATAACGTCTGCGGCATATGCGAGGCTGGCTAACATCAGAACAGCGTTCAGGAACCTGTGTAAGGAATCATTCAGAATCTTGTACACCACATATGTAAGACCAATCCTAGAGTATGCGGCCCCAGCATGGAGCCCGTACCTTGTCAAGCACAAGACGAAGCTGGAAAAAGTCCAAAGGTATGCCACTAGACTAGTCCCAGAACTAAGAGGCTTGAGTTACGAGGAAATGCTGTGGGAAATGCACCTTTTGACACAGGAAGACTGAAGAGTAAGGGAGACATGATCACAACCTACAAAATCCTCAGGGGAATCGACCGGGTAAACAAGGATGAACTATTCAACACTGGTGGGACGCGAACAAGGGGACACAGATAGAAAATGAGTACCCACAGGGACGTTAGAAGGAACATTTTCAGTGTCAGAGTAGTTAACGAATGGAATGCTTTAGGCAGTGATGTGGTGGAGGCTGACTCCATACATAGTTTTAAATGTAGATATGATAGAGCCCAGTAGGCTCAGGAATCTGTACACCAGTTGATTGACAGATGAGAGGCGGGACCAGAGAGCCAAAGCTCAACCCCCGCAAGCACAAATGAGTGAGAACAAATAGGTGAGTACACACACACACACGGGGCCGGCTGGCCGAACGGACAGCACGCTGTACATGTGATCCTGTGGTCCCGGGCGCCGGAGAGAAACGTTGGGCAGAGTTTCTTTCACCCTATGCCCCTGTTACCTAGCAGTAAATAGGTACCTGGGTGTTAGTCAGCTGTCACGCGCTGCTTCCTGAGGGTTGTGTGTGTGGGAACCGACCTGTGAGATTTATATTTGTTTAATTTATATGAATTTATATTTACGTTAATTTATATACTTCGATAGCAATTTGTATAATGATAAGTGGACTGTATTTCTGCAATAATCTCAATCTCACAAATCGATCCTCTAAACATTAGGGGGGGGTTTAATAGTTTATATATATATGCAGCCAATCAAACTACAGTAACTACATACATTGAAGAGGTTCCTTATCTTATAGTACAGCAGGTTAGTCCACCAGGTATAACTAGGGTGTAGACACCAAATTATCCTCTTTGAGGTAGCTTCCATCACCCAGTAACTGGTGCACAAAATCTTCCATCCTCGTCTTGACCTGTCAAAAGTGCGCTAGCTGTGAAGCCAGATACCTATATATGACAAGCTATATCAGAGAAAACTGTACATGGAACATTAAAGACCTGGCTTAATTACCTTTAGTTTGAGGCTTCCACGTGATCTAACCGGGTCACCCTATATCCTGACATTAATGGCCATAAATGAATGATAAACGGGTTTCGGATAGACTTAACTTGAATTGTAGACATCGTGTTGGAGATGGTACCTTTGGTTTCCATAACACTACGTCCAAGTAAATTTAACAGGAGCCGAATTTGCTCCCGTGTGAGCCTCTGGTCTCGTATCAACAATGGTTGTTTAACACTCCATATTATTGACGTTACTGGCCGACATTGTCCAGAATGATAGGAGCCGAATTTGCTCCACACGTCTCGGAGGTGACACAACAATGGCTCCCTCCTTCCTCCCTCACGCCTGGCCTACTTTGTCCAGATTTCAGAAAGTGATAGAAGGGTCACATTTACTCTACTTTAATATTGATAATTAAGTTAATTTATATAAGATGTTTTTATGATGGTAAAGTCCAAAGACTAATGTATTTAAGAATAATTCCCAGCAGAATAGCTGGTGAATTATAATAGTATGTGGTGATGATATCCCGTTTTCTTTAGATGGTAATTCCACTACAAGTTACGTTTTCTATGGGTAACTTGTTTATACAACACAGCTCTTATCTGTCTGTATGATATTATTATTAAATGGTGTCGGACTTTCCGACATAATTCCCCAGGGGGCTGCTCACGGGTCGAAGTCCTATTTAGAACAGACGGACACCGATACTCCTTCTTCGGATTATTAGATTAATTTGATGTTAGTAGTTAGTAATCACACATTTGTGCGTCTGTTCGTACAGGACGGATGTCCCGTACTAGAGTTGCAGGGGTTAGAAGTCTAATGCGAATTCATTTCCCTGTCAACTCTTGAAAGGCTAATATTCAAGCCTTATTACATATTATTTAACCCAGAAGACTGGATGTGATCAAGTACTACAGTCAAGTATGATTCAGGGACTGCAGTGAGATCAGTGACATTAGATATAACTTGAAGTTTGTTCAAGTAACTGGTCACTGATATATAAACACTGAGGCCCATGGAATACATCTTGATTAAATAATAAATGTATCAAATCAGTCATCAGATTTACTGGGGTTTAATTTAATTAATTGATTCAGAGGATTGAATAGCTCATCATTAAAGTAAAGTATGGTTCTGAGACTGCAGTGGGTTCAGTGACATTGGTCGCAGTGACTTGTAGCTGTTTTAGGCTACTGTTCACTGATTTGCCACTGAGGCCTCATGAACTCATCTTCAGCTTCAAATGATGATACTAACATCAACCTCTGTTGGTATAGTCAACTGTAATCTCCTTAGTATAATGCTACTGGAGAAATATAATCAGCTGACAAATTTAGATTTCTACTGGTATTGTTTATCTGCAGGCATAGGTCTCCTCAGGCTTGATACTGGGCCTGAGAGTAATTTACCTCCTGCAGAGTTTAACATGGTTATACCCTGATATTTAGTAGGGCTACCGATGAATCGATGGCAATAGTCTGTCCCAACAAGGAGACCGAAGTCGGTGAGGTGATCAGACTTAATATTATCTGCCAATTTTATTCCTCTATTTCTCAGGAATTTGGCTGTTGCTCTCAGACCTTGAACTTGTAGGTCTACTGGTATTTTGTCCACCACAATGGCTTGTACTCGACAGACGTACCTGCCTAAACGTACTGATGGTTGTACCACCTGGTAGACTTGAGGTCCTGCATCTGTTACAAACCCTGAGATGTTGAATGACATCTGGGCTACAGGCCTTAATTGTAATTCATCTGCCAACTTTTTAGTGATATATGTTCTCTGGGATCCTTGGTCAAACAACCCACGGGTATGGACCTTGGCCCTCTTATTCAGGATGGTAATTTGGGCAGTAGGCAAAGTCGTATTACCTTTAGACTTTGCCGATTGGACACTCTTTGTTGGTTGCACCTTGCAGTACTGTACTGTGGTGGGAATGCTATCTTCCACCTTGGGGTTTGGAGACGTTGTTTTGGTGTCTCTGCACAATGCTGCATGGTGCTGACCTTTGTTACACCTATTACAGGTGTGTAATTGGGTATCACAGTCCTTGATGTTATGTTTCCTGAGGCACCTCGTGCAATGTTGCAAATCTTTGAGTCGCTCAACACGGGCGTCACTATCAGGAAAATTAGAGCAGTGGTACATTGAATGTTTCTCATTGCAGAACAAACATGTTCCATAGCTTCCAGTACCCTTTGGTGTCACGTTCTTGGGTGACACAGTAACTATAGGCTTGGAGGGTCCCACTGCATATACGCCCACACTGCCACTGTTCCACTTTGGTGTTAAATTATATTGTCTAGATTGATTTGGAGTACTTTTGGTACTCTGTGGTTTACTATTATTAGTTTCTGAGGGTTTACTTGGTGGTTTTAATTTGTCATGTGTTCGTAATTGATGAACTACTGACTTTAAACCTTCAGATATTTCATTCATGGATAAGATGCTTTTATTGTAATGAGCACTCATTTGTCTCAATATGTCCCTAGGTATTTTCTCCTGGACAATTATTTTCAAGACCCACTCAGCCCCGTTTGTATCTGCTGTCAGGCTGAGGGCATTGATCAATGATTCTACCTCCAGCTTGAAGACTTGGAGTGAATCAGCTGAAGCCTCCGGTGGGGGTAAATGCAACAGCTCATGAACTAAATGTGATGTTCTTACTTCTGGATCAGCATAATTATCCTTGAGGAGTTTTACTGCCAGATCATAGCCGTCATTAGTTAATCTCAGATGGGATACTACTGTTTTAGCCTCACCTGATAATTGGCCTTGCAAATAAGAGAATTTACTACTCTTTGGTAAAGATTGTTTTGAGTCTACAAGGTCAACGAATTTGTTCCAAAATTCGTCCCAATCTTCCTCATCTTTTCCTGAGAAAGTGGGTAAATTAATTGGAGGGAGTCGAGCTTCTGCTTGACTCGTATTAGATGCAACTGTTGTTGTTGTTGCTGTTGCCTTGTTCTGGGCAATTAATTTAACGTAAGGCTGTAACGTGGCCTGAGTGTGATCTTCATAATTCGCAAGATCAACCATAATGTCGTCTATTTCTGTTTCTGATAAATTGGTGTTGGCAAGTTCAGCCACATATGTTGCTATTTGACATTTGATTTGCTCAAATTTACCTGCAGCTGCTTGATAATAGCTTTCCAGGTCAGCATAATCAACTGTTGATTGTTGTGACAAATCTTCACATTTCTTGATCTGTCTTGTTAAGTGGCCTTTAAGACTTGCAAGGGTTCTTTTCATTCTCCCTGCATTATCCATACTGGCTCGTTGGTGAAGCCTTGTGGGACTTGTACTTGGGCTGCTCATAATACTGAACAAACACTAATGGTAGCCTAGGGTAAATTCTGAACTCACTAGGCAATAATCCTACCTCTACTAGAGGTTAGCACTTAAAATTAATACACATTATATATATACAATCATACACACTAATGATTTGAGTGATAAACCAGTGTCACTGGAAGTACCTTTAGGTTGGCTCTTCTATATCACCCTAGGATGGTAGAGACACTAATTAATCACTCAAAGGTGTAATGATCATAAGTAAATTATTATATATACAACTCAATTCGAGTTGATAAAAATTACACCCAAAATAGGGTCTGCACCATTCATTAATGGTGTTAGGTTATTCAATATAGTACAACTGACTATGGTAATAATGGGACTAGGATGAGCAATAATAGTTCAACTAGTCAATGGTAAATATCCTACCCTGTTGTGGGTTGGCAATTAGTAAATATTATACTGTGATCACTAGTGCAATATATATTAAATAATTCTCTATTTTGGAGAAATAATATACACAATTATTGATAATAGCCTCTTAATTAGCCTCTATGAAACTTCTAATATTATCTAGAAGTATTAAATATTATTAGTGACCTCGCGAAATAAACTCCACAAAATTCGTAGATAATCTCTCGCGAAATGTAACACCACGAAATCCGTGAACAATATCGCGAAGACACAGTCACTAATTAGGCTGGCTTCTATATTAGCGCTGTCATTTCACGAAATAACACGCCACCAAATATCTGTGGGTGTGCATGAAACCGCTGATGAGGCAGATCTGAACTGAGGGAGGCTCCTGAGCTCCCTCGAGGCTACGCTTCCGTCTATGACTGGCTGGCTTTGTTTAAATAACACTGCACTAGTTTATTTAATGAATCCACTGGTTAACTGGTTCATCCGGTACTAAGATGACCAAATGTGGGTTCATAGGACCGAATATTCCGGTTCCGAAGGTCCAAATAATGTGGGAACCGACCTGTGAGATTTATATTTGTTTAATTTATATGAATTTATATTTACGTTAATTTATATACTTCGATAGCAATTTGTATAATGATAAGTGGACTGTATTTCTGCAATAATCTCAATCTCACAAATCGATCCTCTACACATTAGGGGGGGGTTTAATAGTTTATATATATATGCAGCCAATCAAACTACAGTAACTACATACATTGAAGAGGTTCCTTATCTTATAGTACAGCAGGTTAGTCCACCAGGTATAACTAGGGTGTAGACACCAAATTATCCTCTTTGAGGTAGCTTCCATCACCCAGTAACTGGTGCACAAAATCTTCCATCCTCGTCTTGACCTGTCAAAAGTGCGCTAGCTGTGAAGCCAGATACCTATATATGACAAGCTATATCAGAGAAAACTGTACATGGAACATTAAAGACCTGGCTTAATTACCTTTAGTTTGAGGCTTCCACGTGATCTAACCGGGTCACCCTATATCCTGACATTAATGGCCATAAATGAATGATAAACGGGTTTCGGATAGACTTAACTTGAATTGTAGACATCGTGTTGGAGATGGTACCTTTGGTTTCCATAACACTACGTCCAAGTAAATTTAACAGGAGCCGAATTTGCTCCCGTGTGAGCCTCTGGTCTCGTATCAACAATGGTTGTTTAACACTCCATATTATTGACGTTACTGGCCGACATTGTCCAGAATGATAGGAGCCGAATTTGCTCCACACGTCTCGGAGGTGACACAACAATGGCTCCCTCCTTCCTCCCTCACGCCTGGCCTACTTTGTCCAGATTTCAGAAAGTGATAGAAGGGTCACATTTACTCTACTTTAATATTGATAATTAAGTTAATTTATATAAGATGTTTTTATGATGGTAAAGTCCAAAGACTAATGTATTTAAGAATAATTCCCAGCAGAATAGCTGGTGAATTATAATAGTATGTGGTGATGATATCCCGTTTTCTTTAGATGGTAATTCCACTACAAGTTACGTTTTCTATGGGTAACTTGTTTATACAACACAGCTCTTATCTGTCTGTATGATATTATTATTAAATGGTGTCGGACTTTCCGACAGTGTGTGTGTGATGTGAAACCAAAATAGTAGTAGTTAGAAACAGTTGATTGACAGTTGCGAGGCGGGCCAAAAGAGCAGAGCTCAATCCCCGCAAACACAATTAGGTGAATACACGCACACACACCCAGGACGCAGCCCGTAGCAGCTGTCTAACTCCCAGTTACTTATTTACTGCCATGTAACAGGTGCATCAGGGTGAAGGAAACTCTGCCCGTTTGTTTTTCCAGCGGTGCCGCGGATCGAACCCTGGTCCTTAATTCCACGAGTCTAGAGCGCTGTCCACTCAGCCACCACCCCCCTATGTGTATGCCCTATTAAGTTTGCTGTCCATCAAAACCAATAAATGAGAAAGTGTGTCAAATGTATTAATCATTATGGTTATTGTAGCCATTAGGAAAAAAGCTCGAAGTTTTCTGTTGTTTGATACCGACTTTTCGATCTATTTTCACATCATCAGGAACTGGTCACTACAGAAACTATTTAATGTAAAAAAAATTAATTTATGTAAGTATGAATTATTAATTATTTAAAAGGAATATATGTTACTCAAAATATTATATTAAAACAAAATTCAAAGACCGGATAGGCTCTGTAATGGTGCCCCGTTGTCAGGTGGTCAAGACTGAAATATATCTAACTGGACATCGGGGCAACGAACACACACACACAACCACAACTAATGTTCAGGAAAGAAAAAAATAGTCAAACAAGTTACCATTCCGCTGTTGTACTGTTGCTTTCTCAAGTTGTCTATTGCGTTAGCAGTCCTTGCTTCACTGGTGGGTATCTCTTAGAATATCTGCAGCTGCGTAATATGTTCATATGTTGTGAATATTGTCTCTTGTTATCAAATCTTCAGGATAGCGTTGTGGGGCTGGTATAGGTGTTCCTTGGCCTCATCGTTCCGTAGGGGGACTGGAACTCTTCTGCAACAGGAAGTAGCGTTAGGAATACTGTATTACAGGTTTACCGGCATGTTTGATATATTACTGGAATGGGTACCCGGCGGTGGCTGGGGTACTCTGTCTCACCTCCACCTCTCGTTACACTCTTCTCTTCCCCCCTATCTTCCCTCACCTTTTCTCCCCTTTCCTGACTATCCCAACTCTACCTCTTCCTATCCTTCTTCCCGCTTCCCTTCCCCACCACACTTTCTCAAACCCACTTTTCTCTCTATTTTCCATTTATATATTGCTGGATGCCTCGGTGGGCTGCCCTCTCACCTCGTTTTCCCCATTCTTCCCGTCACCTTCAGCCCTTCCCCTTTCCCACCCTTCCCCTCGTCTTCCTCCATTTCCCTCTCACTTCCCCCAATCCTCCCTCTTCCCTCCCCATTAGGCTCCCTGTTCTCTTTCATAAAATGTACAATTAGGGAGCAATACAACTACACTTTGGGACTCAAGAAAATCATTTTATCTGTCAGGGAAAAACTCTTTAGGTTATCTTGATCAGTATTTTACACTTGACCAGAATTTAATCCATGAGAGTTTTAAATTTTGTGGTTAATGTCTTTAATAGAACAACTACTGTTGACTGGTTACTGTTTTACGTTTGTTTTTATTTGTATAGTGAAATAAATAGCCGAATATATTTAATAGGCTTTACTTGTAGAGAAGGTGATGACTCGAGAGGTCCAGAACCCTTGACACTTGAGAGGTAGTGGCCTGAGAGGTCCAGAACCCTTGACACTTGAGAGGTGGTGACCCGAGAGGTCCAGAACCCTTGACACTTGAGAGGTAGTGGCCTGAGAGGTCCAGAACCCTTGACACTTGAGAGGTGGTGACCCGAGAGGTCCAGAACCCTTGACACTTGAGAGGTAGTGGCCTGAGAGGTCCAGAACCCTTGACACTTGAGAGGTAGTGGCCTGAGAGGTCCAGAACCCTTGACACTTGAGAGGTAGTGGCCTGAGAGGTCCAGAACCCTTGACACTTGAGAGGTAGTGGCCTGAGAGGTCCAGAACCCTTGACACTTGAGAGGTAGTGACCCGAGAGGTCCAGAACCCTTGACACTTGAGAGGTAGTGGTCTGAGAGGTCCAGAACCCTTGACACTTGAGAGGTAGTGGTCTGAGAGGTCCAGAACCCTTGACACTTGAGAGGTAGTGGTCTGAGAGGTCCAGAACCCTTGACACTTGAGAGGTAGTGGCCTGAGAGGTCCAGAACCCTTGACACTTGAGAGGTAGTGGCCTGAGAGGTCCAGAACCCTTGACACTTGAGAGGTAGTGACCCGAGAGGTCCAGAACCCTTGACACTTGAGAGGTAGTGACCCGAGAGGTCCAGAACCCTTGACACTTGAGAGGTAGTGACCCGAGAGGTCCAGAACCCTTGACACTTGAGAGGTAGTGACCCGAGAGGTCCAGAACCCTTGACACTTGAGAGGTAGTGACCCGAGAGGTCCAGAACCCTTGACACTTGAGAGGTAGTGACCCGAGAGGTCCAGAACCCTTGACACTTGAGAGGTAGTGGTCTGAGAGGTCCAGAACCCTTGACACTTGAGAGGTAGTGACCCGAGAGGTCCAGAACCCTTGACACTTGAGAGGTAGTGGCCCGAGAGGTCCAGAACCCTTGACACTTGAGAGGTAGTGACCCGAGAGGTCCAGAACCCTTGACACTTGAGAGGTAGTGGTCTGAGAGGTCCAGAACCCTTGACACTTGAGAGGTAGTGACCCGAGAGGTCCAGAACCCTTGAGACTTGAGAGGTAGTGACCCGAGAGGTCCAGAACCCTTGACACTTGAGAGGTAGTGACCCGAGAGGTCCAGAACCCTTGACACTTGAGAGGTAGTGACCCGAGAGGTCCAGAACCCTTGACACTTGAGAGGTAGTGACCCGAGAGGTCCAGAACCCTTGACACTTGAGAGGTAGTGACCCGAGAGGTCCAGAACCCTTGACACTTGAGAGGTAGTGACCCGAGAGGTCCAGAACCCTTGACACTTGAGAGGTAGTGACCCGAGAGGTCCAGAACCCTTGACACTTGAGAGGTAGTGGCCTGAGAGGTCCAGAACCCTTGACACTTGAGAGGTAGTGACCCGAGAGGTCCAGAACCCTTGACACTTGAGAGGTAGTGACCCGAGAGGTCCAGAACCCTTGACACTTGAGAGGTAGTGACCCGAGAGGTCCAGAACCCTTGACACTTGAGAGGTAGTGACCCGAGAGGTCCAGAACCCTTGACACTTGAGAGGTAGTGGCCTGAGAGGTCCAGAACCCTTGACACTTGAGAGGTAGTGACCCGAGAGGTCCAGAACCCTTGACACTTGAGAGGTAGTGACCTGAGAGGTCCAGAACCCTTGACACTTGAGAGGTAGTGGCCTGAGAGGTCCAGAACCCTTGACACTTGAGAGGTAGTGGTCTGAGAGGTCCAGAACCCTTGACACTTGAGAGGTAGTGGTCTGAGAGGTCCAGAACCCTTGACACTTGAGAGGTAGTGGCCTGAGAGGTCCAGAACCCTTGACACTTGAGAGGTAGTGGCCTGAGAGGTCCAGAACCCTTGACACTTGAGAGGTAGTGGTCTGAGAGGTCCAGAACCCTTGACACTTGAGAGGTACTGGTCTGAGAGGTCCAGAACCCTTGACACTTGAGAGGTAGTGGCCTGAGAGGTCCAGAACCCTTGACACTTGAGGTCAAGGGTCAGATGAGGTACTTCGAGTATCCTTGCTACTCTATATCAGTTCACTGTCTACAACATTGGTCACTCTTCCATAATCAAATACATTATTATATCTCTCACGTTATAGTGAAGGTAGATGCTACAGAGTGGCTGCTGCGTTGGACTATATGCAGCAAAAAGAAATTTTTAATGGATTGAGGCAAAATAAATTTGATACATCACTTCCATACATATTCTTCAAAAGCAAATCACTCTAAATATAATTACATGAGATGAAATTATATATTAGCTAATAAACTAGCATGTTTAAGGGGCATTTAAAAATTGCGTATTAAAATATTATTATTACAAAAACAGCATAAGCTTTTAGTAACACATTGACCATTAACGTTGTCTGCGCAGACTCACCGAGGTGACGAAAGGTAAGTGCAACAGGTGGTGGCGTTTTAATCCCCCTGAGCGAAAATGGCAGGACCTGGGAGGGAACCTTTGTATTCCTATTCAGTGACTAGCCGGCCATTGAAGGGGAGGGGGGGTAAAATTTTGAGAACACCCCTGCGCCAATGACCGGCTTGGGGGGAAAAACAACGGTCATTGGGGCCATTTTCACTACTAGCCTGGTGGTTATATCTTGAGGTTATCTTGAGATGATTTCGGGGTTTAGCTTCGCCGTGGCCCGGTTCTCGACCAAGCCTCCTTTTTGTTACACACTCGCTGAAAGCAGCCCGTAGCAGCTGTGTAACTCCCAGGTACCTATTTACTCCTAGGTAACAGAGGCATCAGGGTGAAAGAAACGTTTTGCCCATTTTTCTTCGCCTCCACCAGGAGTTGAACCCGGAACCTCAGGACTACGAATCCGAGGCGCTGTCTACCCAGCTGTCAGGCGCCCCCTGACAGCTGGGCAGTATGATACACCACCAGGCGTGGTGCTGAATCATACAGCCTGGTGGTGGCGTTGTATTATTCAGCCTGGTGGTGGCGTTGTATCATACAGCCTGGTGATGGTGTTGTATTATTCAGCCTGGTGGTGGTGTTGTATCATACAGCCTGGTGGTGGTGTTGTATCATACAGCCTGGTGGTGGTGTTGTATTATTCAGCCTGGTGGTGGTGTTGTATCATACAGCCTGGTGATGGTGTTGTATCATACAGCCTGGTGGTGGTGTTGTATCATACAGCCTGGTGATGGTGTTGTATCATACAGCCTGGTGGTGGTGTTGTATCATACAGCCTGGTGGTGGTGTTGTATTATTCAGCCTGGTGGTGGTGTTGTATCATACAGCCTGGTGATGGTGTTGTATCATACAGCCTGGTGGTGGTGTTGTATCATACAGCCTGGTGATGGTGTTGTATCATACAGCCTGGTGGTGGTGTTGTATCATACAGCCTGGTGGTGGTGTTGTATCATACAGCCTGGTAGTGGTGTTGTATCATACACCCTGGTAGTGGTGTTGTATCATACAGCCTGGTAGTGGTGTTGTATCATACACCCTGGTAGTGGTGTTGTATCATACAGCCTGGTAGTGGTGTTGTATCATACACCCTGGTAGTGGTGTTGTATCGTGCATATCTCTCTCTCTCTCTCTCTCTCTCTCTCTCTCTCTCTCTCTCTCTCTCTCACACACACATATCAACACTACCAACGACCGTTGGAGGGACAACTAACAAGAATCATATAACACAAAAGAACATGTTTTGCTACAATGCTTCAGTTACAATGGAAATGACATCCTGTCCTGACTCCCTCCTCAACTTCCTGTGTGTGTGTGTGTGTGTGTGTGTGTGTGTGTGTGTGTGTGTGTGTGTGTGTGTGTGTGTGTGTGTGTGTGTGAGTGTGTGTGTGTGTGTGTGTGTGTACTCACCTAGTTGTACTCACCTAGTTGTGTCTGCAGGATCGAGCATTGACTCTTGGATCCCGCCTTTCGAGCATCGGTTGTTTACAGCAATGACTCCTGTCCCATTTCCCTATCATACCTGGTTTTAAAATTATGAATAGTATTTGCTTCCACAACCTGTTCCTGAAGTGCATTCCATTTTCCCACTACTCTCACGCTAAAAGAAAACTTCCTAACATCTCTGTGACTCATCTGAGTTTCAAGCTTCCATCCATGTCCTCTCGTTCTGTTACTATTCCGTGTGAACATTTCGTCTATGTCCACTCTGTCAATCCCTCTGAGTATCTTATACGTTCCTATCATGTCCCCCCCTCTCCCTTCTTCTTTCTAGTGTCGTAAGGCACAGTTCCCTCAGGCGCTCCTCATACCCCATCCCTCGTAGCTCTGGGACGAGTCTCGTTGCAAACCTCTGAACCTTTTCCAGTTTCATTATATGTTTCTTCAGATGGGGACTCCATGATGAGGCGGCATACTCTAAGACTGGCCTTACGTAGGCAGTGTAAAGGGCCCTAAATGCCTCCTTACTTAGGTTTCTGAATGATGTTCTAACTTTTGCCAGTGTAGAGTACGCTGCTGTCGTTATCCTATTTATATGTGCCTCAGGAGATAGATTAGGTGTTACGTCCACCCCCAGGTCTCTTTCACGCGTCGTTACAGGTAGGCTGTTCCCCTTCATTGTGTACTGTCCCTTTGGTCTCCTATCTCCTAGTCCCATTTCCATAACTTTACATTTGCTCGTGTTGAATTCCAGTAGCCATTTCTCTGACCATCTCTGCAACCTGTTCAGGTCCTCTTGGAGGATCCTGCAATCCTCATCTGTCACAACTCTTCTCATCAACTTTGCGTCATTCGCAAACATCGACATGTAGGACTCTACGCCTGTAAACATGTCGTTAACATATACAAGAAATAGAATTGGTCCCAGCACCGATCCTTGTGGTACTCCACTTGTTACTGTTCGCCAGTCCGACTTCTCGCCCCTTACCGTAACTCTTTGGCTCCTTCCTGTTAGGTAGTTCCTTATCCATGCTAGGACCTTTCCTCCCACCCCCGCCTGCCTCTCGAGCTTGAACAGCAGTCTCATGTGCGGTACTGTATCAAAGGCTTTTTGGCAGTCCAGAAATATGCAGTCTGCCCAACCATCTCTGTCCTGTCTTATCCTCGTTATTTTATCATAGAATTCCAGAAGGTTTGTTAGGCACGATTTCCCTGTCCAGAACCCATGTTGATGTTTGTTCACAAACCTAATGTTCTCCAGGTGTGCAACCAGTCGTAGATATTATATTCCTTCTTATTTTTTCCCTTTACCGTTGGTACAAATCTCTCTTCGGCCTCCTGGCATTGTGTGTGTGTGTGTGTGTGTGTGTGTGTGTGTGTGTGTGTGTGTGTGTGTGTGTGTGTGTGTGTGTGTGTACTCACCTAATTGTGCTTGCGGGGGTTGAGCTCTGGCTCTTTGGTCCCGCCTCTCAACTGTCACTCAACTGATGTACAGATTCCTGAGCCTACTGGTCTGTTGAAAGTAGGACGAGTACTCACCTAGTTGTGCTATATTGAGCTTTCGCTCTTTGTTACCTCCTCTCAACAGTCAATCAACTGGCGGACGGATTCCTGAGCCTACTGGGCTCTATCATACATATATTTGAAACTGTGTATAGGGTCAGCCTCCACCACATCACTGCCTAGTGCATTCCATCTGTTAACTACTCTGGCACTGAAAAAGTTCTTTCTAACGTCCCCGTGGCTCATTTGGGTACTCAGTTTCCACATGTGTCCTCTTGTTCACGTACCACCCGTGTTAAACAGTTTATCTTTATCCACCTTGTCAGTTCCTCTGAGTATTTTGTAGGTAGTGATCATGTCCTTTACTCTTCTGTCTTCTAATGTCGTGAGGTGCATTTCTCGCAGCCTTTCTTCGTAATTTATGCCTCTTAGTTCTGGGACTAGCCTGGTGACATACCTCTGAACTTTTTCAAACTTCGCCTTGTGCTTAACAAGGTACGGGTTCCATGCTGGGGCCGCATACTCCAGGATTGGTCTTACAGTGGTGTGTGTGTGTGTGTGTGTGTGTGTGTGTGTGTGTGTGTGTGTGTGTGTGTGTGTGTGTGTGTGTGTGTGTGTGTGTGTGTGTGTGTGTGCACTGTAATATTGGAGACCATTAACCACAGTGCACTAAGCGTTGTCATGCCCCGCGCTGCCGCAACACCCACCTCAACAATTACAAACATTTACAAGACACAAGAACAATGTATGTCTTGTGTCGACTAGGGGGCCAGGGTGGGGGGAGGGAGGAAGAGACTAGTGGACGGAGGGTCCTTTTATGGGAATGAGTCTAAAGCTTTTGTGGAGCCAAGTGCACAATATCGTCTGCTCTGGGTTTCCTCGAGCACACAAAAGCTTGCGTCCTGTTCCTTTCGTCGTGACCTGAAACGTTTCAGCTTGCACAAGGCAATACTAACAACTATTACACACACACACACACACACACACACACACAAACACACCAGGCTTCCAGGGGGCCTGGTAGCCTGGTGGATAGCGCGCATGACTGGTAATTCTGTGGCGCGGGTTCGATTCCCGCACCAGGCAGACATGGGCGAAGTTTCTTTCACCCAAAATGCCCCTGTTACCAAACAGTAAATAGATACCTGGGAGTTAGTCAGCTGTCATTGGCTGCTTCCTGGTGTGTGTGTGTATGTGTGTGGTGGAAAAAAGTAGTTAGTAAACAGTTAATTGACAGTTGAGAGGCGGGCCGAAAGAGCAAAGCTCAACCCCCGCAAACAAAACTAGGTGAATACAACTAGGTGTATTCACCTAGTTGTATACGCCCACAACATATATGTATATATATATCTATATACATATATGTATATATACATATATATACATATATGTATTAGTATATTTTGGTAGCAGTCTTTCCTGTAGACATATATTATTAAATATGACCGAAAAAGTAAGATTAATAATTCTAACACGAATTTTCTCAATCTTTCGTACATTTCGTTTCACTGTTGGAGGTAAATCAAAAATCAATTCTCCAAAATTCATTTTTATTTCTAGTCTGACGCGACACGAGCGCGTTTCGTAAAACTTATTACATTTTCAAAGACTTTAGTTCACAAATACACAACTGAATAGAACTTACGCATCTCCGATTTTATATCTACATTTTGAGTGAGGTGGAAGGGGTGATGTGGCATTAACACAAGACAGAACAAGATATGGTATTAATAGGGTATTAATTTCATCAACACAAGACAGAACAAGAGTATTAATAAGGGTATTAATTTCATCAACACAAGACAGAACACGAAACAATGGATATTGAATAGAAGTGTTTGTAGAAAGCCTATTGGTCCATATTTCTTGATGCTTCTATATTGGAGCGGAGTCTTGAGGTGGGTAGAATATAGTTGTGCAATAATTGGCTGTTGATTGCTGGTGTTGACTTCTTGATGTGTAGTGCCTCGCAAACGTCAAGCCGCCTGCTATCGCTGTATCTATCGATGATTTCTGTGTTGTTTACTAGGATTTCTCTGGCGATGGTTTGGTTGTGGGAAGAGATTATATGTTCCTTAATGGAGGGTGAAGAGGCACCCTTCTTGAGCCCGGATGGGCACATGTATAAGCAAGTAGATGGGGTCGCCATGGGTTTCTCCCCTAGGTGTCCTGTTTGCAAACTTCTACATGGGTACCATCGAGCAAAAAGTCTTAGTCGACATGAACTTGAAACCGGCCATATACTGCAGGTATGTTGACGACATTTTTACACAGGTACCTGATGTCAGACATCTGCAGGAGCTGAAGGAGGCATTTGAGCAGAGTTCCGTGCTGCGTTTCACGTACGAGATGGAAAAGGATGGGAAGCTGCCCTTTCTAGATGTAACAGTCATGGAAAAGGGCGGAGGTTTCCACACTGCAGTCTACACTAAGGAAACAAACATAGGAATGTGCCTAAATGCCAACAGCGACTGCCCAGACAGGTACAAGAGGAGTGTTGTTAACGCATATGTCGACCGTGCTCTCAGCCACAGCTCAGAATGGAAGCAAGTCGACGAAGAACTCTGTAGGGTAAGGCAGGTCCTAGTCAATAACGGCTTCTCCAATGGTTTCGTCGAAGACATCATAAGAAGGAAAATGAAAAGCCATGCAACCTCTGAAGAGACAACTAACACAACACCTATACCCCCTATTAGACTATTTTACAAGAACTTCTTTTCCACAGCTCATAAAACGGAGGAAAGGGTCCTGAAAGATATTGTTAATAGAAACGTTATCCCTACAGACAAAAATCATAGGATACAACTGACGATTTACTATAAAACCAGAAAAACGGCCAGCCTACTCATGAGAAACTCTCCAAACACAAACAGAACGCTTTAAAAGAGACTAACGTCGTCTATGCCTTCAAATGCCCTCTTGGGGACTGTAAGCTCCAAAAAACCCAGTATATAGGCAAGACAACAACATCTCTTTCTAGGCGTTTAACGATGCATAAGCAACAGGGCTCCATTAAGGAACATATAATCTCTTCCCACAACCAAACCATCGCCAGAGAAATCCTAGTAAACAACACAGAAATCATCGATAGATACAGCGATAGCAGGCGGCTTGACGTTTGCGAGGCACTACACATCAAGAAGTCAACACCAGCAATCAACAGCCAATTATTGCACAACTATATTCTACCCACCTCAAGACTCCGCTCCAATATAGAAGCATCAAGAAATATGGACCAATAGGCTTTCTACAAACACTTCTATTCAATATCCATTGTTTCGTGTTCTGTCTTGTGTTGATGAAATTAATACCCTATTAATACTCTTGTTCTGTCTTGTGTTGATGAAATTAATACCCTATTAATACCACATTTTGTTCTGTCTTGTGTTAATGCCACATCACCCCATCCACCTCACTCAAATGTAGATATAAAATCGGAGATGCGTAAGTTTTATTCAGTTGTGTATTTGTGAACTAAAGTCTTTGAAAATGTAATAAGTTTTACGAAACGCGCTCGTGTCGCGTCAGACTAGAAATAAAAATGAATTTTGGAGAATTGATTTTTTATTTACCTCCAACAGTGAAACGAAATGTACGAAAGATTGAGAAAATTCGTGTTAGAATTATTAATCTTACTTTTTCGGTCATATTTAATAATATATGTCTACATATATGTATATATATATATATATGTATATACAAATGTATACGCCAACAAACACATATATACTCATACTTACACATATACACTTGAAAGAATAATCAGGTTTAGACTACAATTATGTATGTCAGCACACCCCATCAAGTGTTCAAAGAAGGAAAATCAAGGCAAACATCCCCACTGAGTTCTATAAAGTAACAAGAATAAAGCAGGACAATGTGGAGGTGACCCACGTGTTACAACAACAGTATAGCAATATTTCACCTTAAGCTGTCGTCGTAGAGGGAGGGTAGGTCTGGTAGGGCAGGTGAAGCAAGTCTAGGCTTCTCAGGAAGGATAGGATCGAGGGAGTCAAAGCCTCTTTAGGAATCCTATGGGCACATATCCTAAGTGCCAGTGGTACCGGGTAGGCGTCGTCCGCGCTGGGTCACATGCCGTTCAAATCTGGCCCACTCGGCCTGCGCGGGTAGGCTGTGCGCGGTCGCCGTCCACCAATCAGGGCACAGTCCTGCCTACACTATGAAATGTCTCCTTTGGCGGGCACTTTGAATGTGGTTCCCTCCACACTCCTCCCGTCCCTATAGAACAATGGGTATACTTGAGGGGAAATGTTTCACTGTATATAACATGTCTTTTTTGAAAAAAGTCTTCACCAGCTCCACACTAGGGGATGGAGTTGCAAACAAGGCCACAAGGGAGAACATTTCCGGTTCCACAAATGGGTGCTATTACATTTACTGTATTACCCGTATTATCTTTGCACTATACACAAATTGTTTCAACACTGCATACACTACACTACCTTCTTTTGTTTTTTGTTTTTTTTCGTTCAGCTTCACTCTTAGGAATTTACTTTGTCCTAACAATATTCCTCGCACCGAAGCGCTGCTCCTTGAACGTGAGTCCTTGACAGAGCAACCCTCTTCCCACATCTCACCCCCAGCATCCCAAGGGAAAGCAATTGGATCTATGCCTTCCAAGAACTGACCAAATGCTAGTTCATTCTTTATTTTCTTCTGAGCCCTCCTTTCCACATTGTGTCTTAACGGGCCCCACTTCCTGTGAGAATTTTGCTTCGCTTCCTGATCCAGACCTGTCTGTTCAGTAGTGGCACGGTCCCGAATTGCCACTTTTGTCCTGCATTGGATTCCTTAAGGAGCCTCACTTGACGAGTTCTCACTTAGCATAACCAAACTCTGCTGGTTGTCCATGTCTGATGCGCTAATGTCCATGTCCCCCCTGTCAGTGTGAGCCGAGATGTCTTCCACGCCTCTAGACAATATTTGGTCAGCATCTTGCTTCGATGCCCCTCCTTGGCCTGTTATGCACTGGGTCGGATTTAGGCCGCATGAGCCGACCCGGCAGCGTTTAAAGACGAATTCTGGTCTTTAAATGAAACACGTGGCCTGTTGCCCGAGGTGTCCCCGTGCTGGCGGACTCCTTCCTCATCCCTTTCGGATTCCTCACAGTCTCGAGCAAAATGACCCTCTTTCCCACACCTGTAGCACTGAACAGGTCGCCTAGGGGATGGGCTACGGCGATGCTGTGGTGACATAAGGACAACTGTAATGTGCCTCAAACTCTCACACATCTGGTCCAATCTCCCGTTGGTCTCTGAGATACCTGCTACCAAGGTGTCCAACTTCGCCTCCACGCCCTTGGAAGATAAAGGATGCGAGCCCGCACTCGACGGTCGGCAAGTGTCGATTCCACGACCTGAAGAGCTGGTAGCCAGTGGCGTGCCTGGGGAGCTGGAAGGGCGAGTGTCGAGTGCCCACTGCATTCACTTCGCACTGCTGGACCTTGGGGCCCTCGGTGATGGGAGTCGTATCCTTTGGAACCTGAGGAACCGTGGATTGCTACGGCATTGTGCTGGAAGGTTTGGGCCCGATCAATAGCCTCCTCCATTGACGAATTCCTTGCATTGGCAATGTAGTCCGCCAGAGTCTTGTCCTGTAATCCCTGGCCAAATCTCATTACTGCGATTTGTTCCACTTCCCATCGTGGCACGTGTTTGTAGGCCTGATGAGCCAAGTGGGGTCCTATCTGCCCAATCAGCGATATCCTCTTCTGGTTCCTTCTGAGCCTGGTTAAACTTCATCATGGCTACATCCAGAACTTCCCTATCGCCAAATCGCTTGATAATCTTATGCATCATGCGATTATAATCGATCGACGGTTCTCTGTCCTGTAAGTGATTGTAAAAATCACTCGCCTTACCCTTGAGGCACCACCCTAACTGTGTCAATAACGTAGGCCCGCTCCAGTCCTTTTCCGAGGCATAAGACGTGAAACGGCGGTAGAAGGTGGCCCAATCTGACTTCCCGTCATAATCCAACGCCCGAGGTGGTGTTCGGAAGGTCTCTTTCTGTTGGCGATAACCTGTCCGCCTGCTGCGGGATAGAGAGGCATCCGAATCGGAAGTCCGAGAGCTGTGTGACAAGTGTCGAGCTGGCCTTCTCCTAGTTCGAGCCGATCGATGGTGGGAGGGGCTCCCCTGCCGAGTACCTTGCAGGCCACTAGCCCTGGAGTAGGCCGGTGACTGAGGCCGGTACCGCTGGCGGCACCCCTAGAGGAATGGCGGGTACCCGTTTCGCTGGACGAGGATGATGAACGTCTTCCTGCCCCCTGACCTGAGGGCCCGGGACCCTGGTGGGACGGGTCCACCTCAAACGATATAGCAGCCAACAAATCGGGTGTGGCCCGAAGGCGGTTGATATCATAAATGTTGTCCTCTGTGATGTTGTGGCGACGCCGAAACTTGATAATGCGAGCGGCCAATGTATCTCCTACACCCGGTAGCAGCTGCAGCTCAGCAGCCGATACAGAGTTTATCTTGATTGGAGCCATTGTGCTGGTGTCGAAAACTAAAGCTCAAGTATATCGTGCCACACCTGGTAATAAGCCTTAGATCTGGGGCCAGGCACCTCACATGTATATCACACCAAAAAAAAAAAAAAAAAACACAGACACCAATGGCCACACTTAAGGTTCCAATGTTCAGAGATAGAGATAAATGTTCCACAAGGAAAAATAAGCACTGCACAGTCAATAATGTAAATGGTGGGGGCCAGGTGGATTTCAAGCAACATAAAACACTGCACACTTAATTGGTACCTAAATCACTTGAGGCTTAGACAAAAAACTGGGCACTTACTGCACTTGCAAAACTGGACAATCTGATATGGCAGGCACTTTGAGGAACTTTAACTAGCAACGTGCCTGATTTTCATAAGCACTGGGCTGAGGGTTCTCAAAAACACTTCTTTCAGGTGAACGTGGGGAACTGTGTGCTGGGCGGATCACCATCAACCTTAAATCTGGTATGAACACAAACTCACTGGCTTACTTCATGTATATGTTCCCCTTGAGCCGTTACTTCTGTAGAAAGCCTAGAACAGGTTACGTCTAGCTAACAGTAGAAATGAGAAAGTAACAGACTTGTAGCAAGCACCCTGCAGAGCTGGGACCGGCGTCGCTGTAGTAAACACACTAGAGAAGGTTGCGCTCGGGAACGACAGCCTGGAATCCTCCGCGAGTGGATTCGTAAAAATGCCAGGTCGGATACGCTCAGAAACGGTGGCCCGTATTCTGTGTGAATGGTGGTACTTGTCTCCCCTTCTTCAAAAAAAACCCTTCCCGCTCAGCTCGTTGTCGCCGTGTGGGGGCTTAGTGGGTGGCTGTCGGAGTGTGATGCTCCTTGGGACCAGTCCTCTGTCCTTTTCTAGCCTTGTGCTCCTGCTGCCGTCCTCTCCAATTCTGCTGGGCATCTTTTCCTTTTCCTTCTGTTTCGTTTTTCTCCCCCCTCTTCTCCTATCTGCTTGCCGTTTCCTGCCGACCTTTTGCTCGTTCTGGTTCTTCCCTTGGACTTCTTCTATTTTGACGCCCGGGTGCTTGAGGAGGCATACTCTTGCACCCGTGGAACTGCAGTACCCGACGTCGAGAGCGAGGGGAACCTTTTAGTGTCAATCCCCCTTTCGTCACTGAACCCGATCTCGACGGACTGTCGGTTTCTTAAGATGGCGTTTGTGGGGCGTATACTCACGACGCACCCCTAGGAGGCCCCGGCAAGATCGGCGATAGCTTCTTGTTGGGTGTCCTGCCTCTAATTGTGGCTCCATGGTGGGTGTGGGGGCAACATTCGTGAATGAATTCTTCTTTTCGTCATGATGATAACCCCTGTTTCGGCTGGCTTCTGGTTTACCTTCTCAGGCTCGTGGGGTGGGCGACCAAGCCCCCGAGTTGGTCCGTATTGGAAGACCGGGCTCTGTAGCCTCTGCTGCATTGGGCCCCAACCTTGCTCCTCCTTTGGCCTCTCTGACTCCTTCCCCTGGCTCCCCTCCCTCCTCTGTGGTTGGGTCGAGCCCCAAGCCCCCAGTGGTGACTACCTCGTCCCCTGGCGCGGCTCCTTCTCTAGTTGTAACTACTGCGCCTTTTAACCCCTCTCTCTCTCTGGGGATTCTCACCGCCGTCCTCGTCACGGCCGCCCTCCGCTCGATTCCTTCCAGTTCTGCTACCTATCAAGCCTTGTTTGGTCCCGCTTCGTGGGCCAAATATTTTGATCTCCTCCCTCTTGATTCTGCGCCTCCTGACGATTTCTCCCTCCATCGGCATCTCGTTGATTCCGTGGGATGCCTCCATTACTTTCAACCCCACTCGTCTCAGTACACGTGTCGTTGCTGCTCCTTCTCAGAATGCTGCTTCCCGCTTGGCTGCCTTATCCTGCTTTTGCAAGACCCCTGTTCGGGTCTCAAAGAACGCTCAGTTGAATGCCAGTGTTGGCACTATTTTGCTCCCACCCCATGTTGCCGACCGGTGTTTCGGGACCTGCGCGACTGCCACGACGATATTCAACATATCCTTGCTGCCCAGGGCCATTCTATTCTCCAGGTGGACACGTTTACTCGTCCCCCTCGTGGTAGTCGCCGTCAACCCCTCCGGGTTGTGGAAGATTACCTTTGATGGTAGGACCCTTCCACCACCCTCTGTCATTCTTGCTGGTGCCAGGTGCTCTGTCCAGGAGTACATTCCTTCTCCTCGGCTCTACAACAAGTGCTGGAGGTTTGGGCATGGTGCCCTCCGCTGTTCCGGGACTGTCACTCTCTGTCCTTTGTGTGGTGGCGAAGGTCACTCTAAGTCAGAGTGCACTTCTCCCCAGGCTCGTTGCCTCAACTGCGGTGAGGCCCATCCTACCTTCTCCCGTGCGTGTGTCCATTACAAGCTTGAGGCAGCCGTCCTCAACTTGAAGCACCGGGAGCGTTTATCTTTTCCTGAGGCTAGACGCCAGGTTCACCGGCTCCCGCCTTATGCTAATATCTCTTATGCTCGCGTGTTGCGCTCTTCCTCTCCTCGTCCTTCCCGCCTTCCTCAGACTCGCAACCGTTTCCGGGCCTTGGACCCTGATGCGCCCACTGCCCCCTCCTCTGTTCCTTTGGGTTCTCTCCCGAAGGATCCTCCTCCTGGTCCTCTGTCTGGGGTTTCCCCTTCCTTCTACCCGGTCTGTCGTGTCTCCTGTGTCCTTCTTCCTCGTCTCCCTCCATTCCTCCTTCCCATCCTTCCCCTCCGTCTCTTGACTCTCCCACGCCGCCTGTCGGTGCGGGCTGATGTCCATCGCTCTCCAAACGCCGTCATGTGTGCTCTCGTTCAGCTTCTCCTGTTGAGACGCTAGAATCCGTTGCCCAGTACGTGGTTGCTGGAACACCTGTCTCTTTACGTCAGAAGCGTAAACCTGGCTCCTCTCCTTCCTCCTCTCCGGTGGGTAAGAAGGTTTCGCTTTCTTCCTCGGCCCCTACTTCTGCCTCTCTCGCTCCTTCCCCTCCCATTTCGGCGGCTGCGCCCCCTGTTCCTGCTATGGAGGTTTCTTTAGCCCCCGCTTCCCTCTCAGTTGCTGCCCTTGCTGAGCTACGCTCCCCTCTTTCTACCCCTCCTCTTCCTGCTGCTGTCTTTGCCTGCTCCTCTCCGTTGTCTCCTCCTCTTCCTCCTCCGGACCCCGCCCGCCCACCTCTGATCTGTTCTCCTGTTTCCTTCCCTCCGTCTTTGCCTCAGTTTACCCATGCCCCCTAACCTGACCTTGCTGACCCTGATCCCGACCCTGATATTCTTTAACATGCTCTGTTGCTCTTTCGCCTTTGTTTCTTCCTTGTTCTCTGTTTTTTGTCCTTTCTCTTCTCGTCGTTGTCCATTCTTCAATGGAACGTTCGAGGTTATTACGCTAATTTCCTCGAACTCCAACTTCTGATTTCGCGGTTTTCGCCCCTTTGTGTCTGTCTCCAGGAGCCGATGCTTGGTGCTCGTCCTGGTCGTTTTCGTGGCTATTCCTTTCTCTCCCCCCCCCCCAGCTGTTGCTGGGGCTTCTAATTCTTCTGCTCTTTTGATTCGTACTGATGTTCCCTTTGTTCCTTTACTTTTCCTTCACCTCTCCATTGTTCTGCTGCTCGTGTCTTTGTGGGGAAATGGTACACTATTTGTTCCATTTATCTCCCCCCGAGTGTCCCGCTTTCTCTTCCTGATTTGAAACACCCTCCTAGACTCCTTGCCGGAGCCTGTGCTCCTGCTGGGTGACTTCAATTGTCGTCATTCTCTTTGGGGTGACGTTCTGACGAATACCCGGGGTCGCCTTCCTTGAGCCGTTTCTCCTCTCTTCTTCCCTGTCTCTTCTGAATTCTGGTGAGCCCACTCATTTGGAACTCTCGGACTCGCACCCTTTCTTGTCTTGATCTTTCTCTCTGCTCTTCTTCTCTTTACTTAGATTTCACGTGGCAGGTTCTTGATGACCTCCATGGAAGTGATCATTTCCCCATCCTTGTTTCCTTTTTCTCTTTCAGCCCCTTCCCTCTCTTTCCCTAGGTGGCAGTTTGCTAAGGCGGACTGGACCCCTATTTTCCCTCAGTACTACTCTCTCTGACCTCTCCCTTCTGCCTCTCTCTCGCGCTCTCCTCCTTTTTCATGACACTGTCTTCAACGCTGCCCTCCACTCTATCCCTCGCTCTTCCTCCCGGGGTCCACGGAAGTGCGTTCCCTGGTGGAATGCAGACTGTGCTCGGGCTGTCCGCTGTAAGCGTGCAGCCTGGAATAGGCACCGCTGTAGGCAGACGACCGATTCTTTTCTTTTCTTTTGGGAAGCGAGTGCGGTGGCCCGTATGGCCAACCGTACGGCTAAACATGAATGTTGGGCATCTTATGTCTCAACAATTACGTCCGAAACCCCTCTGGCCCAGATCTGGCAGCGTATCCGCAAGATAGCGGGTAAGTTCGTTCCCGATGTTTCACCGGTCCTTCACCTCCATGATACTCTTGTGGCGGACCCGTTGCAGGTCGCTTCCGAACTGGGTTCCCACTTTTCTTCTGTTAGCTCTGGTCTTCATCTTCCCCAATCTTTCCTTCTTCGTAAACCTGTCCTTGAGTCTCGTCCTTTAGATTTCTGCACTCATCTTCAGCTTCCCTATAATGATCCCTTCTCTCTCTCTGAACTTCGTTCTGCCCTGGCCCTCTGCGGTTCTACGGCGGCGGGGCTCCGATGGTATTCATTATGAGATACTTCGCCATCTCCCTCCGAGCACGTCTCAGTATTTACTGAGTCTGTATAATCGGATCTGGGAGTCGTCGTCAGTCCCTGAGGACTGGCTCGATGCCCGTTGTCCTCCCTGTTCGCATACCGGGGTCTCTGGGTACTTCCCCTAAGGACTTTCGCCCTATTGTTCTCACAAGTTGTGTCTGCAAACTCTTTGAACGTATGGTTAACGTTCGTCTGATGTGGTTCCTGGAACACCATCACCTCCTCTCCCCTTGTCAATTTGGTTTCCGCAAGTGCCGCAGCAGGACAGATGTCCTGGTGAACTTGGAGGTCTATATTCGTACTGCTTTTGCTGCGAAGACCTCCATTGTTGCCGTCCTTTTTGACCTGGAAAAGGCTTACGACACCACTTGGCGTTATCATATCCTATCTCAACTTCATTCTTTTGACCTTCGTGGTCATCTCCCTCTCTTTCTCCGCAGCTTCCTCTCTCGTCGTTCCTTTCGGGTGCGCCTTGGTACCGCTCTCTCTCCCTCTTTTCAGCAATACGAAGGTGTGCCCCAGGGTAGTGTTCTGAGCACTACTCTTTTTCTGGTTGCCCTCAATGGTCTTCTTTCCTCTCTTCCTTCTGGTGTCTTCTCCGCTCTCTATGTCGATGATCTTACCCTTTGTTGTCAGGGTGATGATTTGCCTCTCCTTCAACGCCGGCTTCAACTTGCAATTGATGCCGTGTCGTCTTGGGCCACAGATCATGGCTTCAAGTTCTCTACTTCTAAGACTTGTGCCATGACTTTTACGCGGAAACGGGTTGTTCTTCGTCCCTCTTTGTCCCTTTATGGTCATCCCCTTGAATACAAAGATTCCGCGAAGCTTTTGGGGTTTTTCCTTGACACTCGTTTGTCTTGGTCTCCCCATATCTCTTACCTCCGTGTTGAGTGCTCTAAGGCCCTTACCCTCCTTCGGGTCTTGTCCCATACTTCTTGGGGGGCAGATAGGCGCACTCTCCTTGCTTTACATTCCTCTCTCGTCCTGTCTAAGCTCGATTATGGTTGCCCTGCTTACTCGTCTGCTTCTCCTTCTACTCTTCGCCGTCTTGATGCTTTGCACCATACTGGGTTGCGCCTCAGTTCTGGTGCCTTTCGTTCGACTCCCATCCTTAGCTAGTATGTTGACACTGGCTTCCTGTCTCTCCGTGATCGCTACTGTCTTTGCTATCTTGCGCGGTCCTTGCAACATCCTTCCTCTCGCCTCTGTCGTGCTTTAACTTTTACCCCCTCCTGCGGTTCCTGTTCCTCTTCACCACCTCTCTCTTTCTATCCGGTTATCTCGCCTACAGGATTCTCTTTCCGTTCGTATTTCTGATGTTTCTCCTCGTGTTGTTCCTTCTTTGCCCCAGTGGAGGGTCCCTCTTCCGCGGTTTTGTACATCCTTGACCCGTATCACTAAAGCTTTTACCCCTCCTACGGTTCTAAAACGCCTTTTCCTCGAGCACTTTTCTTCTCACTCCCGCTCCGTTTCTGTCTTACCGAAGGGTCTAAGTCAGCGGACGGTGTTGGCTACTCTGTTGTTTTTCCTGATCGCACTTATATGTGTCGCTTGCCTCCGGAGACTAGCATCTTTACAGCGGAACTTTATGCTATTCTCTATGTTCTTCGTCTCCTGCTTTCTCGTTGTCAGTCTTCCTTTGTAGTTGTTGTTGACTCTCGTAGTGCCCTCATGGCTCTCGGGTCCTTTAATCCGGTTCATCCAGTAGTTGTCGAGATCCAGCATTGGCTGTTTCTCGTTCACAGTAAATTTAAGTCGGTTGAGTTTTGTTGGGTTCCCAGCCATATTGGTGTGTCTTTAAATGAGCGTGCGGATGCTGCCGCCAAGGAAGCTGTCCGCTCTTGTCCCATCTCTTGTAAAGGCATTCCGTATTCCGACTTTTACCCGGTTATCCATTCCTCAGTCCTTACCCATTGGCAGGCTTCTTGGTTGTCTGTTACTGGTAACAAGCTACGTACTCTTAAATGTTGTTTTTCCTCGTGGCCGTCCTCCTTCCACCGTAACCGGCGGTGGGAAACAGCTTTGGCGAGGTTGCGTATTGGCTATACTCGCTTAACCCATGGTCACTTGATGGAGCGCCGCCCTGCTCCTTATTGTCCTAGTTGCATTGTCCCTCTTACGGTCGTGCATGTCCTTCTTGAATGTCCTGACTTCCAGGAGAGCGTGTGTCTTGCTTTCCGACCGCCCCTCGCGGTCACCTGTCCCTCGATAGAATTCTTGGTGACTTGGATACTTTTGATATCGTTCGCCTTATGCGTTTTTGTTCTCGTATTGGCATCCTTGGTGATATTTAGCGCCCTCTGATTATTTTGCGTATTTGATGATGCTACATAGCCTTCCCGGTTTGGTGCCTTCTTTTGATAATTACTTACTTACTTCTTCAAAAAAATTTAGGGACCGCAGGAATCGGTGCTTGGGGGACAAGACAACGAAAATGCAAAAAAATCCGGGGAAATAATCGGTATAAAACACTGATAACTGGAACTTATGGAGAATCTTGGGGAATTACACGAGATGTGGAATAAAACATATGCACAAAAAAAACAGGGACTGAAATATCTTGGGCACCGCTATTGAACAACAAGCCGAAGAACATCTATGGCGCAACCAAAGCACAGTAAATCAAGACTGGAAACGTTGAACACTATCTAAGACGTCTTGACTGAAGTCGGCAGAACGATGATGCAGATATCTTGGCGAGGTCCTCTTGATCACCGCGTGGGAACGGTTACTCACTGCGCCAATATGGAGGTGACCCCACGTGATACAACAACAGTATTGCAATATTTCACCTTGAGCTGTCGTCGTAGGGGGAGGTAGGTCTGGTAGGGCAGGTGAAGTAAGTCTAGGGTTCTCAGGAAGGATAGGATCGAGGGAGTCAAAGCCTCTTTAGGAATCCTATGGGCACATATCCTAAGTGCCAGTGGTACCGGGTAGGCGTCGTCCGCGCTGGGTCACATGCCGTTCAAATCTGGCCCACTCGGCCTGCGCGGGTAGGCTGTGCGCGGTCGCCGTCCACCAATCAGGGCACAGTCCTGCCTACACTATGAAATGTCTCCTTTGGCGGGCACTTTGAATGTGGTTCTCTCCACAACAGGGAAGGATGGGCTGACTGCGTATTTCTGGACGTTCAAAAAGCTTTGATGCAATACTTCACAAGAGATTTCAATACAACATGAGAGGCATACAGGAAAGCCCTAACATGGTTTAGCAATTACTTATCAGGCAGGATTTAGAGAGTAACATTAAAAGACTAGAACTCGGACTTCTAATGAAGTAAACAAATCCACAAGGGCCGTGACGAGGATTCGAACCTGCGTTCCGAAGCATCCCAGACACTGCCTTAATCGACTGAGCTACGACAGGGTTAAAAGGGTTTTGTTCATTTGATGCATCACGTTAGTGTGATCTCTGTGTGTTCTAATGAAGTACCTCAGTGATTGGTGCTGACCCCAATTCTATTTATAAAATTCGTAAATAACATGTCTACAGGAGTTGAGTCTTATATGCCCATATTTGCACAAGACGCCAAGTTAATAAGACATTTGAGGATTGTAGAATTCTCCAAGAGGACTTGTAACAGTAGCAGAGATGGTTGGAAAAATGGCTGCTTGAGTTCAGTTCAAGCAAGTGTAAAGTAGTGGTAATGGGGCTAGGTGACTGGAGAATTTTTTCACATTGTATCTATGCCCTGAAAAATAATGAACATAAGATAAATTATTCGTAGGTTTTCTGTAGATACTAAACTTTAATGAAAAATCTTCCTTATGAATAAGAATACCTAGGAATGGCAAACATTTATAAATTTCAGTCTCCATAGTAAATTTCATAGATGTGACTAGAGGTTACTATGGAGAATGAAATTGATAAATGTTTGCCATTCTTAGATATACTTATTCATAGGGAAGATTTTTCACTAAAGTTTAGTGTTTATAGAAAACTTGCGAATAATGTATCTTATGTTCATTATTTTTCAGGGCATATATACAATGTGAAAAAAATAAATTTTTTCCTCTATGTATCTAAGAGATCTTTAGGTTGTTAGTCCAGATTTGAATGAAGATTTGGCTATGATTTAAACAGCTTTCATTTTTCATTTTATACCCGTATTTTGGGTGAGGTGATATGTTACAACAGTTTTGGATGAGGTGAACAAAACTTTCAACACAGGATAGAACACGAAACAATGGGTATTGAAGGTAAGAATGGCAGTAATTGCAGAGGGCCCATTGGCCCATATTTCTTGATTCTACTATATTGGAGCGGAGTCTTGAAGTGGGTAGAATATAGTTGTGCATTAATTGGCTGTTGATTGCTGGTGTTGACTTCTTGATGTGTAGTGCCTCGCAGATGTCAAGCCGCCTGCTATCGCTGTATCTATTGAGGATTTCTGTGTTGTTTGCTAAGATTACTCTGGTGATGGTTTGGTTGTGGGAAGAGATTATATGTTCTTTAATGGAGCCCTGTTGCTTATGCATCGCTAATCGCCTGGAAAGAGTTGTTGTTGTCTTGCCTATATACTGAATTTTTTGAGGCTTATAGTCCCCAAGAGGGCATTTGAAGGCATAGACGACGTTGGTCTCTTTTAAAGCGTTCTGCTTTGTGTCTGGAGAGTTTCTCATGAGTAGGCTGGCCGTTTTGTTGGTTTTATAGTAAATCGTCAGTTGTATCTTCTGATTTTTGTCTGTAGGGATAACGTTTCTATTAACAATATCTTTCAGGTCCCTTTCCTCCGTTTTATGATCTGTGGAAAAGAAGTTCCTGTAAAATAGTCTAATAGGGGGGTATAGGTGTTGTGTTAGTTGTCTCTTCAGAGGTTGCGAGACGTTTCACTTTCCTTCTTATGATGTCTTCAACGAAACCATTGGAGAAGCCGTTTTTGACTAGGACCTGCCTTACCCTACAGAGTTCTTCGTCGACTTGCTTCCATCCTGAGCTGTGGCTGAGAGCACGGTCGACATAATTAACATCACTAAATACAAAACACCTTTACGGTGATATACTCTTGAAAAACACGACAATGGGAAACATTGATAAATGTCACAGACAGGTTCGATCTTTTTATATATACATATATATATATATATATATAATGTGTGTATGTGTGTGTTGTACCTTGTAGCCAGAACGCAGTACGCAGCCTACTATGCAAGGCTCGATTTGCCTAATAAGCTTAGTTTTCCTGAATCTATATATTTTTCGATTTTTTTTCTTATGAAATGATAAAGCTATTAATTTCATTATGTTTGAGTTAAGTTCTTTTCATTTGAGTTAAAACTAACGTAAATATATGACCGAACCTAAAGAACCCTACCTAACCTAACCTAATGTATCTGAACCTAACATAAACTAATATAACTAAGTCAACATTTTATGTTCTTAACATAATATAACAATAATATTTCAAATATACGAACTGGAAACAATATTTTGAAAAAAATAACTCGGCATATTACGCAAATCGGGCATAATAGGCTGAGCCTTGCATAGTAGGCCGAGAAGTGCGTTCTGGCTACGACATACATGCATATATATATATATATATATATATATATATATATATATATATATATATATATATATATATATATATATATATATATATATATATAATATATATATATATTAGTATATTGTGGTAGCAGTCTTTCCTGTAGACATATATTATTATATATGACCGAAAAAGTAAGATTAATAATTCTAACACGAATTTTCTTAATCTTTCGTACATTTCTTTTCACTGTTGGAGGTAATTCAAAAATCAATTCTCCAAAATTCATTTTTATTTCTAGTCTGACGCGGCACTTGAGCGCGTTTCGTAAAACTTATTACATTTTCAAAGACTTTAGTTAACACATACACAACTGAATAGAACTTTCTGAATAGAATAGAACATCTCCGATTTTGTTTATATCTACATTTGAGTGAGGTGGATGGGGTGAGGTGGTATTTAAAAAGGTATTAATTTCATCAACACAAGCCAGAACATGAAACAATGGGTATTGAATAGAAGTGATTGTAGAAAGCCTATTGGTCCATATTTCTTGATGCTTCTATATTGGAGCGAAGTCTTGAGGTGGGTAGGTCACTACCCACCTCAAGAAGGTCACTACCAAAGATACCTTACAAGCAGAACTTATTGCGGAAGGAGGAAAGAATCGAGGCAATTACAGAAGCACCATACTGTCCCCCGAGCTGAAAGCGGCAGCCAAAAGCCTTCGTGAGAACAAGGAGATAGTTGTCAGAAGAGGTGACAAGTCGCCAATATACGTCATTCTTAAAAAAGACGAATATCTGGCGAAAATGAACCTCATACTCTCTGACCAAACTAAATTCCAAAGGGTAACGAAGGACACTACAGCCGAATTGAAAGCAAAGGTCAACAGACTAATCGAAACTGTGAACGCCAAGAAATCAGGACTCCACCTGCCAAACATTATTGGGGAATATAAACCTGGATATGCGTATGGAAATGTCAAGACACACAAGCCTGGAAACCCACTTCGGCCAATCATTAGCCAGATACCCACACCCACGTACAGACTAGCGAAGCGACTCAACGGCCTGCTGGCTCCTTATGTCCCTTGCGCCTTCAGCCTGAAGTCGCCAAAGGAATTTGTTGACTTACTGCGGGGCACACGGGCCACAGGGATAAGAGCCTCGTTGGACGTAGAATCGCTGTTCACTAACGTACCAGAGGACGAGACAATCGGGATGATAGCCGACAGAGTGTATCGTGATCCAGCCTGAACTCCTCCTGACATACCAGAAAATATCCTAAGGAAACTACTCCAAGCTTGTACTAAAGAGGCACCCTTCTTGAGCCCGGATGGGCACATGTATAAGCAAGTAGATGGGGTCGCCATGGGTTCTCCCCTAGGTGTCCTGTTTGCAAACTTCTACATGGGTACCATCGAGCAAAAAGTCTTAGTCGACATGAACATTAACCGGCCATATACTGCAGGTATGTTGACGACATTTTTACACAGGTACCTGATGTCAGACATCTGCAGAAGTTGAAGGAGGCATTTGAGCGGAGTTTTGTGCTGCGTTCCACTTACGAGATGGAAAAGGATGGGAAGCTGCCCTTTCTAGATGTAACAGTCATGGAAAAGAGCGGAGGTTTCCACACTGCAGTCTACACTAAGGAAACGAACATAGGAATGTGCCTAAATGCCAAAAGCGACTGCCCAGATAGGTACAAGAGGAGTGTTGTTAACGCATATGTCGACCGTGCTCTCAGCCACTGCTCAGAATGGAAGTAAGTCGACGAAGAACTCTGTAGGGTAAGGCAGGTCCTAGTCAACAACGGCTTCTCCAATCGTTTCGTCGAAGACATCATAAGAAAGAAAGTGAAACGCCATGCAACCTCTGAAGAGACAACTAACACAACACCTATACCCCCTATTAGACTATTTTACAGGAACTTCTTTTCCACAGCTCATAAAACGGAGGAAAGGGTCCTGAAAGATATTGTTAATCGAAACGTTATCCCTACAGACAAAAATCAGAGGATACAACTGACGATTTAGTATAAAACTAGAAAAACGGCCAGCCTACTCATGAGAAACTCTCCAGACACAAAACAGAACGCTTTAAAAGAGACAAACGTCGTATATGCCTTCAAATGCCCTCTTGGGGACTGTAAGCTCCAAAAAAAACAGTATATAGGCAAGACAACAACATCTCTTTCTAGGCGTTTAACGATGCATAAGCAACAGGGCTCCATTAAGGAACATATCTCTTCCCACAACCAAACCATCGCCAGAGAAATCCTAGTAAGCAACACAGAAATCATCGATAGATACAGCGATAGCAGGCGGCTTGACGTTTGCGAGGCATTACACATCAAGAAGTCAACACCAGCAATCAACAGCCAATTAATGCATAACTATATTCTACCCACCTCAAGACTACGCTCCAATATAGAAGCATCAAGAAATATGGACCAATAGGCTTTCTACAATCACTTCTATTCAATACCCATTGTTTTATGTTCTGGCTTGTGTTGATGAAGTTAATACCTTATTAAATACCACCTCACCCCATCCACCTCACTCAAATGTAGATATAAACAAAATTGGAGATGTTCTATTCTATTCAGTTGTGTATGTGTTAACTAAAGTCTTTGAAAATGTAATAAGTTTTACGAAACGCGCTCAAGTGTCGCGTCAGACTAGAAATAAAAATGAATTTTGGAGAATTGAATTTTTAATTACCACCAACAGTGAAAAGAAATGTACGAAAGATTGAGAAAATTCGTGTTAGAATTATTAATCTTACTTTTTCGGTCATATTTAATAATATATGTCTACAGGAAAGATTGCTACCAAAATATGCTAATATTATATATCTATATATATATATATATATATATATATATATATATATATATATATATATATATATATATATATATATATATATATATATAATTATTTTTTATTTTTTTATATATTTTTAAGCGAGGATTCGGGTTCATAGAAGTGAAAGGTTTCAGGTTTGAGGAAGCTGAGATGGTGTCGAGATTTTTGTGGTCTTGGCGAGAAGCATCAGAGAGTGAAGGCAACGGCGCTGATCGTCTGAAAATGTGGCAAACTCACAGTTTCAGGGCGGGAACCGCTGAGTGACGACCAATAGGGAGAGAGGGCTGCAATATGAAGACCAATCAGGTAGCTGGTCGGGAAGGGAAATATAGAGACTGTGGCCTGGACTATATCCCATCTTTCCAGCTCATATCTCATTCATCAGCAGTCTGCAACCTGCCGTACTCTGGCGATTTCTAGCAAGACTACATTACTGTGCGACTTAAAGCGCACAGGTGCTCTATGTCTATGCAAATGAAAGAGCAGCCGCTAGATGACTAGAGAATGTGACAGAGCACCCCCTTCCCCACTCCGTTCTTTTTTCTAGTGTCGTAATGCACAGTTCCTTCAGGCGCTCATCATACCCAATCCCTCGTAACGCTGGGACTAGTCTCGTTGCAATCTTCTGAACCTTTTCCAGTTTCCTTATGTGTTTCTTCAGATGACGACTCCATGATGGCACAGCATACTCTAAGACTGGCCTCACGTAGGCAGTGTAAAGAGCCCTAAATGCTTTCTTACTTAAGTTTCTGAATGATGTTCTTACTTTCGTCAGTGTAGAGTACGCTGCTGTCTATATCCTATTTATATGTGCCTCAGGAGTTAGATTAGGCGCTACGTGTGTACTCACCTATTTGTGCTCACCGATTTGTCTTGCAGGCGTTGAGCTCTGGCTCTTTGGTCCCGCCTCTAAACTGTCAGTCAACTGGTGTACAGGTTCCTGAACCTATTGGGCTCTATCATATCTACACTTGAAACTGTGTATGGAGTCAGCCTCCACCACATCACTGCCTAATGCATTCCATTAGTCAACCACTCTGACACTAAACAAAAAAATGTTTCTAATGTCTCTGTGGCTCATTTGGGCACTCAATTTCCACCTGTGTCTCCTAGTGCGTGTGCCCCTTTTGTTAACTAGCCTGTCTTTATCAACCCCTATCATTTCCTTTGAGAATCTTGTACGTGGTGATCATGTCCCCCTAACTCTTCTGTCTTCCAGCAACGTGAGGTTTAATTCCCGTAGTCTCTCCTTGTAGCTCACACCCCTCAGTTCGGGTACTAGTCCGGTGGTAAACCTTTGAACCTTTTCCAGTTTAGTCGTATGCTTGACTAGATAAGGACTGGTTGATACCTGGTTGATGGGGTTGAACCAGGTATCAACCAGTCCTTATCTAGTCAAGCATGACTAGATAGCAGACTCCATGCTGGGGCTGCATGCTCCAGGATTTTTCTGACATAGGTGGTATACAAAGTGTTGAATGATTCCTTACACAATTTTCTAAATGCCGTTTTTATATTTGCCAACCTGGCATATGCTGCTGATGTTATCCTCTTGATATGAGCTTCAGGGGACAGGTCTGGCGTGATATCAACCCCCAGGTCTTTCTCTCTCTCTGACTCTTGAAGTATTTCATCTCCCAAATGATACCTTGTATATGATCTCCTGCTCCCTACACCAATCTTCATTGCATTAAATTTGAAAATGTACATATGACGTGTGTGTGTGTGTGTGTGTGTGTGTGTGTGTGTGTGTGTGTGTGTGTGTGTGTGTGTGTGTGTGTGTGTGTGTGTGTGTGTGTGTGTTACGGCCACTATGCGCCAGTAACCAGGTTCTTGATTTTATAACCTCTTGTATAGTAGAGTATATCCGACCCTAAGTCGGTAGTATGCTTTCAAGAGTTGGTAGTAGTTCAATGAATAAATGAGGTGGGGGGGGGGGGGGGGTTGTGATAAACACCACACGATTCCCTTCACCAATATATTTATCGCCACCAATAAATAAATATATAAATAGATTATTACTACGCTTATGTACAAAAGTGTTACTTGCACACAGGACACAAACGCGTTTGCAGTGTTCGTCAACTCCAATGTTTCCACTGTCCAGTACCCTGTCCACTCGTACTGGCAAACACAGGCGAATCCACCTTTTATGTGGGCCAGTCCACCAACACAGTATCACGATGCACTTACACCCCATCTTCCCTCTCCAGTTACGCACTGGCTTCAGCAACACGCTGACAGGGGGTCCCAAACAAACTCATACAGCGGTAGCTAACCCCTGGCAGAAGCCTCTAGCAGCTTGCTAGCAGCACTTCATGCTAGGCACATCACTGTAACCCTTAATTGCCAATCTCAGGTTCACCGATCTACATCAGCACTGCGTATATCAGCAGTTAATACACGCTGCTCTGATCGACGGTGGCTTACAATGTCTTCTTGCAGGACCAAGCGAAGAGTTCGTGGACTGCCCAAGGTAAACTGCCTTCGTCAGTACGATTGCCTCCACACGTCACTTCTGTGGACATAAAAAGTCATTAATTAGATGGACAGGACACTGGGGAAACCATGGGGTAACACTCGTACACCAGGGAGTTCATATTATGCTCGTAGCACACTCTAGATGGCGTTGATTGTGACACGCCATCCACCAGAGGTTATCCACGTTGACCTCTCTGTCTAACTATGTCAGGAAACAGGAGCCATTCATCACTGCCACGCCACCATCAACAGATGGCGTTGTCCACACAGCGTTCAGTACCAGGGGAGTTTGAGTGCAGACTCACAGATGGAAAATGTCAGGTGCAGTCACAGTGAGTCACAGTCCAGTCAGTCAGGTGCAGTCACAGTGAGAGGTTGTGCTAGCTGGAGCTCCGATTCTAATAACATTATTATTGCAATAATGGAGGGATTAGTGAGGGATTTGGTGAGTATGGTTGGAGCTCTGAGAGCAGAGATGGATTCCCTGCGGGAGGAGGTGCGACGGCTGAGACTTCGGGAGGAAACGAAGGAGGAGGCTAGTGTTGACGAGACCTCATTAAGAAGGACTGACGGGACCAGTATTAAGAAGTCCTCGTCTTGGCAAGTTGTGAAAGACAGGGGTCTTAAGAAGACCTTGGCAAAACCGACAACTAATAGCCTACACCTAAGGACTTTTAATGCATTTGACGTATTAGAGGACGAGTGCTGTGTTGAACCTGTTGTTCAACGAGGTGGCAAAGACAAAGTAACGAGGAGCATTAAAGCGCAGGTCCCTCAAACTGCTCGAAAGGAAAAGGGAGGATCGAAGCGAATTTTGGTTGTGGGAGATTCCCAGGTGAGGTATTTAGACAGAACGTTTTGTGCCAGAGATAGGGGGAACAGATTAAGGGTTTGCTACCCGGGAGCTGGAATTGGTGATATTGTTGGAAACATGAATGATATTATGACAGGAAATGGGAACAAACCCATTATTTGTATTAGTGCAGGGGGTAATGATGTTGGACGAGTTAGGAGTGAAGAACTAATACAGAGATTCAGGACAGCCATTGAATTAGTTAGGAGCAAGGGAGGAATCCCGATCATATGTGGCATTCTTCCAAGAAAGGGAGTGGGAAATGAATGGATGTCAAGGGCACTTGGTGTCAATTGCCGGCTGGAAAGATATTGCAAATCAAATGCAATATCTTTCATAGACAACTGGGAACACTTCTATGGAAGAAATGAAATGTATGCTCGTGATGGGGTGCATCTATCGAGAGCTGGGGTTGTTGCTGTTGCGAACTCGTTGGAAGAAGTGGTTACAGGTGTTTGTTTGGATTTAACTGTTAGTAGATAGAGGTATGGGAATTGATTTGGAGGAAGGAGATAATAAAAGTATGTGTTTGTGGGAGAAAGGAATTGGCAAAATGATCAGGGAAAGAGAAGGGCCTCAAAATAACAATTCACTTAGGGTATATTACACTAACAGTAGAAGTCTAAGAAATAAAATTAACGAATTAAATGCTCTTGTCTGCACAGAAAAAATAGATATTATTGCACTTACCGAAACGTGGATGAATGTAGAAAATAGAGAACTATTAGCTGAATATCAGATAAATGGATTTAAACTATTTCACACAGATAGATATATTAGACGAGGAGGGGGAGTAGCCATATATGTTAGGGACAATTTGAAATGTAGTCTCAAAGAGGGAATCAAAACTGAGCCACACTCAGAAACTATTTGGATAGAATTATACGAAAAAGCAAATAATATTATAATAGGAGTTATATATAGGCCACCAAATTTAGACAGAATGGAAGCAAAGCATCTATGGGATGAAATATCTAGGGCATCTAGATCTAACAGTATTTACGTCATGGGTGACTTTAATTTTAGTGGAATAAACTGGTTAAACAAAACAGGGAATAGTGAAGCAGAAGATTTTCTAGAATTAATTGACGATTGCTTTCTTACGCAACACATTAAGGAACCAACACGGGAAAATAATGTTTTAGATTTAGTGTTAACTAACAGGGAAACACAAATTAATGACATCGAAATAGGGAGTGAGCTAGGGAACAGTGATCACAAAGAAATCAGATTTAGCATAGAATGGAATAGACCTGTAGGAGAAAATTCTGTTAAAGTGCCAGATTTTCGAAAAGCTGATTTTAATAGCCTAAGAAATTCTTTGGGTCAAATTGATTGGAAAGTCTTGGGTATGGGGTGGGGGCCGGTCTTGGAGCGAGACATGAACCCAGCGATAGGTGACGTAAATGGGGATTTCGATGTGGATTCAATATATAACTTATTTAAGAATATTCTAAACAAAGCACAGGAACGTAGTATACCATACAAATTGAATAGATCGAATACTAATGACCCAAAGTGGATAACAAAGAATTTGAAGAACCTTATTGGTAAAAAGAGAGCATGGTACAAAAGGATTAAAAATGGGGAGGTCACTTTAGAACAGGAATTCGTACAACTGGTTAGAAATGTTAAAAAAGAGATAAGGAAAGCAAAAAGAAACTATGAAGTTCGTATAGCAGGGCAAGCAAAGACAAATCCTAAAGGGTTTTTTCAGTTATATCGTACTAAGACTAGGGAAAGGATAGGTCCATTAAAAACTGAGACAGGTCAAATAACAGATAGTGATGAAGAGATGAGTAGTATTTTTAATAAATATTTTGTATCTGTATTTACTAAAGAGAAACTTAACAATATGCCTTCAGCCGAACAAGTCTATGTGGGTGGGGACGAGGACAGGTTGACGAGTTTAGCAGTTACCAGGGAGGATGTTCTTAAAGAAATAGTAAAACTCAAACCAAACAAATCCCCAGGGCCGGATGAAGTGTTTGCCAGGGTGCTTAAAGAATGCAAAGAGGAACTTTGTGACCCACTGTCAACCATATTTAATAAATCAATAGAGTCAGGCAGAGTGCCAGAGTTTTGGAAAGTTGCTAATGTGATACCAGTTTTTAAGAAAGGAGATAGATCACTTGCGTCTAACTATCGACCAATTAGCCTAACGTCTATTGTGGGAAAGTTACTCGAATCTCTAATAGCAAATAAAATTCGTCTTCATCTTGAAAAACATAAATTAATAATTGAGTCGCAACATGGTTTTATAAATGGCCGTTCATGTTTAACAAATTTGTTATCTTTTTATTCTAGCATAGTAGAGGCAGTTGATAGTGGTAAGGATTGTGATGTTTTGTACCTTGACTTTAGCAAAGCTTTTGATACAGTGCCACATGAAAGACTGATTAAAAAGATAGAGGCTCATGGTATTGGGGGTGCTATATTAAACTGGATTAGGGCATGGCTATACCAAAGGAAACAGAGAGTTAGTATAAATGGAGTCAAGTCAGAGTGGGAAAATGTTGTAAGTGGAGTGCCTCAAGGCTCTGTCCTTGGACCTCTGTTGTTATGAATATATATAAATGATTTAGATTCAGGTTTGAGTAGCAACATTTGCAAATTTGCCGATGATACGAAAATCGGTAGGGAAATTAATTTGGAGGAGGACTCACTATCACTTCAAGTTGATCTAGATAGGGTTTTGAAATGGTCAAAGGATTGGCAGATGTAGTTTAATGCTGATAAATGTAAAGTTCTGAGGTTAGGTAATGATGATAGAGTTACAAGATACGAGCTAGATGGTGTTGAGATTGCGAAGTCGGATTGCGAAAGGGATCTGGGAGTTATGATTAGTAAGAATTTAAAACAAAAGGATCAATGCATAAATGTTCGTAATAAGGCAAATCGGACACTTGGATTTATTAATCGCAGCGTTAGTAACAAGACACCTGGTGTGGTTCTCAAGCTATATCTTGCTCTAGTTAGGCCCCATTTAGATTTTGCAGTTCAGTTTTGGTCGCCATATTATAGAATGGATATAAATTCACTTGAACGTGTCCAGCGTAGGATGACTAAGTTAATTCCCCAAATTAGAAATCTTTCATATGAAGAAAGATTAACAAAGCTTAAGTTGCATTCACTGGAAAGGCGAAGAGTTAGGGGTGACATGATAGAGGTTTACAAGTGGGTGAATGGACATAACAAAGGGGATATTAATAGGGTATTAAAAGTATCAACACAAGACAGAACACGAAACAATGGGTATAAATTGGACAAGTTTAGATTTAGGAAAGACTTGGGTAAATACTGGTTCAGTAACAGGTTGTTGATTTGTGGAACCAATTGCCGTGTAACATTGTGGAGGTGGGGTCCCTCGATTGTTTCAAGCATGGGTTGGACATGTATATGAGTGGGATTGGGTGGTTATAAATAGGAGCTGCCTCGTATGGGCCAATAGGCCTTCTGCAGTTGCCTTTGTTCTTATGTTCTTATGTTCTTATGGAGCTGAAATTGCCACTCTGCACTCCGGCGATGGTGTCGATTCCGTAACAGTGTATTCACCTAGTTGTGCTTGCGGGGGATGAGCTCTGCTCTTTCGGCCCGCCTCGCAACTGTCAATCAATCAACTGTAACGACTAACTATTTCTCCCTCACCCCCCCAAACACACACACACCCAGGAAGCAGCTCCGTAACAGCTGTGTAACTCCCAGGTACCTCTTTACTGGTAGGTAAGAGGGGCATCAGGGGTGAAAGAAACTTTGCCCATTTGTTTCTGCCTAGTCCGGGAATCGAACACGGGCCACAGAATTACGAGTTCTGCACGCTGTCCGCTCTGCTACCAGACCCCAGACAGTGTGTGTGTACTCACCAAATTGTGCTTGCGGGGTTGAGCTCTGGCTCTTTGGCCAGTCCACCGACACAGTACCACGATGCGCCTACACCCCTGTATTGGTGTGTGAGTGTAGGTGTGCTGGTGTGTGAGTGTTGGTGTGTTGGTGTGTGAGTGTTGGTGTGTTGGTGTGTGAGTGTTGGTGTGTTGGTGTGTGAGTGTTGGTGTGTTGGTGTGTGAGTGTAGGTGTGTTGGTGTGTTGGTGTGTGAGTGTAGGTGTGTTGGTGTGTGAGTGTAGGTGTGTTGGTGTGTGAGTGTAGGTGTGTTGGTGTGTGAGTGTTGGTGTGTTGGTGTGTGAGTGTAGGTGTGTGAGTGTAGGTGTGTTGGTGTGTTGGTGTGTGAGTGTAGGTGTGTTGGTGTGTGAGTGTAGGTGTGTTGGTGTGTGAGTGTAGGTGTGTTGGTGTGTGAGTGTTGGTGTGTTGGTGTGTGAGTGTAGGTGTGTTGGTGTGTGAGTGTAGGTGTGTTGGTGTGTGAGTGTAGGTGTGTTGGTGTGTGAGTGTAGGTGAGTTGGTGTGTGAGTGTAGGTGTGTTGGTGTGTGAGTGTAGGTGTGTTGGTGTGTTGGTGTGTGAGTGTAGGTGTGTTGGTGTGTGAGTGTAGGTGTGTTGGTGTGTGAGTGTAGGTGTGTTGGTGTGTGAGTGTTGGTGTGTTGGTGTGTGAGTGTAGGTGTGTTGGTGTGTGAGTGTAGGTGTGTTGGTGTGTGAGTGTTGGTGTGTTGGTGTGTGAGTGTTGGTATGTTGGTGTGTGAGTGTAGGTGTGTTGGTGTGTGAGTGTAGGTGTGTTGGTGTGTTGGTGTGTGAGTGTAGGTGTGTTGGTGTGTGAGTGTTGGTGTGTTGGTGTGTGAGTGTAGGTGTGTTGGTGTGTGAGTGTAGGTGTGTGAGTGTAGGTGTGTTGGTGTGTGAGTGTAGGTGTGTTGGTGTGTTGGTGTGTGAGTGTAGGTGTGTTGGTGTGTGAGTGTTGGTGTGTTGGTGTGTGAGTGTAGGTGTGTTGGTGTGTGAGTGTAGGTGAGTTGGTGTGTGAGTGTAGGTGTGTTGGTGAGTGAGTGTAGGTGTGTTGGTGTGTTGGTGTGTGAGTGTAGGTGTGTTGGTGTGTGAGTGTAGGTGTGTTGGTGTGTGAGTGTAGGTGTGTTGGTGTGTGAGTGTTGGTGTGTTGGTGTGTGAGTGTAGGTGTGTTGGTGTGTGAGTGTAGGTGTGTTGGTGTTGGTGTGTTGGTGTGTGAGTGTTGGTATGTTGGTGTGTGAGTGTAGGTGTGTTGGTGTGTGAGTGTAGGTGTGTTGGTGTGTTGGTGTGTGAGTGTAGGTGTGTTGGTGTGTGAGTGTTGGTGTGTTGGTGTGTGAGTGTAGGTGTGTTGGTGTGTGAGTGTAGGTGTGTGAGTGTAGGTGTGTTGGTGTGTGAGTGTAGGTGTGTTGGTGTGTTGGTGTGTGAGTGTAGGTGTGTTGGTGTGTGAGTGTAGGTGTGTTGGTGTGTGAGTGTAGGTGTGTTGGTGTGTGAGTGTAGGTGTGTTGGTGTGTGAGTGTAGGTGTGTTGGTGTGTGAGTGTAGGTGTGTTGGTGTGTTGGTGTGTGAGTGTAGGTGTGTTGGTGTGTTGGTGTGTGAGTGTAGGTGTGTTGGTGTGTGAGTGTTGGTGTGTTGGTGTGTGAGTGTAGGTGTGTTGGTGTGTGAGTGTAGGTGTGTTGGTGTGTGAGTGTAGGTGTGTTGGTGTGTGAGTGTAGGTGTGTTGGTGTGTGAGTGTAGGTGTGTTGGTGTGTGAGTGTAGGTGTGTTGGTGTGTTGGTGTGTGAGTGTAGGTGTGTTGGTGTGTGAGTGTAGGTGTGTTGGTGTGTGAGTGTTGGTGTGTTGGTGTGTGAGTGTTGGTGTGTTGGTGTGTGAGTGTTGGTGTGTTGGTGTGTGAGTGTAGGTGTGTTGGTGTGTGAGTGTAGGTGTGTTGGTGTGTGAGTGTAGGTGTGTTGGTGTGTGAGTGTAGGTGTGTTGGTGTGTGAGTGTTGGTGTGTGAGTGTAGGTGTGTTGGTGTGTGAGTGTAGGTGTGTTGGTGTGTGAGTGTAGGTGTGTTGGTGTGTGAGTGTAGGTGTGTTGGTGTGTGAGTGTAGGTGTGTTGGTGTGTGAGTGTAGGTGTGTTGGTGTGTGAGTGTAGGTGTGTTGGTGTGTGAGTGTTGGTGTGTTGGTGTGTGAGTGTAGGTGTGTTGGTGTGTGAGTGTAGGTGTGTTGGTGTGTGAGTGTTGGTGTGTTGGTGTGTGAGTGTTGGTGTGTTGGTGTGTGAGTGTTGGTGTGTTGGTGTGTGAGTGTAGGTGTGTTGGTGTGTGAGGTGTGTGAGTGTAGGTGTGTTGGTGTGTGAGTGTTGGTGTGTGAGTGTAGGTGTGTTGGTGTGTGAGTGTAGGTGTGTTGGTGTGTGAGTGTAGGTGTGTTGGTGTGTGAGTGTAGGTGTGTTGGTGTGTGAGTGTAGGTGTGTTGGTGTGTGAGTGTTGGTGTGTTGGTGTGTGAGTGTTGGTGTGTTGGTGTGTGAGTGTTGGTGTGTTGGTGTGTGAGTGTTGGTGTGTTGGTGTGTGAGTGTTGGTGTGTTGGTGTGTGAGTGTTGGTGTGTGAGTGTTGGTGTGTTGGTGTGTGAGTGTAGGTGTGTTGGTGTGTGAGTGTTGGTGTGTTGGTGTGTGAGTGTTGGTGTGTTGGTGTGTGAGTGTTGGTGTGTTGGTGTGTGAGTGTTGGTGTGTTGGTGTGTGAGTGTAGGTGTGTTGGTGTGTGAGTGTTGGTGTGTTGGTGTGTGAGTGTTGGTGTGTTGGTGTGTGAGTGTAGGTGTGTTGGTGTGTGAGTGTTGGTGTGTTGGTGTGTGAGTGTTGGTGTGTTGGTGTGTGAGTGTTGGTGTGTTGGTGTGTGAGTGTAGGTGTGTTGGTGTGTGAGTGTTGGTGTGTTGGTGTGTGAGTGTTGGTGTGTTGGTGTGTGAGTGTAGGTGTGTTGGTGTGTGAGTGTTGGTGTGTTGGTGTGTGAGTGTAGGTGTGTTGGTGTGTGAGTGTTGGTGTGTTGGTGTGTGAGTGTTGGTGTGTTGGTGTGTGAGTGTTGGTGTGTTGGTGTGTGAGTGTAGGTGTGTTGGTGTGTGAGTGTTGGTGTGTTGGTGTGTGAGTGTTGGTGTGTGCGTGTTGGTGTGTTGGTGTGTGAGTGTTGGTGTGTTGGTGTGTGAGTGTAGGTGTGTTGGTGTGTGAGTGTAGGTGTGTTGGTGTGTGCGTGTTGGTGTGTTGGTGTTCTTCTCGTCGTATTGTAACCTGATAAACGTCAGGTTATATTCTTAACTCTTTGGTGGTAATTTTTAATAGAACTACTTTTTATATATTTGAATGGAATGAACTTCGACTGACTCCTCATATAATTCATTTATTATTCTTGTTCGTCTTATATCAGAGGAATATTTTCATCCCAGTTCCTCATCTTTGTATCCAGTTTACTTCAATGTTCTCTCATTTTTCATGAGCCTCTTGGCGTTGACTTCCTGGGAAATTTACATGTAAATTATATATGTTGCGATCATTTCCTCTCGCTGCTATTTTTCTAGTGTCATAAGGTATAGTTTACATATCATGTGTGTGTGTGTGTGTTTGTTATTTGAAAGATAAACGAAATAAACGAAATCACAGATCAGTTGTAGATTCCATTATTCAAAGGAGTATTTTCATTATATATCCTACCTTTCGGGAAGCTCTAGTGGGATTGTTTTAGTTGGATTGTCTTGGTTGGATTGTCTTGGATGGATTGTCTTGACATCTCTTCTTCCCATACCTCTGGTTCACACCTCAAACACCGTCTCCTCTCACGCACGAAAACTGATTTTCAAATATTTTAAATTCTGAGACCGTCCCCGGCCAGTCTCTCACAGCCCGACCATATATCAGTGTAGCCGCCCTCGTCCTGGACGCTGAGCTTCCAGGACACACTCACACAAGGAAAGGAAAGGCTATATAAAATAAACCTCACAAAGTTGCAATAGTTTTAGGGAAGACATGATCTCCACATGCAAAATTCTGAGGGGAATTAATAGCCAAGTTACAGACTACTTAGTACGGGTTGTACTCCCACAAGAGGACACAGGTAGAAAATAAGTACCCAAATGAGCCACCGTTCCAAGCTTGCTAAATGTACTTTTCCCCCACGTATCCTTTTCCAGTAGTTAGTAAATGGATTGCATTTGGCAGTGATGTGATAAAGGCAGACTCTATTCATATTTTCAAATGTAGTTATGATAGAGCCCAATAGGATCAGGAATCTGTGCACCAGTTGATAGAAGGTTGAGAGGCGGGACCAAAGAGCCAAAGCTCAACCTCTGCAAGCACAACTAGGTGAATAGACACACACACACACACACACACACACACACACACACACACACACACACACACACACACACACACACACACACACACAAGTGTGTGTGTGTGTGTGTGTGTGAACCTTTCCAAGTGGCCTTGGAAAGGTTCGAAATTACAAGAGATGAGGTCAAGAACACCTATTAGAGCTGGATGTGAGAAAAGCTGTTGGGCCGAATGGAATCTCACCATGGGTATTGAAAGAGTGTGCAGGAGCACTTTGCTTGCCACTCTCCATAGTGTATAGTAGGTCACTGGAAACGGGAGACCTACCAGAAGTATGGAAGACTGCTAATGTAGTACCAATATTTAAAAAGGGTGACAGACAAGAGGCACTGAACTACAGGCCAGTGTCCTTAACTTGTATACCATGCAAGGTGATGGAGAAGATTGTGAGAAAAAACCTAGTAACACATCTGGAGAGCAGAGACTTCGTGACAACCCATCAACATGGGTTCAGGGAGGGTAAATCTTGCCTTACAGGCTTGATAGAATTCTATGATCAGGTGACAAAGATTAAGCAAGAAAGAGAAGGATGGGCAGACTGCATTTTTTTGGACTGTCGGAAAGCCTTTGACACAGTACCCCATAAAAGGTTGATGCATAAGCTGGAAAACAGGCAGGAGTAACTGGTAGGGCGCTCCAGTGGATAAGGGAGTACCTAAGCAATAGGAAGCAGAGAGTTATAGTGAGGGGTGAGACCTCAGAATGGCGGGAAGTCACCAGTGGAGTCCCACAGGGCTCTGTGCCTGGACCTATCCTGTTTCTGATATACGTAAATGATCTCCCGGAGGGTATAGACTCATTCCTCTCAATGTTTGCTGACGACGCCAAAATTATGAGAAGGATTAAGACAGAGGAGGACAGCTTGAGGCTTCAAGAAGACCTGGACAAGCTGCAGGAATGATCGAACAAATGGATGTTAGAGTTTAACCCAAGCAAATGTAATGTAATGAAGATAGGAGTAGGAAGCAGGAGACCAGATACAAGGTATCACTTGGGAGATGAAATACTTCAAGAGTCAGAGAGAGAGAGAAAGACCTGGGGGTTGATATCACGCCAGACCTGTCCCCTGAAGCTCATATCAAGAGGATAACATCAGCAGCATATGCCAGGTTGGCTAACATAAGAACGGCCTTTAGAAACTTGTGTAAGGAATCTTTCAGAACATTATAAACCACATATGTCAGACCAATCCTGGAGTATGCGGCTCCAGCATGGTGTCCATATCTAGTCAAGCATAAGACTAAACTGGAAAAGGTTCAAAGGTTTGCCACCAGACTAGTACCCTAGCTGAGAGGTATGAGCTACGAGGAGAGACTACGGGAATTGAACCTCACTTCGTTGGAAGACAAAAGAGTTAGGGGGGACATGATCACCACATTCAAGATTCTCAAGGAAATCGACAGGGTTGATAAAGACAGGCTATTTAACACAAGGGGCACACGCACTAGGGGACACAGGTGGAAACTGAGTGCCCAAATGAGCCACAGAGATATTAGAAAGAACTTTTTTAGTGTCAGAGTGGTTGACAAATGGAATGCATTAGGAAGCAATGTGGTGGAGGCTGACTCCATACACAGTTTCAAGTATAGATATAATAGAGCCCAATAGGCTCAGGAACCTGTACACCTGTTGATTGACGGTTGAGAGGCGGGACCAAAGAGCCAGAGCTCAACCCCCGCAAGCGCAACTGGGTGAGTACAACTAGGTGAGTACACACACACACACACACACACACACACACACTGTCGACTGCAGCGTGTGGAGGGATACAAAAAAGTATTCCTGCAGAGGGACAGGACGAAGGAGGAGAGAGCCAGGGCAGCAGAGGCAAGGAGGAAGCACAGGGAGAGAGGAGCAAACCAGGAAATCACAGCCCTCAACACAACAGTCCCAGAGACAAGAGGAGAACCCAAAACCAGCATCCCAGCAACACCAGAGGGGAGGGCAACACCACCACCCCCCTCTGCATAGAAACCCTCCCTTCCCCTCACCCAACCTGCCACCACCCAACCCTCCCTCCCCCCCACCCCATTCTTACCCTGTCACCCCTTCCCCATACCCATCATGTCCCCCATCCAACCTTTCACCCCCTGTCCCCCCTCCCCCTTCATCACATACCCTCCCTATCCCTCCTCCCCCCTCACCCCGTATCCTCCATGTCCCCCCCATCTCCTTAACCCACATTCTACCTGTCCTCCCTTCCCTTAAACCCCCACCCCTCATCCCAAACTCCTCTGACACCCTGCAAATCACCTCACAGATCTTTTCACCCACGGAACAGCTTCCCACACCAGCAGAATGCTCGCCAAGAAAGTGACAAGAAAATGAACTGAAGAAAGTGAGCTTCAAGGCAATGTACACTAACATAGATGGGATTATAAATAAAACAAGTGAACTCGGAGAATGGGCACTAGAAGAAAACCCAGACATAATAGCACTCACAGAAACAAAGCTAACAAACACCATAACAAACGCAGTATTTCCACAGGGCTACTATGTAGTGAGGAAAGAGAGAGAAGGGAGAGGAGGAGGTGGTGTAGCTTTGCTACTAAGAGAAGGTTGGAGTTTCGAAGAGATGGTAATTCAGAATTGTGAAGGTTTCAGTGACTACATATCAGGCACCACAGCAACTGGAGGACAGAAAATTATAGTAGTAGTCATATATAACCCCCACCGAATGACAGAAGACCCAGACATTAATATGATAGAAACAACTTGGCCACCATCAATATAATAGAGAGAGCAGCTTCTGTGGCTAGCAGGGACGGATCCAGGCTACTAATCATGGGAGACTTCAGCCATGGGAAGATAGATAAGGGTAACAGAGACCCACATGGAGGCCCAGACACATGGTGAGCTAAGCTGCTGGATGTGGCAAGAAGAAACTTTCTAAGTCAACACGTCAAGGGACCGACAAGAATGAGAGGAGAGGATGAACCAGCCTTGCTTGATCTGATATTTACCCTAAATGAGTCGGATATAAGGGAAGTTAAGTTGGAAACCCCCTTAGGAATTAGTGATCATAGTATATTGGGCTTTGAGTACCTGGTTGAGCTGGGAATAATCACCCCCAAAAAAGAACTGGGAAACAAAGGCCTGGCGTACCGAAAGGGAAACTATGAGGAGATGAATAAATTCCTATGGGATATACATTGGAACACAGAACTCGGAACCAAGTCCGTACAAGACATGATGGAATATGTCACCCAAAAATGTCAGGATGCTGAAAGCAGGTTTGTCCCAGCTCGACAGGAAAAAACCGAGAAGCAAAGGAAAAATCCGTGGTTTAATAGGGATAGTATGAAAGCAAAGGAGCTGAACAAAAGGGCATGGAGGAACTTCCGTAATAACAGAACACCAGAAAGTAGAGAGAGAGATACCAGAGAACCAGGAACGAGTATGTCAGTGTGAGAAGAGCAGCTGAGAAAAGGTATGAAAATGATATAGCTAATAAAGCCAAGACCGAACCAAAGCTACTATACAGTCACATCAGGAGGAAGACAACAGTGAAGGAACAGGTGATGAAACTGAGGGTTGGCGAGGACAGGTACACAGAGAATGACAAAGAGGTGTGTGAAGAACTCAACAAAAGGTTCCAGGAGGTCTTTATAATAGAACAGGGAGAAGTCACAGCGCTAGGAGAGGTGGCAGCAAACCAGGTGACCTAGGAAAGGTTCGAAATTACAAGAGATGAGGTCAAGAAGCACCTATTGGAGCTGGATGTGAGAAAGGCTGTAGGGCTGGATGGAATCTCACCATGGGTATTGAAAGAGTGTGCAGGAGCACTTTGCTTGCCACTCTCCATAGTGTATAGTAGGTCACTGGAAACGGGAGACCTACCAGAAATATGGAAGACTGCTAATGTAGTACCAATATTTAAAAAGGGTGACAGACAAGAGGCACTGAACTACAGGCCAGTGTCCTTAACTTGTATAGCATGCAAGGTGATGGAGAAGATTGTGAGAAAAAACCTAGTAACACATCTGGAGAGAAGAGACTTCGTGACAACCCATCAACATGGGTTCAGGGAGGGTAAATCTTGCCTTACAGGCTTGATAGAATTCTACAATCAGGTGACAAAGATTAAGCAAGAAAGAGAAGGATGGGCGGACTGCATTTTTTTGGACTGTCGGAAAGTCTTTGACACAGTACCCCATAAAAGGTTGATGGATAAGCTGGAGAAACAGGCAGGAGTAACTGGTAGGGCGCTCCAGTGGATAAGGGAGTACCTAAGCAATAGGAAGCAGAGAGTTATAGTGAGGGGTGAGACCTCAGAATGGCGTGAAGTCAGCAGTGGAGTCCCACAGAGCTCTGTGCTTGGACCTATCTTGTTTCTGATATACGTAAATGATCTCCCAGAGAGTATAGACTCATTCCTCTCAATGTTTGCTGACGACGCCAAAATTATGAGAAGGATTAAGACAGAGGAGGACACCTTGAGGCTTCAAGAAGACCTGGACAAGCTGCAGGAATGGTCGAACAAATGGCTGTTAGAGTTTAAACCAAGCATATGTAATGTAATGAAGATAGGGGTAGGAAGCAGGAGACCAGATACAAGGTATCACTTGGGAGATGAAATACTTCAAGAGTCAGAGAGAGAGAAAGACCTGGGGGTTGATATCACGCCAGACCTGTCCCTTTTAGCCCATATTAAGAGGATAACATCTGCGGCATATGCCAGGTTGGCTAACATAAGAATGGCCTTTATTGAAACTCTGTATACCACATATGTCAGACCAATCCTGGAGTATGCGGCTCCAGCATGGAGTCTATATCTAGTCAAGCATAAGACTAAACTGTAAGAGGTTTCAAGATTTGCCACTAGACTAGTACCCGATCTGAGAGGTATAAGCTACAAGGAGAGATTACGGGAATTAAACCTCACGTTGCTGAAAGACAGAAGAGTTAGAGGGGACATGATCACCACATACAAGATTCTCTGAGGAATTGATTAGGTAGATACAGACAGACTATTTAACACAAGGGGACCATGCACTAGGGGACACAGGTGGAAATTGAGTGCCCAAATGAGCCATAGAGACGTTAGGAAGAATTTTTTCAGTGTCAGAGTAGTAGACAAATGGAGTGCATTAGGAGGTGATGTGGTGGAGGCTGATTCTATACACAACTTTAAGTGTAGATATGATAGAGCCCAATACGCTCAGGAACCTGTACATTAGTTGATTGACAGATGAGAGGTGGGACTAAAGAACCAGAGCTGAACCTCCGCAAGCATAACTAGGTAAGTACACAGATACCCTTGAGAGGCAGGCAGGAGTAAGCAGAAAGACCCCAGCATGGGGTAAGTAACTACCTAAAAGGAAGAAGCCAGAGAGAAACGGTAAGGGACGAGAAGTCGAATTGGCGAACAGTAACGAGTGGAGTACCTAAAGGATCGGTGGTGGGACCAGTTCTATTTCTAATATACGTTAACGACATGTTTACAGGAGTCGAGTCGTATATCGATGTTCTCGGATGATGTAAAATTAATGAGAACAGTTGTGAAAGATGAGCATTGTAGGATCCTCCAAGAGGACTTGAACAGGTTGCAGAGATGGTCAGAGGAAATGGCTACTGTAGTTCACCACATGCAAATGTAAAGTTATGGAAATGGGATCAGGTGATAGGAGACAAAGGGACAGTACACGATTGAGGGGAACTGCCTACCTGTGACCATTCGAGAAAGAGACCTGGGAGTGGACGTAACACCTAATCTAACTCCTGAGGCACATATAAATTGGATAACGACAGGTGCGTACTTTACACTGACAAAAGTTAGAACATCATTCAGAAACCTAAGTAAGGAGGCATTTAGGGCCCTTTACACTGCCTACGTGAGACCAGTCTTGGAGTATGCCGTGCCATCATGGAGTCCCCACCTGATGAAACACTTAAGGAAACTGGAAAAAGTTCAGAAGTTTGCGACGAGGCTCGTCCCAGAGTTACGAGGGATGGGATATGAAGAGCTCGTGAAGGAACTGACCCTTACGACACTAGAAAAAAGGGAGAGAGGGGATATGATATGAATGTATAAAGTACTCGAGGGAATTGAAACAGTGGAAACAGACGATTTTTTTTTAATTTTTAATTTTTGCCCCAAGGGGCGAGTTTATTTGGCAGCGAAACTCATCCTGTGAATGGACATACCACCATGGCAGCATGTACAACACTCCCCAATTGGAAGAAAACCCGCTGGGTTGTTCATCCTGTCACTTGTACGCAGATACAACTGGGACTTGCTTAACTGTCTCAAGTAGACAGCTTTTCAAAGAAGAAGATTAACATCTGTCAACCCTTAAAATCTTACGTTATCTTGCGGGTGCAAAATGGGGGAATCTCTTAAGAACAGTATCAATATTTGACAAATAGTGTTTTCCTAACTCAATCTGGGGTTTATTATTCTACACATATTTCTAATTTCTCTCAGGTGTCCCCATTTTTTCAGGTAGTGGTCAAGGCGGTGTTCGTCACTCTCATGACAGATTCTGCAACTCTGATGCTCAGCTGTTGTCTTCATTCCAAATCGCCATGGATATTTGTATCCAAGACAGGTTCTCGCTATTATTGATTCTCTCCCGCGGCTACCTCCTCTTCGTCCATAATGATTTGGTTTGTCAGCTGCAACCATGTTGTAAAAACTTATAGAATCACTGGTTTGTGCTTCTATCCTCCTTTCCTCAGTTACCTTGTCACGGTGATGTTGCATACCTCAAATTTGTAGCAGAGTTTTGGGTATGAAGTATTCAATATGGTCTCCTTCATTGTCTTCAGCAGCCAGCACATCTGCTCGTTCATTCCCACATATCCCAACATGGGAGGGGATCCACAAAAACTTTACGACTCTTCCGTGGTTGATTAGTACCCTCACAGCTCTCATAATTTTAGCGACTATCGCAAGATTTTCGGTCGGATTTTTACTTAGGCTTTGTAGCACAGCTTTTGAGTCAGTTCAGATCACTGTGCCATTAGTGTTTCGTTCAAGGAATCTTAATGCCATAACAATGGCAGTTAGTTCCGCTTGCGTTGAAGAGATATGGTTCTCAATACGCGCTTTCTCTTCATTTCTGCGTTGAAAGGCATGATTCCTAACTACAGTGAATGCTGCACCAGCCCTATCATTGGCAGGATAAATGACCAATCAGTGTAAATTTTATCTAGTTCATCTCCGGTTTCTTTATAAATTTCCCAGAGATATTTGTACCTCAATTCTTGTGGTATCATTTTGGATTTTTTCGTTGCCATTTCATTGATGATAATCCTGCATGAGTCATCCTCCCAGGGAGGTAACCTCTCTACAGGCAGGATCTCACGAGCTTGCTCAAGCAGGTGAAGTTCTTCGAGGTTGCAGACTGATCTGTGATTTCATTTTTTGCTTCTCCTGATTCCCCCTGAAAGTTGCACAGAACTCAGTTTTTTCTTAGCAATATCATTGTAATAGGGATCTCTGGCTATCCTAACATTCTCTGGCAAGGATATAATTCAGTTCCATAATTCTGCTTTTAACACTGGGGGAGGGGACAACTCTTCTCGTAGATTATACGATTTAGCACTTCTTGGAACTCCACGAATGATTGTCATGGCTTCATTCTGTATGCTTTCGAGATTTTTCATATTGCTTTCAGAGTAGGAACATAAAGCTAGTGGCGGCATAGTGAATGACGGAGCGCACATAGGATGTGTACATAATTTTAAGGACGGCAATAGAGGCTTCATGTCCATTCCAGGTCATAGCTTTCAGTGCCCCGAGTCGACTTTTGCATGTTCCTATGAGTTGGTTGAGCTCCTCTTTCTTCCCTTTTGTTAGAACCGACAGTGACGCCAGGTTAACTGTAGTGGTCAACCCATTCAAGTGTTACTCATTAATTTGAAGTTCTTCATTTTCATTCTGCCTTTGATTCGAGTATGCTTTTGTATTGTTTGTGGAGAGAGTGAAACGGAGCTCAACGCATTTATTTCCATGGAGATCGGGGTGACATGATAGAGGTTTATGATAGAGGATGATGATAGAGGATGAATGGACATAACAAAGGGAATATTAATAGGTATTAAAAAGTATCAACACAAGACAGAACCCGAAACAATGGGTATAAATTGGATAAGTTTAGATTTAGGAAAGTAAGTATGTAATTATCAAAAAGAAGGCACCAAACCGGGAGGGCTATGTAGCACCATCTAATGTGCAGGATAATCAGAGGGCGCTAAATATCACCAAGGATGCCAATACGAGAACAGAAACGCATAAGGCGAACAATATCAAAAGTATCTGAGTCATCTGAATGCTATTGAGCGATAAGCGACCGTGGGGGTCGGTCGGAAAATAGGACACATGCTCGTCCCAGAAGTCAGGACATTCAACAAGGATATGCTCGACCATAAGAGGGACAATAAAGTGCAGGGCAGCGCTCCATCAAGTGACCATGAGTTAAGCGAGTATGGCCAATACACAACCTCGCCAGAGCCGTTTCCCATCGCCGGTTACGGTGGTTGGAGGACGGCCACGAGGACACACAACTTTTAAGAGAACGTAGTTTGTTACCAGTAACAGACGACCAATAAGCCTGCCAACGGGTAAGGATGGAGGAATGGATAACCGGATAAAAGTCAGAATAAAGAATACCTTTATGAGAGATGGGACAAGAGCGGACAGCTTCCCTGGCGGCAGCATCCTCACGCTCATTTAAAAAGACACCAATATGGCTGGGAACCCAACAAAACTCAACCGACTCAAATTTACTGTGAACAAGAAACAGCCAATGCTGGATCTCAACAACTACTGGATGAACTGGATTAAAAGACCCGAGAGCCATGAGGGCACTACGAGAGTCAACAACAACTACAAAGGAAGATTGACAGTGAGAGAGCAGGAGACGAGGAGCATAGAGAATTGCATAAAGCTCCGCTGTGAAGATGCTGGTCTCCGGAGGTAAGCTACACATATAAGTGTGATCAGGGAAAACAACAGAATAGCCAACACCGTCCGCAGACTTATACCCATCAGTGAAGACGGAAACAGAGTGGGAGTGAGAAAAAAGTGCTCAAGGAAAAGGCATTTTAGAACAAAAGAGGGGTAAAAGCTTTAGTGATGCGGGTCAAGGATGTACACAATAGCGAAAGGGAGACTCTCCATGGAGGCAAAGAAGGAACAACACGAAGAGAAATAGTAGAAATACGAACGGAAAGAGAATCCTGTAAGCGAGATAACCGAACAGAAAGAGGGAGGTGGTGAAGAGGAACAGGAACCGCAGGAAGGGTAAAGGTTAAGGAACGACAGAGGCGAGACGAAGGATGTTGCAAGGACCGCGCAATATAGCAAAGATAGAAGCGATCACGGCGGTCCTGGAGAGAGAGGAAGCCAGTGTCAACATACAAGCTGAGGACGGGAGTCGAACGAAAGGCACCAGAACTGAGGCGCAAATCAGTATGGTGCAAAGCATCAAGACGGCGAAGAGTAGAAGGAGAAGCAGACGAGTAAGCAGGGCAACCATAATCGTGCTTAGACAGGACGAGAGGAATGTTAAGCAAGGAGAGTGCGCCTATCCGCTCCCCAAGAAGTATGGGACACCGCTCCCAAATCTCAGAGACTGACGACGACTCCCAGATCCGATTTCCGAAAGAAAAGAAAGGAATCGGCCGTCTGCCGACGGCGGTGTCTCTTCCAGGCTGCACGCTTACAGTGGACAGCCTGAGCACAGTCTGCATTCTACCACGCATTTCCGTGGACCCCAAGAGGAAGAGCGAGGAATAGAGCGGAGGGCAACGTCGAAGACATTGTCATGAAAAAGGAGGAGAGAGCTAAGGAAAGGCAGATGGGAGAGGTCAGAGAGAGCAGCACTGAGGGTAAATAGGTTCCAGTCCGCTTTAGCAAACTGCCACCTAGGGAAGAAGAGGGGATGGTGAAAAGAAAAAAAGGTAACAAGGATGGGGAAATGTTCACTGCCATGGAGGTAATTAAGAACCTGCCACGTGAAATCTAAGTAAAGAGAAGATAAGCAAAGAGAAAGATCAAGACAGGAAAGAGTGCTAGTCGGAGAGTCCAAATGCGTGGGCTCACCAGAATTCAGAAGAGACAGGGAAGAAGAGAGGATAAATGGCTCAAGAAGGCGACCCCGGGTGTTCATCAGAACGTCACCCCAAAGAGAATGACGACAATTGAAATCACCTAGCAGGAGCACAGGCTCCGGCAAGGAGTCCAGTAGGTGTTTCAGATCAGGAAGAGAAAGCGGGACACTCAGGGGGAAGATAAATGGAACAAATGCTGTACCATATCCCCACAAAGATACGAGCAGCAGAACAAAGGAGAGGTGAAGGAAAAAGTAAAGGGACAAAGGGAACATTGGAGGGAATCAAGATAGCAGAAGAGTTAGGAGCCTTTGTTGCTGGGGGGGGGGGGGGAGAGAAAGGAATAGCCACGAAAGCGACTAGGACGAGCACCAAGCATCGGCTCCTGAAGACAGACACAAAGGGGCAGAAACCACGAAATCAGAAGCTGGAGTTCAAGGAAAATGGTGTAATAACCCCAAACGTTCCATTGAAGAATAGACATCGACGAGAAGAGAAAGGACAACAACAGAGAACAAGGAAGAAACTAAGGCCAAAGAGAAACATAGCACATTAAAGAATATCAGGGTCAGCAAAGTCAGGGTTAGGGGGCATGGGTAAACTGAGCTAAGACAGAGGGAAGGAAGCGGGAGAACAGACCAGAGGTGGACGGGATGGGGTCCGGGGAAGAGGAGGAGGCAACCGAGAGGAGCAGTCAAGGACAGTAGCAGGAAGAGGGGCGAGTAGAAAGAGGGGAGCGCACCTCAGCAAGGCCAGCAACTGAGAGGGAAGCGGGGGTCAAAGAAACCTCCATAGCAGGAACACGGGGCGCAACCACCGAAATGGGAGGGGAAGGAGTGATAGAGTCAGAAGTAGGGGCCGAGGAAGAAAGCGAAGCCTTCTTACCCGCCGGGGAGGAAGAAGGAGAGGAACCAGGCTTATGCTTCTGACTTAAAGAGACAGGTGTCCCAGCAACTATGTACTGGGCAACGGAATCCAGCGTCTTAACAGGAGAAGCTGAACGAGAGCACACATGACGGCCGTTAGGAGAGCGATTGGCTGTTGAAGTTGAGGACGGCTGCCTCAAGCTTGTAATGGATACACTCACGGGAGATGGTTGGATGGGCCTCACCGCAGTTGAGGCTGAAAGCCTGGGGAGAAGTTCACTATGACTTAGAGTGACCTTCGCCCCCACACAAAGGACAGAGAGAGACAGTCCCAGAGCAGCGGAGGGCACCATACCCAAACCTCCAGCACTTGTTACAGAGCCTAGGAGAAGGAATGTACTCCTGGCATGAGCAAAAATGACAGAGGGCAGAAGGGTTCTACCATCAAAATTAATCTTCACAACCCGAAGGGGCTGACAGCGAAGACCACGAGGGGGACGAGTAAACGTGTCTACCTGGAGGACAGAATGGCCCTGAGCTTCAAGGATATGCTGAATATCATCGTGGCAGTCATGCAGAATCCAAACACCGGTTACAACACGGGGCGGAAGGAGAATAGTGCCAACACTGGCATTCAACCAAGCGTTCTTAGAGACCCAAACAGGGATCGCACCAAGGCAGGATAAAGCAGCCAAGTGGGAGGCCGCATCCTGAGAAGGAGCAGCAACAACCCGTGTACCGAGACGGGTGGGGTTGAAGGTGACAGAGGCATCTACAGAATCAACAAGGTGCCTATGAAGGTAGAAATCGTCAGGAGGCGCAGAATCAAGAGGGAGGAGATCAAAGTAATTGGTCCACGAAGCGGGACCAAACAAGGTTTGATAGGCATCAGAACAGGAAGGAATCGAGCGATTGCGGCCGTGTCGAGGACGGCATTGAGAATTCCCAGAGAGAGAGGGGTTAAAAGGTGCAGTAGTCACAACTAGAGACTGAGCCGTGCAAGGGGACAATGTATTCACCACTGGGGGCTTGGGGCTCGACCCAACCACAGAGGAGGGAGGGGAGCCGAGGGGAGTAGTCAGAGAGGCTAAAGGAGGAGCAAGGTCGGGGCCCAATGTAGCAGAGGCTTCAGAGCCCGGTCTTCCAACACAGACCGACTCGCGGGCTTGGTTGCCCACCTCACGAGTCTGAGAAGGTAAAGGAGAAACAGAATTTGACATGAGTACGAAAGAAAAACATTCATTCACAAATGTGCCCCCACACCCACCACGGAGCCGCAATTAGAGGCAGGACACCTAACAAGAAACTATCGCCGATCATGTCGGGGCCCCCTAGGGGTGCGTCGTGAGTATACCACACAAACGCCACCTTAAGAACCGTCAGTCCGTCGAGATCGGGTTCAGTGATGAAAGGAGGATTGACAATAAAAGGTTCCCCTCGCTCTCGGCATTGGGTACTACAGTTCAACGGGTGCAAGAGTATGCATCTTCAAGCACCCGGGCGTCAAAATAGAAAAAGTCCAAAGGAATAACCAAAACAAGCAAAAGGTCGGCAGGAAACGACAAGCAGATTGGAGAGGAAGGGGGAAAAACGAAAGAGAAGGAAAAGTAAAAATCGTTCAGCAGAATTAGAGAGGACAGCAGCAAGAGCACAAGGCTACAAAAGGAGAGAGGACTGCCCCAAGGAGCATCACACTCAGGCAACCGCCCACTAAGCCCCCACTCACGGCATCAACGAGCTGAACAGGGAGGGGGATATAAATTATAAATCATACCACATATGGTAGTCTAATCTACTATTATTATAGCTATAAATGTTATTTATAATTACAAATACAATGTCTACAGTATTGTACAAAAAAGGGGCTTAGCTGTTCCTGTTGAAGGGGCCTGCTAAGGCTGTGTCATTGTAGCATCAAAATTAGGTGTGGCTCTGTTCCTCTGAGTGCCACGCAATGGCGGCTGTCCGGAGGCCTACAAAGCTTGATGTACAGCTAGGTAATAATCTTATATTGAGGGTCAACTGTCTGCTCAGCTTCTTGTAACTCCAAATCACAATTACCTGCCGAGTTTAAAGAATTAATAATGTTTCCCTAAACATATAAGTACAGGTGTGATATGGAATAAGAGGAGCTGTGTAATGTTGAGTAAACTCACTTGTTTAGGGTATTTCTCATGCAAATAACCTAGGTTGTTACTAAGTTTTACTAGGTTGTTACTAGGTGCAGTAGCCCGCAGCTCCACCAAATGAGCTCCAGCCCCCCCCCCCCCTCCCATAATAGGAAGGATCCCAGAGACATCTGTCTACTGTCTAACTGCAACTTCCGGCCTTCCCTGGGGTGCCGGGTCAACTTGTCAATAACGCTCATGGAACCATTGAAACATCGCACAATCCTCAGCCAATTGGGTCTCTAAAGTTCGTCACAGGAAAATATAATCTATACCTTCCTCTCGAGCTAAAGACGTCTGCTTATGATATGTAAAAATTCTCTCCTCTCAAACCTCTACACCAGACCACATGTAACAAGGAAATATTAGGAAAAATGTTCACATTATATGTCATGTCAATATGTCTTGAATATATTCTTTCTATGAGGCAGTGCCTGCAACAGTATTGTAGTGCAGTTTATGTGTGTTCAGGGCTGGGCGCCGCCCGTGTCAGCGCTTGTGTGCCAAGTTCACCATCAGCGGCGGGTTATCTTGAGATGATTTCGGGGCTTTTTAGTGTCCCCGCGGCCCGGTCCTCGACCAGGCCTCCACCCCCAGGAAGCAGCCCGTGACACCTGACTAACACCCAGGTACCTATTTTACTGTGAGGTAACAGGGGCATAGGGTGAAAGAAACTCTGCCCGTTGTTTCTCGCCGGCGCCTGGGATCGAACCCCGGACCACAGGATCACAAGTCCAGCGTGCTGTCCGCTCGGCCGGAGTTGGGTGTGTCAGCAATGTGCGCCAGACCTGCAACTCTAGACTGGTGGCCTTATACCCTTCTTGTCCCTTGATTGCTCTACCTTTATCATCATTTTACCCATATATTGTGCGTGTATTTCCATATGTGTATTTGCTTTTACGTGTATTTATTATGTATGTGTGTGTGTATTATTGTGTGAGTGTTTTCTTTGTATATTTTTGTTTGTGTGTATTTTTTTATTGTAGTTTTATTTCTGTCCGTATACTTTACTTTGTATGTGTTTTTCCCTGTAAATGTATTTCCTTTTACTGTACTCTCTTGTATATGTATTTCCGCTAGTGTGTATTTTCTTGAATATGTTTGTCTTTTCGTATATTTACTGAATGATGTTGTTTTACTCCTATGTTTTACTCAAATGTTTTTCTCCAGTACTTATTTTTATCGTCATATTTTATTTATATCCAAAAATGTAGAAATAAATATATTTTTTTATAATCGCGCTTTTGATCTTTAATGTTAAAATGAATAACAGTGGTTTTATTTATTTGCTCATATTCCTACTCTTGCGCTGGACTACGAGGTACAGTTTATGCATTTTGTAAAAAACATTTATGGAGACAATTTCTTAAACACGCTTCATAGAAGGTTATTTACACTGTCAAGGCTTAAGCTACTCTACTTTTTTGAGATGGATTTTATGGTCTCAATAAACGTACTTGAACTTTGGGTGGATGTATAGTGAGCCCGCGAGAAGGACTGGAGTGGGCCGTCGGCAGTTTTCTACATTAACAGGCTCATATGATACTGGTATATAAATATATTCTCACATTCCTATCCTTCTAAACATTTATTCATTTGCATTCTGGAAGACATCTCTTCATTCAAGGCAGTCAGATGGACCAGGATTCTTATTCTCATATCAATGCATTTTCAAGGTGTAGAAATCGTAGGCGTTCCAGGATTTAATAACGTACTATGGATTATTAAAATCATGAAATATATTTACGACCGGCAATTCATGATCTTCAGTTGTTCACGTCTTTCTTCCTCCCTACAGCCAGTTCTATGAATCACTTCATGAGACATTCCGGGAATTGAGATTCAGCAGTGTTATGATCTCAGCCTACAGGAGAAACGAATCTCCCCCCCTTGAGAGTTATTCAACAAGCCTGACCTAACCGAAAGGTCTAGGAAATATGGAGGTGATAACACATATGTAAAATAGTTGGCTGGATTTAAATAACAATTTGAGATTATGGGCAGTGAAGAAGAAAACAGATAAATGACTGGTTAGGAGATGTGGATATTTTGCTGGAGGCATGAGGCTCGCTTCTGGAGGGCTTTGATCTCACTTGAGTACCAGACATCGCGAGGGGAAGCTGCGCTGTGTGAGCTCCTGTCAGAGAGGGACCCCCTAGTGATATATCTCCAAGAGAAGAGAAGTGTGCAGACGTCCCAGCTGTGGAATTGAGCTGGGGATGTGTGGTCTCAAGTCCTGGACGGCAAGGAGTGTTTATTATCCCGCCCAGAGACATTTTCGTGGGCTGTGTGGAGCGCCCTGACCAGACGCCGTCAGAGGGATAGCACCCTCGACTAGACAATCTGCGGTAAGCACGATTTAAGCCAGTTCATAGTGATTGCTTGTAGTTGGTCGTGTGCCCAGCGACAGTAGCAGTGTTTATTGATAAGTTAGACATGTTTTGATAAGGCAGAAAGCCTAAAATAAGAGAGTGGAGAGGGAGGAACACGGAGCGACGTCCGTCCCCTCTGAGCACTGAGGCGGAGGCCCCTCCCGGAGTGAGTGAGGCAGAGTGAGTGAGGCCCACCGGGCAAGTGGACTCGCCCAATGGGGGAGTCCGCTCTCACAGTATGTAGAGGACAGATGCCTCTTTTGCTTGAACAGTTTGTTGGAGGCAAACATATTGTGTGATTATTTTTGTTTATGTGTTAAAGGGGAAACATTTTTATTGGAGTGTCAATGGGTTGCAGGTTTGTCTTTGGGGAAGAAGTTGCTGAGAACTTCGAAGCCAGCACAGAGGGAGTAGTTGATGAGACTCCAAGGTAGTGGAGCAGAGGACCTCGAGCTGTGAGGAGAAGCAGTGAAGAGGAGTGTCACGTGCTTCTGTAGAGGTGGTGAAGCACCATAGTTGCTCGAGGGAACTTCATGGTGTAGCAGCCAAGAGAGCTGTGGAGGAACCTAGCAGAAGGGTGAAGCACCAAGGAAAACTTCATGGTAGCAGTCTAGAGGAGCTGCAGAGGATCCTGGTAGTTAAACCCAGAAGAACCTGAAGAGATCAGGGTAGTGAACTTCCAGAGGTGGAAGGGAAGTTCTGGTGGATTACTTGTAGGGAGTTGATAGTGTTTGGTTGTCATTAGCGTGCAAGACGCAGTGAGAGGTGAGTGACTGTTTGCATTCTTATGTCAAGGAGTGTTTTACACTGAAGTTTAGAGTTACAGTCGTAGGCTGGATTACCTACAGATGTATGTGTTCTAGGACTAATAGGGTGATCGATTGATCATTGTTGTGTATCAAGGAACATTTATACTGATATATGTTATTGCATTCACATGCTCATTTTCTTTGTACACATTTATAGATACATATATATATTTCTCTTGTTGATAGTGCAACAGTGTTTGTAGACTTGATCTACATGAGGAGGTTGATTGTATCAGGTGGTGAATCAGAAGATAGGATACCACTTGGTAAACTGATAATAGTGTTCTGATGGTGTTGGAGAGCAACCTGATTGTAATAGTATAGAGTATAGGATTCATTCCTATTATATGTGTATATGTATTGTGTATGTGCTCTGTCCAGTAAATGTATTCAAATTTGCTGGTATTTGACCTTGTCCTAATGAGGCTTCCCATGAAATAGTACAGAAGGAGAGAGAGAGAGAAAGAACCAAGAACCACTGCTGTGGACAGGGTAGAAGGTAATACTAATAAGTCAAAGGGGGATTGAGATCACATCACCTAAGGAGAGAGTGGGGAGTCATAGCGGCTCGAGTGGGTGTGTGCACGTGACAACGAGGCTAAGTGTTGGAACCACATCCCCTAAACGTGTGACGTTGAGCCCCTCTCCAAGAGCCAGAAGCGCCAAGGGTGATCTCCTAGAGAGGTATAAGCACTCTACCGAGTTGTTGGTTGGGTTGTCCGTAGAGAAGGATCAATGACGACAACACCAACCAACCCACACTATAATAGCAGCTCAAGGGTTAGTACTTATAAGAACGAAAGAAAGGAAAATATTTTTCCAAATAAAAATTCATATTTCCTTCTCTCATGTCGAATCTCCCGCTATCACTGAATTTATCGATGATTTCTGTATTGCTTGTTAAGAGTTCTCTGGTGATGGTCTGGTTGTGAAAAGAGATTATATGTTCCTTGATGGAGCCCTGTTGTTTGTGCATTATTAATCGCCCAGAAACAGGCGTTGTTGTCTTGCCTATATACTGAGTTCTTTGGGGCTTACAGTCCCCAAGCGGGCACGTGATGACATAGACGATGTTGGTTTCCTTCAGGGTGTTCTCTTTGATGTCTTGGGAGTTTTTCATGAGTTGGTTGGCCGTTTTTTGGTTTTGTAGTAAATTGTCAATTGTATTTTCTGATTTTTGTCTGTAGGGATAACATTCCTATCAATAATGCCTTTCCGGACCCTTTCCTCCGTTTTATGAACCGTCGAAAAGACGTTTCTGTAAAACAGTCTAATAGGGGAGGGGGGGGGGGGTACAAGTGTTGTGTTAGCTGACTCTTCAGAGAATGCATGGCATTTCACCTTTCTTTTTATGACGTCATCAACCAAACTATTAGAGAAGCCATTGTTGACTAGGACCTGCCTTACCCTACAGAGTTCTTCTTATCCTACAGACAAAAGGTCTTAGTCGACATGAGCTTGAAACCGGCCATATACTACAGGTATGTTGACGACATTTTTACACAGGTTCCTGTTGTCAGACATCTGCAGGAGCTGAAGGAGGCATTTGAGCGGAATTCTGTCTTGCATTTCACTTACGAGATGGAGAAGGATGGGAAGCTGCCCTCTCTAGACGTAACAGTCATGAAAAGGAGCGGAGGTTTCCACACTGCAGTCTACACTAAGGAAACAAACATAGGAATGTGTCTCAATGCCAACAGTGACTGCCCAGACAGGTACAAGAGGAGTGTCGTTAACGCTTATGTCGACCGTGCTCTCAGCCACTGCTCAGGATGGAAGCAAGTCGATGAAAAACTCTGTAGGGTAAGGCAGGTCCTAGTCAACAACGGCTTCTCCAATGGTTTCGTTGAAGACATCATAAGAAGGAAGGTGAAACGCCATGCAACCTCTGAAAAGACAACTAACACAACACCTGTACCCCCTATTAGACTAATTTACAGGAATTTCTTTTCCACAGCTCATAAAACGGAAGAAAGGGTCCTGAAATATATTGTTAATAAGAACGTTATCCCTACAGACAAAAATCAGAAGATACAACTGACGATTTACTATAAAACCACAAAAAAAACGGCCAACCTACTCATGAGAAACTCTCCAGTCACAAAGCAGAACGCTTTGGGTCAATTCCGGGTCAATTGGTGGGATGGACTGCCACTCTCGGATTGGCCTCATCAGTCACACCAGACGCTGCACCAGGATTGACAACCAGGGCGCAACTCCATAGTCTCCCGAGACTGAAGAATGCCTACTACTATAAATTTGGACTTTTTATGTTAGAAGTAAACCAAAAAAATACTGTCAGCCCAAAATTTATGGAACTGAAATGCAGATTTTTAGTTACCGTTTATATCGTATTGCATGACACATTGCAATTGGCGGCCATCGTGCCAGTGACAAATGACGGACTTGTGTTGCGGACCATTTTGTTGGCTCGTTACTGCCACTGACAACACTAATGATTCATTTGTTAAGTCTTCGTAAATGATGTGTTAACTTGGGAAGGTGTATGGAGACTTTGTGTGTGAGCATATTTTCTCTGGCGATTTTAATTTTATATTAATTTTAGTGATAAGTTTAATTATATGTAAGAATGTTATATGTATTTACATTTGCCTTTGTCCTTTTGACGCTTTTTTTTTTTTAACTAAGTCTAGGGTTCACAACGGCTGTCAAATGACGTACATAGTGAAACTGCAAGCAAGAGCTGTTATCCTACCTCAGCTCATCTGAAGCCTGTTCCTAGAAACTTAATTATTTCATTTCTCTCTCTCTCTCTCTCTCTCTCTCTCTCTCTCTCTCTCTCTCTCTCTCTCTCTCTCTCTCTCTCTCTCTCTCCTCTCTCTCTCTCTCTCTCTCTCTCTCTCTCTCTCTCTTCCCCCCCCCCTGCCCAACGTGCTAACCACCCTCCCTCCTGCTGGTTACAGACGACGGTGGCGGGTAACGTGAGTGTGAGCACTGTGAAGCTCACCCCTGAGCCTGGGGACCACGGAGCGCCCCTCGTGTGCAAGGCCTTCAGTCCTAACCTGCCCGGCACTGTGCTCCACCACCAGCTCACCCTCGCTGTCCACTGTGAGTCCTCACGCTCTCTTGTAGGGGTGGTGTGGTGGTGGTGTGGTGGTGGTGGTCGTATGGTATTTTGGTGGCGGTGTGGTGGTGGTTGTGGTGTGGATGTGGTCGTGTAGTGATGTGATGGTTGTGTGGTTGTGGTGTGGTGGTCATGTGGTGGTGTGGTTGTAGTGTGGTGGTGGTGGTGGTGGCGATGTGGGGGTGGTGGTGGTGTAGTTGTGGTGTGGTTGTGGTGTGGTGGTTGTGGTGGGATGTGACACTGGAGCGATGGGGGTGACCTCTGAGAGTAGGGAGGCCTTGTGTAATAGTGATGGTAAATTTTGTTGATGTTATAGGTCCTGGTGTTGATAATTCAGTCCATTTGCCAGTGATGGTAGTGCTTTTACCAACTATTTGGTTAATCGTACAAAAAAATGGAACTTTTGGACTTACATTTTTTTATTGTATTTTAAATTAGTCGAAATGGCATTCGAAAAAGTGGAAATCTATGTAACCAAAACATCCAAATAATCCTTGGTCTAATATTTACTGTCTTTGACCAAATGTGCCAAACTGGGGCCTCGTAGCCTGGTGGATAGCGCGCAGGACTCATAATTCTGTGGCGCGGGTTCGATTCCCGCACGAGGCAGAAACAAATGGGCAAAGTTTCTTTCACCCTAAATTCCCCTGTTACCTAGCAGTAAAATAGGTACCTGGGTGTTAGTCAGCTGTCACGGGCTGCTTCCTGGGGGTGGAGGCCTGGTCGAGGACCGGGCCGCGGGGACACTAAAACCCCGAAATCATCTCAAGATAACCTCAAGATATTAAGATACATTTACATGATAACCTAAGCCTATAAATATTTTCGTACTTTCAAAATAATTAATAAAATTATTTTTTTTACATCGTTAGTTGCAATACTCCAATTTATTCATTGAACAAAATGGTTGTTATAAGTTCAATTACTTTAGGAGAAAAGATTGTCATAATTGTAAGCAGTGAATGAACCAATACCAACAATTTCTCGATTTATGTCTATCACGCCAGGATACAAAATTTGTTCCTCTAACACCAGGTTGGGAAATAGACCTTATATATGTAGCAAAGTTAGTTAGTTAAGTTAATAGTACATTAAATTCCACTTAATGTACTATTATAGATATATGAAAAGCTGTGGAAAAGGCACAGCTCACTGCACTAGGAAACTCGTGTGTGTGTGTGTGTGTGTGTGTGTACTCACCTAATTGTGCTTGCGGGGGTTGAGCTCTGGCTCTTGGGTCCCGCCTCTCAACCATCAATCAACAGGTGTACAGGTTCCTGAGCCTATTGGGCTCTATCATATCTACACTTGAAACTGTGTATGAAGTCAGCCTCCACCACATCACTTCCTAATGCATTCCATTTGTCAACCACTCTGACACTAAAAAGTTCTTTCTAATATCTCCGTGGCTCATTTGGGCACTCATTTTTCACCGGTGTTCCCTTGTGCGTGTGCCCCTTGTGTTAAACAGCCTGTCTTTATCAACCCTGTCAATTCCCTTGAGAATCTTGAATGTGGTGATCATGTCCCCCTAACTCTTTTGTCTTCCAACGAAGTGAGGTTTAATTCCCGTAGTCTCTCCTTGTAGCTCATACTTCTCAGCTCGGGTACTAGTCTGGTCGCAAACCTTTGAACCTTTTCCAGTTTAGTCTTATGCTTGACTAGGTATGGACTCCATGCTAGAGCCGCATACTCCAGGATTGGTCTGACATATGTGGTATATAATGTTCTGAAAGATTCCTTACACAAGTTTCTAAAGGCCGTTCTTATGTTAGCCAACCTGGCATATGCCGCTGATGTTATCCTCTTGATATGAGCTTCAGGGGACAGGTCTGGCGTGATATCAACCCCCAGGTCTTTCTCACTCTCTCTCTGACTCTTGAAGTATTTCATCTCCCAAATGATACCTTGTATCTGGTCTCCTGCTCCCTACACCTATCTTGTGTGTTACTCATCTCTACACCTGTGTGTGTGTGTGTGTGTGTGTGTGTGTGTGTGTGTGTGTGTGAGGGCGTCGCTCACAAGCTAGAAGTTATGAGGCATTTAATAGTCCTTTACAACATGAAAAATATATATCTCATTGAGTATTGACCACCAATTTGGATTTCCTGGCCATACTAGTATCTAAAGTTCTGTGCAGACAACAAACCGGTCACGCGTCTACCCTGATGCAGACTTAATGTTCACATTTTGTTATTGAAAAAGTATGTATGATAGATGTTTATTCTGAAATACAAGCAATATTTCGTTTATCGTATCATCCAGAATATATATTGTTAGGGAACTGGCAATAAATTCCATAGCTTTTCTACATAGATTGAGGGTAAGGACGCCGACGAAAACTGTAAGACACTTGAACATAAAGTAAATGAAGGCACCTGTGATGATGACTTACAGTTAAGGTTATGTGCCATAACTCTGACTTATTAATTATGAATAATTAAATGTCAAATAATATTATTACTGATACAAAGAATAACATCACTGTTAATAACGGACACGTGTGTGAGAGTGCCGTTACTAGAGCCTTTAGCACCCGTAGGTAGCCACAATTATACTTATCAAGGCCCAAAGTCAGCCCAGAATTGGCCTTCTAGCAGATGGAGCCTACAACAATTATCTAGCTCCTGGCTATCCATTTACTACAAGGTGAACAGGCGCATTAGGTGAAAATAAAAGGCCAACAGGACAATTCGGCGTATTAGACAACTTGGTCTATTAGATACCGCCAACCCCCAAGCACAAAAGTCGATTACTCTATCAGTGTGGGATATTTGGGGCTTGAATCTGATTATTTAAATATTAATGTAGTAAATTAAATTACGATGGACCACCCACTTTTATAGTAAAGAGGGAAACTGAGAATTTCTGATCATTAAATAATTCCTAGATGAAACCAGTAACTATGGATAAAAATACTAGAATTTATGATCATAGAAATAATTAATGGGCTGTATTATTAAATGAATCAAACCCTCAAACACCTACATTGGGGGGTTATTACTGGAGGTAAGTACGTCCAGGAATTAGTGTGGTTCGTTCACTAATTCAATTAATAATAATCTAATCCTATAAAAATTATATTGAAACTGCTATCATTACCATAGATGGAAACATAGATTATGAGTATAGCAATGAGAGCTACAGTAAACCACATATTAATCCTGAGGGATTCTGCACATAAGAAATTGCAATAGAATCATGAAAGAAAATATAGTCTTAGCTTAATGATGATTCCTTTAGACAAGCCATGGAAGTTCCTCTTATTCTCTGGACTCGGTCGGCTGACGAAAGGGACGGATTAATATGGGAGAAGGCGGCATGGAGAGTTCCTCTCTCGTGCTGCAAGACAAATATGTACAGTAGTAACTAATTTAACTACTGAATCTATAGTCAAGAAATTGAGAGTTACAGGTGACAGAATTTAATCACCTGTTATTAGATGTTATCGTGCATCATAACGGTCAATCACCCAGCTACCATTAAAGCTTTACCTGATGCATCACATAAAGGAATATACTTAGCTGTGGGGACTGTATAAGTATTAAGATTGCCGTGCTTCGCGTCCCAGGCTCTGGTTAACCCTATCCTGGATAGTGACGCGCTTCGCTGGCTGGTCACGTGTCGTCAAGAACCAGGTTAAAAGGTTCCTTATCTGACACCAGCACTAGCTGAAGATGTTATCTGCAAGGTTATTCACGCCTCACAGTGGCGACTTTCATCTGAGGATGGATAACGTCTGTCCTAGTAGCTGGACAATGGCGTCTCCTTGTGAGTACGGAATACGCAGGTCTGCCTCTGAGCGGCTCTCCGCGTGTACTGATTTGGCCTGGACGGGTTTATTATTTAGAGGAGGAAATTATTATTATTTACCAATTTAAGAATAGTAAATATATAAGGGAGAGGAATTAATGTCTCCCCATGGCATTCATTTGTGACGTTAGCTTTATTACGAGATAAACGCTATGACTCCAACGCTCTATTCGGCTTTTAGTTGGAGGTCAATTTCATCTGCAATTAGTTATCATACAGAATGCCTTAGTTATACAGAATCGAATTTAATTCTCACATACATTGGATATAATGTGTTTACTGTAAGGAAATCTGACGCAATACTGGCGTCAGGTGACGTGAGAATTCTAGCCTACTGTACAGATGGAATTATTAGTACATGAGAATTCTACGTGTTGTTAATTTTACTTACTACAATAATTAGTATAGTTAATAATAAGTAATGAGAATACAACAGTGTTGTATTCGGTGTTGGAAATATCCAACAATCAGGTGAGCTACAGAGATAGCCACATTAAGAGAGGCTCCGAGACACACAACTGGTATCCTAATGGGACTTACAACCTCTTCTGGAGGGCTCTCTGAACACGCCAGGAGTTGGGTGACCCGCGCTCTGAGGCACACAAGACAGTATGACTCAGGGCCGGTGTTGCCCTCCTCGGAGACGAGGAAAGACTCACACCCAGATAGAGACGAAGGTAAATATAAGGAGAGAGGAATACAGTCATAAATGGGGGAGTAGAGGAGGATGAAGGGCGGGTGTGGGCATTACACGGGATGCAGGGGCAGGTGTGGGCACTACACGAGGTGCAGGGGCAGGTGTGGGCACTACACAGGGTGCAGGGGAGGGTGTGGACACTACACGGGGTGCAGGGGCAGGTGTGGGCACTACACAGGGTGCAGGGGCAGGTGTGGGCACTGCACGGGGTGCAGGGGCAGGTGTGGGCACTACACGGGGTGCAGGGGCAGGTGTGGGCACTACACGGGGTGCAGGGGCAGGTGTGGGCACTACACGGGGTGAAGGAGAGGGTGTGGGACCTACACGGGGTGCAGGGGCAGGTGTGGGCACTACACAGGGTGCAGGAGCCAGGTGTGGGCACTACACGGGGTGAAAGGGAGGGTGTGGGCACTACACGGGGTGCAGGGGCGGGTGTGGGCACAACACAGGGTGCAGGGGCGGGTGTGGGCACTACACGGGGTGCAGGAGCCGGTGTGGGCTCTACACGGGGTGCAGGGAAAGGGGTGGGCACTACACGGGGTGAAGGGGAGGGTGTGGGCAATACACGGGGTGCAGGAGCAGGTGTGGGAACTACACGGGGTGCAGGGATGCGTGTGGGCACTACACGGGGTACAAGGAAAGGGGTGGGCACTACACGGGGTGCAGGGACAGGTGTGGGCACTACACGGGGTGCAGGGGCGAATGTGAACACAACACGGGGTGCAGGGACGCGTGTGGGCACTACACGGGGTGCGGGGGCAGATGTGGGCACTACACGCGGTTCAGGGAAAGGTGTTGGGACTACACGGGGTGCATGGGTGGGTGTGGACACAACACTGGGTGCAGGGAAAGGTGTTGGCACTTCACGGGGTGCAGGGACAGGTGTGGGCACTACACAGGGTGGAAGGAAAGGGGTGGGCACTACACGGGGTGCAGGGTCAGGTGTGGGCACTACACAGGGTGCAAGGAAAGGGGTGGGCACTACACGGGGTGCATGGGTGGGTGTGAACACAACACGGGGTGCAGGGACGCGTGTGGGCACTACACGGGGTGCAGGGGCGGATGTGGGCACTACACGGGGTGTAGGGGAAGGTGTGGGCAGTACACGGGGTGTAGGGGCGGGTGTGGGCACTATACGGGGTGCAGGGGCGGGGGTGGACACTACAGGGGGTGCAGGGGAGGGTGGGGGCACTACAAGGAGTGCAGAGGCGGGTGTGGGCACTACACAGGGTGTAGGGACAGGTGTGGACACTACAAGGGGTGCAGGGGCGGATGTGGGCACTACACGGGGTGTAGGGGAAGGTGTGGGTAGTACACTGGGTACAGGGGCGGGTGTGGGCTCTACACGGGGTGCAGGGGAGGGTGCGGGCACTACACGGGGTACAGGGGAGGGTGTGGGCTCTACACGGGGTGCAGGGGAAGATGTGGGCACTACACGGGGTGCAGGGGCGGGTGTGGGCACTACACGGGGTGCAGGGGCGGGTGTGGGCCGTACACAGGGTGTAGGGACGAGTGTGGACACTACACGGGGTGCAGAGGCGGATGTGGGGACTAATCTGGGTGTAGAAGAAGGTGTGGGCAGTATACGGGGTGAAGGGGAAGGGTTGGGCACTACACGGGGTGCAGGGGAGGGTGTGGGCATAGCACAGGGTGTAGAGGAAGGGTTGGGCACCCCACGGGGTGCAGGGGCAGGTGTGGGCACAACACGGGGTGCAGGGGCGGGTGTGGGCACTACACGGGATTCAGGGATGGGTGTGGGTACTATACACGGGGCGCAGGAGCAGGTGTGGGCACTACACGGGGTGCAGGGGCGGGTGAGGGCACTACACGGGGGTGCAGTGGCTGGTTTGGGCACAACTCGCGGTGCAGGGAGAGGGTGTGGCACTACACTGGGTGCGGGACGAGTGTGGGCTCTGCACGGGGTGCAGGGGAGGCTGTGGGCACTACACGGGGTACAGGGGAGGGTGTGGGCATTACACAGGGTGCAGGGACGGGTGTGGGCTCTACACGGGTTGCAGGGGAGGGTGTGGGCACTACACGGGGTAAAGAGGAGGGTGTGGGCATTACACGGGGTTGCAGGTGTAGGGTTGTGGGCACTACACGGGTTGCAGGGGCGGGGATTGGGCACTACACGGTGTGCTAGGGCGGGTGTTGGCACTACACGGGGTGCAGGAGTGGGTGTGGGCACGACACGGGGTGCAGGGTAGGGTGCGGGCATTACACAGGGTGCATGGACGGGTTTGGGCACTACACGGGGTGCAGGGGAGAGTGTGGGCACTACACGGGGTGCAGGGGCGGGTGTGTGCACTGCACGGGGTGTAGTGGAGCGAGTGGATACTACACGGGGTGCAGGGGTGGGGTGTAGGCATTACACAGGGTGCAGGGGCGGGTGTGGACTCTACACGTGGTGCAGGAGAGGGTGTGGGCACTACACGGGGTGCAGGGTAGGGTGCGGGCATTACACAGGGTGCATGGACGGGTTTGGGCACTACACGGGGTGCAGGGGAGAGTGTGGGCACTACACGGGGTGCAGGGGCAGGTGTGGGCACTACACGGGGTGCAGGGGCAGGTGTGGGCACTACACGGGGTGAAGGAGAGGGTGTGGGACCTACACGGGGTGCAGGGGCAGGTGTGGGCACTACACAGGGTGCAGGGAGCCAGGTGTGGGCACTACACGGGGTGAAAGGGAGGGTGTGGGCACTACACGGGGTGCAGGGGCGGGTGTGGCACAACACAGGGTGCAGGGGCGGGTGTGGGCACTACACGGGTGCAGGAGCCGGTGTGGGCTCTACACGGGGTGCAGGGAAAGGGGTGGGCACTACACGGGGTGAAGGGGAGGGTGTGGGCAATACACGGGGTGCAGGGGCAGGTGTGGGAAACTACACGGGGTGCAGGGATGCGTGTGGGCACTACACGGGGTACAAGGAAAGGGGTGGGCACTACACGGGGTGCAGGGACAGGTGTGGGCACTACACGGGGTGCAGGGGCGAATGTGAACACAACACGGGGTGCAGGGACGCGTGTGGGCACTACACGGGGTGCGGGGGCAGATGTGGGCACTACACGCGGTTCAGGGAAAGGTGTTGGGACTACACGGGGTGCATGGGTGGGTGTGGACACAACACTGGGTGCAGGGAAAGGTGTTGGCACTTCACGGGGTGCAGGGACAGGTGTGGGCACTACACAGGGTGGAAGGAAAGGGGTGGGCACTACACGGGGTGCAGGGTCAGGTGTGGGCACTACACAGGGTGCAAGGAAAGGGGTGGGCACTACACGGGGTGCATGGGTGGGTGTGAACACAACACGGGGTGCAGGGACGCGTGTGGGCACTACACGGGGTGCAGGGGCGGATGTGGGCACTACACGGGGTGTGTAGGGGAAGGTGTGGGCAGTACACGGGGTGTAGGGGCGGGTGTGGGCACTATACGGGGTGCAGGGGCGGGGGTGGACACTACAGGGGGTGCAGGGGAGGGTGGGGGCACCTACAAGGAGTGCAGAGGCGGGTAGTGGGCACTACACAGGGTGTAGGGACAGGTGTTGGACACTACAAGGGTGGCAGGGGCGGATGTGGGCACTACACGGGGTGTAGGGAAGGTGTGGGTAGTACACTGGGTACAGGGGCGGGGTGTGGGCTCTACACGGGGTGCAGGGGAGGGTGCGGGCACTACACGGGGTACAGGGGAGGGTTGTGGGCTCTACACGGGGTGCAGGGGAAGATGTGGGCACTACACGGGGTGCAGGGGCGGGTTGTGGGCACTACACGGGGTGCAGGGGCGGGTGTGGGCCGTACACAGGGTTGTAGGGACGAGTGTGGACACTACACGGGGTGCAGAGGCGGATGTGGGGACTAATCTGGGTGTAGAAGAAGGTCGTGGGCAGTTATACGGGGTGAAGGGGAAGGGTTGGGCACTACACGGGGTGCAGGGGAGGGTGTGGGCATAGCACAGGGTGTAGAGGAAAGGGTTGGGCACCCCACGGGGTGCAGGGGCAGGTGTGGCACAACACGGGGTGCAGGGGCGGGTGTGGGCACTACACGGGATTCAGGATGGGTGTGGGTACTATACACGGGGCGCAGGAGCAGGTGTGGGCACTACACGGGGTGCAGGGGCGGGTGAGGGCACTACACGGGGGTGCAGTGGCTGGTTTGGGCACAACTCGCGGTGCAGGGAGAGGGTGTGGCACTACACTGGGTGCGGGGACGAGTGTGGGCTCTGCACGGGGTGCAGGGGAGGCTGTGGGCACTACACGGGGTACAGGGGAGGGTGTGGGCATTACACAGGGTGCAGGGACGGGTGTGGGCTCTACACGGGTTGCAGGGGAGGGTGTGGGCACTACACGGGGTAAAGAGGAGGGTGTGGGCATTACACGGGGTGCAGGTGTAGGGTGTGGGCACTACACGGGTTGCAGGGGCGGGGATTGGGCACTACACGGTGTGCTAGGGCGGGTGTTGGCACTACACGGGGTGCAGGAGTGGGTGTGGGCACGACACGGGGTGCAGGGTAGGGTGCGGGCATTACACAGGGTGCATGGACGGGTTTGGGCACTACACGGGGTGCAGGGGAGAGTGTGGGCACTACACGGGGTGCAGGGGCGGGTGTGTGCACTGCACGGGGTGTAGTGGAGCGAGTGGATACTACACGGGGTGCAGGGGTGGGTGTAGGCATTACACAGGGTGCAGGGGCGGGTGTGGACTCTACACGTGGTGCAGGAGAGGGTGTGGGCACTACACGGGGTGCAGGGTAGGGTGCGGGCATTACACAGGGTGCATGGACGGGTTTGGGCACTACACGGGGTGCAGGGGAGAGTGTGGGCACTACACGGGGTGCAGGGGCGGGTGTGTGCACTGCACGGGGTGTAGTGGAGGGAGTGGACACTACACGGGGTGCAGGGGTGGGGTGTAGGCATTACACAGGGTGCAGGGGCGGGTGTGGACTCTACACGGGGTGTAGGAGACGGTGTGGGCAATACACGGGGTGTAGCGGAAGGTGTGGGCACTGCACAGGGTTCAGGGACGGTTGTGGGCACTACACGGGGTGCATGGGTGGGTGAGGGCACTACACAGGGTGCAGGGGAGGGTGTGGACACTACACGGAGTGCAGGGGCGGGTGTCGGCACTAGACGGGGTGCAGGAGAGGGTTTTGGAACTACACGGGGTGCAGGGGCGGGTTTGGGCACTACACGGGGTGCAAGGGTGGGTGTGGAACTTTCACTAGGTGCAGGGATGGGTGTGGGTACTATACACGGGGCGCAGGGGCAGGTGTGGGCACTACACGGGGTGCAGGGGCGGGTGTGGGAACGATAGTTGGTGCAGGGGTGGGTCTGGGCACTACACAGGGTGCAGGGGCGGATGAGGGCACTACACGGGGTGCAGGGGAGGGTATGAACACTACATGGGGGTGCAGTGGCGGGTGTGGGCACTACACGGGGTGCAGGGGCGGGTGTCGGCACTAGACGGGGTGCAGTGGCGGGTGTGGGCACTACATGGGGTGCAGGGGTGGGGTGTGGACACTACATGGGGTGTAGGGACAGATGTGGGTACTACTCGGGGTGCAGGGAGAGGGTGTGGGTAATACACTGGGTGCGGGGTCGAGTGTGGGCTCTACACGGGGTGCAGGGGAGGGTGTGGACGTTACACAGGGTGCAGGGATGGGTGTGGGCTCTACACGGGGTTCAGAGAAGGGTGTGGGCAAATTACGGGTGTTGGGGAATTTGTGGGCACTACACGGGGTGCAGGGTAGGGTGCGGGCATTACACAGGGTGCATGGACGGGTTTGGGCACTACACGGGGTGCAGGGGAGAGTGTGGGCACTACACGGGGTGCAGGGGCGGGTGTGTGCACTGCACGGGGTGTAGTGGAGGGAGTGGACACTACACGGGGTGCAGGGGTGGGGTGTAGGCATTACACAGGGTGCAGGGGCGGGTGTGGACTCTACACGGGGTGTAGGAGACGGTGTGGGCAATACACGGGGTGTAGCGGAAGGTGTGGGCACTGCACAGGGTTCAGGGACGGTTGTGGGCACTACACGGGGTGCATGGGTGGGTGAGGGCACTACACAGGGTGCAGGGGAGGGTGTGGACACTACACGGAGTGCAGGGGCGGGTGTCGGCACTAGACGGGGTGCAGGAGAGGGTTTGGAACTACACGGGGTGCAGGGGCGGGTTTGGGCACTACACGGGGTGCAAAGGTGGTGTGGAACTTTCACTAGGTGCAGGGATGGGTGTGGGTACTATACACGGGGCGCAGGGGCAGGTGTGGGCACTACACGGGGTGCAGGGGCGGGTGTGGGAACGATAGTTGGTGCAGGGGTGGGTCTGGGCACTACACAGGGTGCAGGGGCGGGTGAAGGCACTACACGGGGTGCAGGGGAGGGTATGAACACTACATGGGGGTGCAGTGGCGGGTGTGGGCACTACACGGGGTGCAGGGGCGGGTGTCGGCACTAGACGGGGTGCAGTGGCGGGTGTGGGCACTACATGGGTGCAGGGGTGGGGTGTGGACACTACATGGGGTGTAGGGACAGATGTGGGTACTACTCGGGGTGCAGGGAGAGGGTGTGGGTAATACACTGGGTGCGGGGTCGAGTGTGGGCTCTACACGGGGTGCAGGGGAGGGTGTGGACGTTACACAGGGTGCAGGGATGGGTGTGGGCTCTACACGGGGTTCAGAGAAGGGTGTGGGCAAATTACGGGGTGTTGGGGAATTTGTGGGCACTACACGGGGTGCAGGGACAAGTGTGTGCACTACACAGAGTGTAGGGGAAGGTGTGGGCAATACACGGGGTGTAGCGGATGGTGTAGGCACTGCACAGTGTGCAGAGGCGGGTGTGTGCGCTGCACGTGGTGCAGGGGTGGGGTGTGGGAACTACACAGGTTGCAGGGGAGGGTGTGTGCACTACACGGGGTGCAGGGGCGGGTGTGGGCATTACACGGGGTGCAGGGGTGGGGTGTGGACACTACATGGGGTGTAGGGGAAGGTTTGGGCACTACTCGGGGTGCAGGGAGAGGGTGTGGGCACTACACTGGGTGCGGGGACGGGTGTGGGCTCTACACGGGGTGCAGGGGAGGGTGTGGGCACTACACGGGGTGCAGGGGCGGGTGTGGGCACTACATGGGGTGCAGGTGTGGGGTGTGGGCACTACACGGGTTGCAGGGGCGGGGATTGGGCACTACACGTGTGCTAGGGCGGGTGTTGGCACTACACGGGGTGCAGCGGTTGGTGTGAGCACTACACGGAGTGCAAGGGGGGTCTGGGCACTACACGGGGTGCAGGGCGGGTGTGGATACTATACGGGGTGCAGGGGTGGGGTGTGGGCACTACACGGGGTGTAGGGGCAGGTGTGGGCACTACACAGGGTGCAGGGACGTGTGTGGGTTCTACACGGGGTGCAGGAGAGGGTGTGGGCACTACACGGGGTGCAGGGTAGGGTGCGGGCATTACACAGGGTGTATGGACGGGTTTGGGCACTACACGGGGTGCAGGGGAAAGTGTGGGCACTACACGGGGTGCAGGGGCAGGTGTGTGCACTGCACGGGTGTAGTGGAGGGAGTGGACACTACACGGGGTGCAGGGGTGGGGTGTGGGCACTACATGGGGTGCAGGCGCGGGTGTGGGCACTACCTGGGGTGCAGAGGCGGGTGTGGGCACTACACGGGGTGTAGGGGTGGGGTGTAGGCATTACACAGGGTGCGGGGGCGGGTGTGGACTCTACTACACGGGGAGTAGGAGACAGTGTGGGCAATACACGGGGTGTAGCGGAAGGTGTGGGCACTGCACAGGGTTCAGGGGCGGGTGTGGGCACTACACGGGGTGCATGGGCGGGTGAGGACACTACACAGGATGCAGGGGAGGGTGTGGGCACTACACGGGGTGCAGGGGCGGGAGTGGGCACTATACGGGTTGCAGGGGCTGGTGTGGGCACTACACGGGGTGCAGGGGTGGTTGAGGGCACTGCATGGGGTGCCAGGGCGGGTGTGGGCACTGCACGGGGTGCAGTGGAGGGTGTGGGCACTACACGGGGTGCAGGGGAGGGTGTGGGAACTACACGGGGTGCAGGAGCGGTTGCGGGCAATACACGATGTGCAGGGCCTGGTTTGGGCACTACACGGGGTGCAAGGGTGGGTGTGGGCACTACACGGGGTGCATGGGCGGGTGAGGACACTACACAGGATGAAGGGGAGGGTGTGGGCACTACACGGGGTGCAGGGGCGGGAGTGGGCACTATACGGGTTGCAGTGGAGGGTGTGGGCACTACACGGGGTGCAGGGGAGGGTGTGGGAACTACACGGGGTGCAGGAGCGGTTGCGGGCAATACACGATGTGCAGGGCCTGGTTTGGGCACTACACGGGGTGCAAGGGTGGGTGTGGGCACCTCACTAGGTGCAGGGGTGGGTGTGGGCACTACACGGGGTGCAGGCGCGAGTGTGGGCACTACACGGGGTGCAGGAGCGAGTGTGGGCACTACACGGGGTGCAGGAGCGGGTGTGGGCACTACAAGGGGTGCAGGTGCGAGAGTGTGCACTACACGGTGTGCAGGGGTGGGGTGTGTGCACAACACCGGGTGCATGAGTGAGTGTGGGCACTACACGGGGTTCAGGGACGGGTGTGAGAACTACACGGGGTACAGGGGTGAGGTGTGAGCACTACACGGGGTGCAGTGGCGGGTGTGGGCACTACACGGGGTGAAGGGGTGGGGTGTGGGCACTACATGGGGTGCAGGGGCGGGTGTGGGCACTACACGGGGTGCATGGGTGGGTGCGGGCACTTCACGGGGTGCAGGGGAAGGTGTGGGGACTACATGGGGTTCAGGGGCGGGTGTGGACACTATACGGGGTGCAGGGGTGGGGCGTGGGCACTACACGGGGTGCAGGGGCGGGTGTGGACTCTACACGGGGTGTAGGGGACGGTGTGGACAATACACGGGGTGTAACGCAAGGTGTGAGCACTGCACAGGGCTCAGGGGCGGGTGTGGGCACTACACGGGGTGCATGGGTGGGTGCGGGCACTTCACGGGGTGCAGGGGAAGGTGTGGGCACTACACAGGGTGCAGGGGCGGTTGTGGGCACTACATGGGGTTCAGGGGCGGGTGTGGACACTACACGGGGTGCAGGGGTGGGGTGTGGGCACTACACGGGGTGCAGGGCGGGTGTGGGCACTACACGGGGTGCAGGGGCGGGTGTGGGTACTACACGGGGTGCAGGGGCAGGTGTGGGCACTACACGGGGTGCAGCGGAGGGTGTGGGCACTACACGGGGTGCAGGGGCGGGAGTGCGTACTACACAGGGTGCAGGGGCGGGTGTGGGCACTACACGGGGTGCAGGGGAAGGTGTGGGCACTACTCGGGGTGCTGGGGCGGTTGTGGGTGTTACGAACCCGGATCCAGCGTCCAAGCACGGAGCAGTAACGACCGCGCCATCTGTGGGTCAGCTCCCGAAACCCCCGCCAAACGGACGACGACACCTGGTGAGGACGGCGAATACCGGCCACAAGGGCCAGTTTCCAGTCCTGTTCAGCGCTCCACACAGCCGCTGCTGACCTCTGGTGAGGTGGTGCTCAGACTACAACGCCATCTATGAAGTGGATGTGTTGGGCGTTTGTGTCTGAGCCTGTAAGTGAGGTGTTTTAGTGTCCCAGTTATTGATGACGTGTCTGCTTACAGAGTCGACCTGGGACTGCTGTGATGGGAGTTGAGTCAGTCTACCCGAGGCAGCCGTCTCCGAACCTTGAGCTTTGCTGCAGCAGTTGCGAAGTCGTCCCCCCCGGAAGAACACTGTGGTGTGTTAGCCTGCCAGTGGAGTGGCAGTAAAAGGTTTACCCGGGACCGACTGTTGGAGACGATCGTCCACTGGGGTATTGAGGACGGGAGAGTGATTTGTGGTATCACACGAGGCTCCTGTCCAGGGCGTTCCCCTTATATCGTTCTGGAGTGGCCTGACCAGCCTTGCTGTTCCGGAACCTGCCAGCAGACCAGCTGGACGTGTGGTTGACGGCCTCCACGGCGGTGCCCCCAGTGGACCTGTGTTTTGGCTGACCTGTGGCCAGGGTAGGCTCAACTTCGCAGAGAATTCGTTGTGGGGCCACGAAGAGGCACCGAGGACTCGGCACCGAGAGAGAGCGAGGATCCATAGTCTCCAGCAGAAGACTACAGTTTAATTCCCTTGTATAGTGTTAATACCACTCTCCCTGTGTAACCTTTTTATATATTATTTATTGGTGGCGGACATTATATTATATTAAGTTCTTAACTTTCTTTCCCTTCACCCTTTAAGTTACTTGCGTCACGGATCGCATCCCTTGAAAGCCTCTACTGGCTTGGGGTCGGATACAACTTCCTCTAACAACATCAGAGTAAGAACCCCGTTGCGTCCCGAGAGGGCCGTAACATAATTGGCATCCCCAGCGGGATCCGTCTCCTTGTTAAGTAAGTTTGACAGGGGTGGTAAAGTGGCGTAATCCCTGTAAATAATTCCCCCTGTGTGTGACGATTGTGACGTTATACGTCCTGTGCGGTGCTCAAGAGTGACTAAGTGCGATATTGTGCAGTGCGGTGCTCGCTGTGATTAAGCGATTAAGTGAAATATTGTGTAGTGCGGTGCTCGTCGTGATTAAGTGCAATATTGTAGAGCGAAGTGTTCGCTGTGATTCAGTGCAATATTGGGTAGTGCGGTGCCCGAAGTAATTACGTGCAATATTGGCAAGTGCAGTGTTTGGTGCGATAAAGTGCAATATTGCCGTAGAACTGTGCTCGGTGCGTTAAGTGTTAACGTGTAAGCGGTGTGTTAAGTGCTAGTTAAGTGTTCCATCTGTGACAATGGCAGAAAAAGCTACCATCGATGATCTGGACGATGTGCAGGCTTTTCTGAACAGAGAGGACTGTCTTGCCCGATTAAAGTATCTGAGCAAACCGGAACTTGTACTAGCGAGCGCCTACCTGGAGATCAAGATCCGTGCCAGTGATTCCCGTGTGGAGATCTTGTCCAAGGTTCACCGGCACCTGAAGGCAGAAGAGAAACGGGAAGGCGAGACTCCTAGTACAAAGGAAGGTGAGGAAATAGCTTCCATGGAAAAGGAAGATAAAGGCAGTGACATTGACAGTGATGCAGGTGAGCTTAATATCAGCTTCCTAACAGTCAAGATGCGTGCCCTAGAAATTAATCGAGAAATAGAATGGAAGAAATTAGAAATGGAAAGAGAGAGACAAGATAAAGAATTGGCGATGAGGCGTTTAGAATTAGAACGAGAAAGAGAGAGAGAAGAACGAGAAAGAGAAAGAGAAGAACGAGAAAGAGAAGAGAAACGAGAGAGAGAAGAACGAGAAAGAGAAAGAGAAGAATGAGAAAGTGAAGAGAAACGAGAGAGAGAAGAACGAGAAAGAGAAGAGAAACGAGAGAGAGAAGAACGAGAAAGAGAAGAGAGACGAGAGAGAGAAGAACGAGAAAGAGAAAGAGAAGAACGAGAAAGAGAACAGCGAGAGAGAGAAGAAAACGAAAGACAGAGACAACATGAACTAGAAGTATTACGGTTAGGCGGTGGTCGGAGGCCAACAACGGACACCAGCGGTTTCGATCCGGTAAGAAATATCAAAATGGTCCCCAAATTCAATGAGAGGGAAGTCTCGAAGTTCTTTGCAGCCTTCGAGAAAGTCGCTGCCTCTTTGGAGTGGCCAAGGGAGAATTGGGCCATCATGATACAGTCAGTCTTGACTGGGAAGGCCCAAATCGCCTACTCTACGTTATCCCTTGACGACTCCGGCGATTACGACAAGGTGAAGAAGGTTGTGCTCATGGCGTACCAATTGGTACCTGAGGCATATAGACAGAAGTTTCGAAACCTGAAGAAGACCTCAGAGCACACTTTCACCGAATTCGCCACGCTCAAGGAGCGACTTTTCCAGGAATGGTGTGCCTCTCGGAAGGTGGAGACCAAGGAAGACCTCGAGCAGTTGATACTGCTAGAGGACTTCAAGGATTGTTTGTCTGGAGACCTGAAGACATACTTAGAGGAACAGCAGGTAGAGACCTTGAGTGCGGCAGCCACCATGGCTGAAGAGTACATCCTGACTCATAGGTCTTCTGCTAAGTACGTCCCAAGGCACTACCAACGCCGGTTCGATAAACCTCAGGACGAAGAAGAGACTCCCATCCCACGAAGCGCTAAGAAGACGCCCCCAAGTAGCTCTCGAAGGGCTAGTCCTAGTAGTCCGAATCACCGGAGTCCAAGGAGGAACATGGTGTGCTGGACTTGTGGGCAGAAAGGGCATGTAGCTGCTAGGTGCCGAGGCAGAAGAGGTAGCGGCGCACGTAGGGAGGTGATGTTGATGAGCTGTGGAACATCACCAGCAGGAAACCAGTCTACGACTACGCAGGAAGAACCCAGATGGTTTTCCCCTCACACTTCAGGCGGGTATGTATCGAGTGATCATACTGGTAGATCAGTTGTAGTGCTCAGAGATAGTGGAGCAGCCCAGTCCCTGATCGTGAAGAGCTCGTTACCCGAGGGAGTAAGTGTGGACGGGAGACAACAGGTTGTCCTGGTTGGGTTTCCAAGGACGCAGTACATCTCAACTCGCCTTACTTCAGTGGCACATGTGCGTTGTCAGTAGTCGATACCCTCCCTGTGGCTGGGATTGACGTGGTACTAGCCAACGACTTGGTGACTGATTGGAGCATCAATCTTCCCAAGGTTGCGGACGAGTCTACCGGAACAGCACGGTCTGAGGTAACAGGCAATGGTAATGTCCAGGTAAAGACAGACCCGGATTTGAACATGTCTAATTTGTCCTCTCACCCGCAGATCGACAGTATTCTAACAGTGTCTCCTAATTCTCTCGACAAGGAACATGAGGTTACGATGGCAGAAGTACCCGAACAAGAAGAGAGGCCTTGTGTGCAAGCACCCACGGATACCGAAGAGTTTGGAGTGAAGGCACCTGTGTACTTGCAGCCTGGCAAAGTACAATGTATGCTGAACCGGCCAGAGATTCCCCAGACGTCGGAGGTATGTGAGGTATGTGCAAAGGTTCTAGTGCCCTCTTTGGTCCAAACCAGGCTAATGGATATAGCCGGTTATGGACATGAAAGGCTCGGGAAGCTTATCCCTCAATTGGCCCCATGTTTCTTAGCGATATTTTGTTTGATGCTCGTATGTGTTCCCAGTGTTCTCAGTAAGGATCAGTGGACGACCCGAAGGATGATGGCTCCCTTGAACATCGTGAAGAGGTCCCAGGGATTAGAGATTTACACTGA
>NC_091158.1:40373001-40520501 GCF_040958095.1 Procambarus clarkii
ACCTAAAGGATCGGTGGTGGGACCAGTTCTATTTCTAATATACGTTAACGACATGTTTACAGGAGTCGAGTCGTATATCGATGTTCTCGGATGATGTAAAATTAATGAGAACAGTTGTGAAAGATGAGCATTGTAGGATCCTCCAAGAGGACTTGAACAGGTTGCAGAGATGGTCAGAGGAAATGGCTACTGTAGTTCACCACATGCAAATGTAAAGTTATGGAAATGGGATCAGGTGATAGGAGACAAAGGGACAGTACACGATTGAGGGGAACTGCCTACCTGTGACCATTCGAGAAAGAGACCTGGGAGTGGACGTAACACCTAATCTAACTCCTGAGGCACATATAAATTGGATAACGACAGGTGCGTACTTTACACTGACAAAAGTTAGAACATCATTCAGAAACCTAAGTAAGGAGGCATTTAGGGCCCTTTACACTGCCTACGTGAGACCAGTCTTGGAGTATGCCGTGCCATCATGGAGTCCCCACCTGATGAAACACTTAAGGAAACTGGAAAAAGTTCAGAAGTTTGCGACGAGGCTCGTCCCAGAGTTACGAGGGATGGGATATGAAGAGCTCGTGAAGGAACTGACCCTTACGACACTAGAAAAAAGGGAGAGAGGGGATATGATATGAATGTATAAAGTACTCGAGGGAATTGAAACAGTGGAAACAGACGATTTTTTTTTAATTTTTAATTTTTGCCCCAAGGGGCGAGTTTATTTGGCAGCGAAACTCATCCTGTGAATGGACATACCACCATGGCAGCATGTACAACACTCCCCAATTGGAAGAAAACCCGCTGGGTTGTTCATCCTGTCACTTGTACGCAGATACAACTGGGACTTGCTTAACTGTCTCAAGTAGACAGCTTTTCAAAGAAGAAGATTAACATCTGTCAACCCTTAAAATCTTACGTTATCTTGCGGGTGCAAAATGGGGGAATCTCTTAAGAACAGTATCAATATTTGACAAATAGTGTTTTCCTAACTCAATCTGGGGTTTATTATTCTACACATATTTCTAATTTCTCTCAGGTGTCCCCATTTTTTCAGGTAGTGGTCAAGGCGGTGTTCGTCACTCTCATGACAGATTCTGCAACTCTGATGCTCAGCTGTTGTCTTCATTCCAAATCGCCATGGATATTTGTATCCAAGACAGGTTCTCGCTATTATTGATTCTCTCCCGCGGCTACCTCCTCTTCGTCCATAATGATTTGGTTTGTCAGCTGCAACCATGTTGTAAAAACTTATAGAATCACTGGTTTGTGCTTCTATCCTCCTTTCCTCAGTTACCTTGTCACGGTGATGTTGCATACCTCAAATTTGTAGCAGAGTTTTGGGTATGAAGTATTCAATATGGTCTCCTTCATTGTCTTCAGCAGCCAGCACATCTGCTCGTTCATTCCCACATATCCCAACATGGGAGGGGATCCACAAAAACTTTACGACTCTTCCGTGGTTGATTAGTACCCTCACAGCTCTCATAATTTTAGCGACTATCGCAAGATTTTCGGTCGGATTTTTACTTAGGCTTTGTAGCACAGCTTTTGAGTCAGTTCAGATCACTGTGCCATTAGTGTTTCGTTCAAGGAATCTTAATGCCATAACAATGGCAGTTAGTTCCGCTTGCGTTGAAGAGATATGGTTCTCAATACGCGCTTTCTCTTCATTTCTGCGTTGAAAGGCATGATTCCTAACTACAGTGAATGCTGCACCAGCCCTATCATTGGCAGGATAAATGACCAATCAGTGTAAATTTTATCTAGTTCATCTCCGGTTTCTTTATAAATTTCCCAGAGATATTTGTACCTCAATTCTTGTGGTATCATTTTGGATTTTTTCGTTGCCATTTCATTGATGATAATCCTGCATGAGTCATCCTCCCAGGGAGGTAACCTCTCTACAGGCAGGATCTCACGAGCTTGCTCAAGCAGGTGAAGTTCTTCGAGGTTGCAGACTGATCTGTGATTTCATTTTTTGCTTCTCCTGATTCCCCCTGAAAGTTGCACAGAACTCAGTTTTTTCTTAGCAATATCATTGTAATAGGGATCTCTGGCTATCCTAACATTCTCTGGCAAGGATATAATTCAGTTCCATAATTCTGCTTTTAACACTGGGGGAGGGGACAACTCTTCTCGTAGATTATACGATTTAGCACTTCTTGGAACTCCACGAATGATTGTCATGGCTTCATTCTGTATGCTTTCGAGATTTTTCATATTGCTTTCAGAGTAGGAACATAAAGCTAGTGGCGGCATAGTGAATGACGGAGCGCACATAGGATGTGTACATAATTTTAAGGACGGCAATAGAGGCTTCATGTCCATTCCAGGTCATAGCTTTCAGTGCCCCGAGTCGACTTTTGCATGTTCCTATGAGTTGGTTGAGCTCCTCTTTCTTCCCTTTTGTTAGAACCGACAGTGACGCCAGGTTAACTGTAGTGGTCAACCCATTCAAGTGTTACTCATTAATTTGAAGTTCTTCATTTTCATTCTGCCTTTGATTCGAGTATGCTTTTGTATTGTTTGTGGAGAGAGTGAAACGGAGCTCAACGCATTTATTTCCATGGAGATCGGGGTGACATGATAGAGGTTTATGATAGAGGATGATGATAGAGGATGAATGGACATAACAAAGGGAATATTAATAGGTATTAAAAAGTATCAACACAAGACAGAACCCGAAACAATGGGTATAAATTGGATAAGTTTAGATTTAGGAAAGTAAGTATGTAATTATCAAAAAGAAGGCACCAAACCGGGAGGGCTATGTAGCACCATCTAATGTGCAGGATAATCAGAGGGCGCTAAATATCACCAAGGATGCCAATACGAGAACAGAAACGCATAAGGCGAACAATATCAAAAGTATCTGAGTCATCTGAATGCTATTGAGCGATAAGCGACCGTGGGGGTCGGTCGGAAAATAGGACACATGCTCGTCCCAGAAGTCAGGACATTCAACAAGGATATGCTCGACCATAAGAGGGACAATAAAGTGCAGGGCAGCGCTCCATCAAGTGACCATGAGTTAAGCGAGTATGGCCAATACACAACCTCGCCAGAGCCGTTTCCCATCGCCGGTTACGGTGGTTGGAGGACGGCCACGAGGACACACAACTTTTAAGAGAACGTAGTTTGTTACCAGTAACAGACGACCAATAAGCCTGCCAACGGGTAAGGATGGAGGAATGGATAACCGGATAAAAGTCAGAATAAAGAATACCTTTATGAGAGATGGGACAAGAGCGGACAGCTTCCCTGGCGGCAGCATCCTCACGCTCATTTAAAAAGACACCAATATGGCTGGGAACCCAACAAAACTCAACCGACTCAAATTTACTGTGAACAAGAAACAGCCAATGCTGGATCTCAACAACTACTGGATGAACTGGATTAAAAGACCCGAGAGCCATGAGGGCACTACGAGAGTCAACAACAACTACAAAGGAAGATTGACAGTGAGAGAGCAGGAGACGAGGAGCATAGAGAATTGCATAAAGCTCCGCTGTGAAGATGCTGGTCTCCGGAGGTAAGCTACACATATAAGTGTGATCAGGGAAAACAACAGAATAGCCAACACCGTCCGCAGACTTATACCCATCAGTGAAGACGGAAACAGAGTGGGAGTGAGAAAAAAGTGCTCAAGGAAAAGGCATTTTAGAACAAAAGAGGGGTAAAAGCTTTAGTGATGCGGGTCAAGGATGTACACAATAGCGAAAGGGAGACTCTCCATGGAGGCAAAGAAGGAACAACACGAAGAGAAATAGTAGAAATACGAACGGAAAGAGAATCCTGTAAGCGAGATAACCGAACAGAAAGAGGGAGGTGGTGAAGAGGAACAGGAACCGCAGGAAGGGTAAAGGTTAAGGAACGACAGAGGCGAGACGAAGGATGTTGCAAGGACCGCGCAATATAGCAAAGATAGAAGCGATCACGGCGGTCCTGGAGAGAGAGGAAGCCAGTGTCAACATACAAGCTGAGGACGGGAGTCGAACGAAAGGCACCAGAACTGAGGCGCAAATCAGTATGGTGCAAAGCATCAAGACGGCGAAGAGTAGAAGGAGAAGCAGACGAGTAAGCAGGGCAACCATAATCGTGCTTAGACAGGACGAGAGGAATGTTAAGCAAGGAGAGTGCGCCTATCCGCTCCCCAAGAAGTATGGGACACCGCTCCCAAATCTCAGAGACTGACGACGACTCCCAGATCCGATTTCCGAAAGAAAAGAAAGGAATCGGCCGTCTGCCGACGGCGGTGTCTCTTCCAGGCTGCACGCTTACAGTGGACAGCCTGAGCACAGTCTGCATTCTACCACGCATTTCCGTGGACCCCAAGAGGAAGAGCGAGGAATAGAGCGGAGGGCAACGTCGAAGACATTGTCATGAAAAAGGAGGAGAGAGCTAAGGAAAGGCAGATGGGAGAGGTCAGAGAGAGCAGCACTGAGGGTAAATAGGTTCCAGTCCGCTTTAGCAAACTGCCACCTAGGGAAGAAGAGGGGATGGTGAAAAGAAAAAAGGTAACAAGGATGGGGAAATGTTCACTGCCATGGAGGTAATTAAGAACCTGCCACGTGAAATCTAAGTAAAGAGAAGATAAGCAAAGAGAAAGATCAAGACAGGAAAGAGTGCTAGTCGAGAGTCCAAATGCGTGGGCTCACCAGAATTCAGAAGAGACAGGGAAGAAGAGAGGATAAATGGCTCAAGAAGGCGACCCCGGGTGTTCATCAGAACGTCACCCCAAAGAGAATGACGACAATTGAAATCACCTAGCAGGAGCACAGGCTCCGGCAAGGAGTCCAGTAGGTGTTTCAGATCAGGAAGAAAGCGGGACACTCAGGGGGAAGATAAATGGAACAAATGCTGTACCATATCCCCACAAAGATACGAGCAGCAGAACAAAGGAGAGGTGAAGGAAAAAGTAAAGGGACAAAGGGAACATTGGAGGGAATCAAGATAGCAGAAGAGTTAGGAGCCTTTGTTGCTGGGGGGGGGGGGGAGAGAAAGGAATAGCCACGAAAGCGACTAGGACGAGCACCAAGCATCGGCTCCTGAAGACAGACACAAAGGGGCAGAAACCACGAAATCAGAAGCTGGAGTTCAAGGAAAATGGTGTAATAACCCCAAACGTTCCATTGAAGAATAGACATCGACGAGAAGAGAAAGGACAACAACAGAGAACAAGGAAGAAACTAAGGCCAAAGAGAAACATAGCACATTAAAGAATATCAGGGTCAGCAAAGTCAGGGTTAGGGGGCATGGGTAAACTGAGCTAAGACAGAGGGAAGGAAGCGGGAGAACAGACCAGAGGTGGACGGGATGGGGTCCGGGGAAGAGGAGGAGGCAACCGAGAGGAGCAGTCAAGGACAGTAGCAGGAAGAGGGGCGAGTAGAAAGAGGGGAGCGCACCTCAGCAAGGCCAGCAACTGAGAGGGAAGCGGGGGTCAAAGAAACCTCCATAGCAGGAACACGGGGCGCAACCACCGAAATGGGAGGGGAAGGAGTGATAGAGTCAGAAGTAGGGCCGAGGAAGAAAGCGAAGCCTTCTTACCCGCCGGGGAGGAAGAAGGAGAGGAACCAGGCTTATGCTTCTGACTTAAAGAGACAGGTGTCCCAGCAACTATGTACTGGGCAACGGAATCCAGCGTCTTAACAGGAGAAGCTGAACGAGAGCACACATGACGGCCGTTAGGAGAGCGATTGGCTGTTGAAGTTGAGGACGGCTGCCTCAAGCTTGTAATGGATACACTCACGGGAGATGGTTGGATGGGCCTCACCGCAGTTGAGGCTGAAAGCCTGGGGAGAAGTTCACTATGACTTAGAGTGACCTTCGCCCCCACACAAAGGACAGAGAGACAGTCCCAGAGCAGCGGAGGGCACCATACCCAAACCTCCAGCACTTGTTACAGAGCCTAGGAGAAGGAATGTACTCCTGGCATGAGCAAAAATGACAGAGGGCAGAAGGGTTCTACCATCAAAATTAATCTTCACAACCCGAAGGGGCTGACAGCGAAGACCACGAGGGGGACGAGTAAACGTGTCTACCTGGAGGACAGAATGGCCCTGAGCTTCAAGGATATGCTGAATATCATCGTGGCAGTCATGCAGAATCCAAACACCGGTTACAACACGGGGCGGAAGGAGAATAGTGCCAACACTGGCATTCAACCAAGCGTTCTTAGAGACCCAAACAGGGATCGCACCAAGGCAGGATAAAGCAGCCAAGTGGGAGGCCGCATCCTGAGAAGGAGCAGCAACAACCGTGTACCGAGACGGGTGGGGTTGAAGGTGACAGAGGCATCTACAGAATCAACAAGGTGCCTATGAAGGTAGAAATCGTCAGGAGGCGCAGAATCAAGAGGGAGGAGATCAAAGTAATTGGTCCACGAAGCGGGACCAAACAAGGTTTGATAGGCATCAGAACAGGAAGGAATCGAGCGATTGCGGCCGTGTCGAGGACGGCATTGAGAATTCCAGAGAGAGAGGGGTTAAAAGGTGCAGTAGTCACAACTAGAGACTGAGCCGTGCAAGGGGACAATGTATTCACCACTGGGGGCTTGGGGCTCGACCCAACCACAGAGGAGGGAGGGGAGCCGAGGGGAGTAGTCAGAGAGGCTAAAGGAGGAGCAAGGTCGGGGCCCAATGTAGCAGAGGCTTCAGAGCCCGGTCTTCCAACACAGACCGACTCGCGGGCTTGGTTGCCCACCTCACGAGTCTGAGAAGGTAAAGGAGAAACAGAATTTGACATGAGTACGAAAGAAAAACATTCATTCACAAATGTGCCCCCACACCCACCACGGAGCCGCAATTAGAGGCAGGACACCTAACAAGAAACTATCGCCGATCATGTCGGGCCCCCTAGGGGTGCGTCGTGAGTATACCACACAAACGCCACCTTAAGAACCGTCAGTCCGTCGAGATCGGGTTCAGTGATGAAAGGAGGATTGACAATAAAAGGTTCCCCTCGCTCTCGGCATTGGGTACTACAGTTCAACGGGTGCAAGAGTATGCATCTTCAAGCACCCGGGCGTCAAAATAGAAAAGTCCAAAGGAATAACCAAAACAAGCAAAAGGTCGGCAGGAAACGACAAGCAGATTGGAGAGGAAGGGGGAAAAACGAAAGAGAAGGAAAAGTAAAAATCGTTCAGCAGAATTAGAGAGGACAGCAGCAAGAGCACAAGGCTACAAAAGGAGAGAGACTGCCCCAAGGAGCATCACACTCAGGCAACCGCCCACTAAGCCCCCACTCACGGCATCAACGAGCTGAACAGGGAGGGGGATATAAATTATAAATCATACCACATATGGTAGTCTAATCTACTATTATTATAGCTATAAATGTTATTTATAATTACAAATACAATGTCTACAGTATTGTACAAAAAAGGGGCTTAGCTGTTCCTGTTGAAGGGGCCTGCTAAGGCTGTGTCATTGTAGCATCAAAATTAGGTGTGGCTCTGTTCCTCTGAGTGCCACGCAATGGCGGCTGTCCGGAGGCCTACAAAGCTTGATGTACAGCTAGGTAATAATCTTATATTGAGGGTCAACTGTCTGCTCAGCTTCTTGTAACTCCAAATCACAATTACCTGCCGAGTTTAAAGAATTAATAATGTTTCCCTAAACATATAAGTACAGGTGTGATATGGAATAAGAGGAGCTGTGTAATGTTGAGTAAACTCACTTGTTTAGGGTATTTCTCATGCAAATAACCTAGGTTGTTACTAAGTTTTACTAGGTTGTTACTAGGTGCAGTAGCCCGCAGCTCCACCAAATGAGCTCCAGCCCCCCCCCCCTCCCATAATAGGAAGGATCCCAGAGACATCTGTCTACTGTCTAACTGCAACTTCCGGCCTTCCCTGGGGTGCCGGGTCAACTTGTCAATAACGCTCATGGAACCATTGAAACATCGCACAATCCTCAGCCAATTGGGTCTCTAAAGTTCGTCACAGGAAAATATAATCTATACCTTCCTCTCGAGCTAAAGACGTCTGCTTATGATATGTAAAAATTCTCTCCTCTCAAACCTCTACACCAGACCACATGTAACAAGGAAATATTAGGAAAAATGTTCACATTATATGTCATGTCAATATGTCTTGAATATATTCTTTCTATGAGGCAGTGCCTGCAACAGTATTGTAGTGCAGTTTATGTGTGTTCAGGGCTGGGCGCCGCCCGTGTCAGCGCTTGTGTGCCAAGTTCACCATCAGCGGCGGGTTATCTTGAGATGATTTCGGGGCTTTTTAGTGTCCCCGCGGCCCGGTCCTCGACCAGGCCTCCACCCCCAGGAAGCAGCCCGTGACACCTGACTAACACCCAGGTACCTATTTTACTGTGAGGTAACAGGGGCATAGGGTGAAAGAAACTCTGCCCGTTGTTTCTCGCCGGCGCCTGGGATCGAACCCCGGACCACAGGATCACAAGTCCAGCGTGCTGTCCGCTCGGCCGGAGTTGGGTGTGTCAGCAATGTGCGCCAGACCTGCAACTCTAGACTGGTGGCCTTATACCCTTCTTGTCCCTTGATTGCTCTACCTTTATCATCATTTTACCCATATATTGTGCGTGTATTTCCATATGTGTATTTGCTTTTACGTGTATTTATTATGTATGTGTGTGTGTATTATTGTGTGAGTGTTTTCTTTGTATATTTTTGTTTGTGTGTATTTTTTTATTGTAGTTTTATTTCTGTCCGTATACTTTACTTTGTATGTGTTTTTCCCTGTAAATGTATTTCCTTTTACTGTACTCTCTTGTATATGTATTTCCGCTAGTGTGTATTTTCTTGAATATGTTTGTCTTTTCGTATATTTACTGAATGATGTTGTTTTACTCCTATGTTTTACTCAAATGTTTTTCTCCAGTACTTATTTTTATCGTCATATTTTATTTATATCCAAAAATGTAGAAATAAATATATTTTTTTATAATCGCGCTTTTGATCTTTAATGTTAAAATGAATAACAGTGGTTTTATTTATTTGCTCATATTCCTACTCTTGCGCTGGACTACGAGGTACAGTTTATGCATTTTGTAAAAAACATTTATGGAGACAATTTCTTAAACACGCTTCATAGAAGGTTATTTACACTGTCAAGGCTTAAGCTACTCTACTTTTTTGAGATGGATTTTATGGTCTCAATAAACGTACTTGAACTTTGGGTGGATGTATAGTGAGCCCGCGAGAAGGACTGGAGTGGGCCGTCGGCAGTTTTCTACATTAACAGGCTCATATGATACTGGTATATAAATATATTCTCACATTCCTATCCTTCTAAACATTTATTCATTTGCATTCTGGAAGACATCTCTTCATTCAAGGCAGTCAGATGGACCAGGATTCTTATTCTCATATCAATGCATTTTCAAGGTGTAGAAATCGTAGGCGTTCCAGGATTTAATAACGTACTATGGATTATTAAAATCATGAAATATATTTACGACCGGCAATTCATGATCTTCAGTTGTTCACGTCTTTCTTCCTCCCTACAGCCAGTTCTATGAATCACTTCATGAGACATTCCGGGAATTGAGATTCAGCAGTGTTATGATCTCAGCCTACAGGAGAAACGAATCTCCCCCCCTTGAGAGTTATTCAACAAGCCTGACCTAACCGAAAGGTCTAGGAAATATGGAGGTGATAACACATATGTAAAATAGTTGGCTGGATTTAAATAACAATTTGAGATTATGGGCAGTGAAGAAGAAAACAGATAAATGACTGGTTAGGAGATGTGGATATTTTGCTGGAGGCATGAGGCTCGCTTCTGGAGGGCTTTGATCTCACTTGAGTACCAGACATCGCGAGGGGAAGCTGCGCTGTGTGAGCTCCTGTCAGAGAGGGACCCCCTAGTGATATATCTCCAAGAGAAGAGAAGTTGTGCAGACGTCCCAGCTGTGGAATTGAGCTGGGGATGTGTGGTCTCAAGTCCTGGACGGCAAGGAGTGTTTATTATCCCGCCCAGAGACATTTTCGTGGGCTGTGTGGAGCGCCCTGACCAGACGCCGTCAGAGGGATAGCACCCTCGACTAGACAATCTGCGGTAAGCACGATTTAAGCCAGTTCATAGTGATTGCTTGTAGTTGGTCGTGTGCCCAGCGACAGTAGCAGTGTTTATTGATAAGTTAGACATGTTTTGATAAGGCAGAAAGCCTAAAATAAGAGAGTGGAGAGGGAGGAACACGGAGCGACGTCCGTCCCCTCTGAGCACTGAGGCGGAGGCCCCTCCCGGAGTGAGTGAGGCAGAGTGAGTGAGGCCCACCGGGCAAGTGGACTCGCCCAATGGGGGAGTCCGCTCTCACAGTATGTAGAGGACAGATGCCTCTTTTGCTTGAACAGTTTGTTGGAGGCAAACATATTGTGTGATTATTTTTGTTTATGTGTTAAAGGGGAAACATTTTTATTGGAGTGTCAATGGGTTGCAGGTTTGTCTTTGGGGAAGAAGTTGCTGAGAACTTCGAAGCCAGCACAGAGGGAGTAGTTGATGAGACTCCAAGGTAGTGGAGCAGAGGACCTCGAGCTGTGAGGAGAAGCAGTGAAGAGGAGTGTCACGTGCTTCTGTAGAGGTGGTGAAGCACCATAGTTGCTCGAGGGAACTTCATGGTGTAGCAGCCAAGAGAGCTGTGGAGGAACCTAGCAGAAGGGTGAAGCACCAAGGAAAACTTCATGGTAGCAGTCTAGAGGAGCTGCAGAGGATCCTGGTAGTTAAACCCAGAAGAACCTGAAGAGATCAGGGTAGTGAACTTCCAGAGGTGGAAGGGAAGTTCTGGTGGATTACTTGTAGGGAGTTGATAGTGTTTGGTTGTCATTAGCGTGCAAGACGCAGTGAGAGGTGAGTGACTGTTTGCATTCTTATGTCAAGGAGTGTTTTACACTGAAGTTTAGAGTTACAGTCGTAGGCTGGATTACCTACAGATGTATGTGTTCTAGGACTAATAGGGTGATCGATTGATCATTGTTGTGTATCAAGGAACATTTATACTGATATATGTTATTGCATTCACATGCTCATTTTCTTTGTACACATTTATAGATACATATATATATTTCTCTTGTTGATAGTGCAACAGTGTTTGTAGACTTGATCTACATGAGGAGGTTGATTGTATCAGGTGGTGAATCAGAAGATAGGATACCACTTGGTAAACTGATAATAGTGTTCTGATGGTGTTGGAGAGCAACCTGATTGTAATAGTATAGAGTATAGGATTCATTCCTATTATATGTGTATATGTATTGTGTATGTGCTCTGTCCAGTAAATGTATTCAAATTTGCTGGTATTTGACCTTGTCCTAATGAGGCTTCCCATGAAATAGTACAGAAGGAGAGAGAGAGAGAAAGAACCAAGAACCACTGCTGTGGACAGGTAGAAGGTAATACTAATAAGTCAAAGGGGGATTGAGATCACATCACCTAAGGAGAGAGTGGGGAGTCATAGCGGCTCGAGTGGGTGTGTGCACGTGACAACGAGGCTAAGTGTTGGAACCACATCCCCTAAACGTGTGACGTTGAGCCCCTCTCCAAGAGCCAGAAGCGCCAAGGGTGATCTCCTAGAGAGGTATAAGCACTCTACCGAGTTGTGGTTGGGTTGTCCGTAGAGAAGGATCAATGACGACAACACCAACCAACCCACACTATAATAGCAGCTCAAGGGTTAGTACTTATAAGAACGAAAGAAAGGAAAATATTTTTCCAAATAAAAATTCATATTTCCTTCTCTCATGTCGAATCTCCCGCTATCACTGAATTTATCGATGATTTCTGTATTGCTTGTTAAGAGTTCTCTGGTGATGGTCTGGTTGTGAAAAGAGATTATATGTTCCTTGATGGAGCCCTGTTGTTTGTGCATTATTAATCGCCCAGAAACAGGCGTTGTTGTCTTGCCTATATACTGAGTTCTTTGGGGCTTACAGTCCCCAAGCGGGCACGTGATGACATAGACGATGTTGGTTTCCTTCAGGGTGTTCTCTTTGATGTCTTGGGAGTTTTTCATGAGTTGGTTGGCCGTTTTTTGGTTTTGTAGTAAATTGTCAATTGTATTTTCTGATTTTTGTCTGTAGGGATAACATTCCTATCAATAATGCCTTTCCGGACCCTTTCCTCCGTTTTATGAACCGTCGAAAAGACGTTTCTGTAAAACAGTCTAATAGGGGAGGGGGGGGGGGGGTACAAGTGTTGTGTTAGCTGACTCTTCAGAGAATGCATGGCATTTCACCTTTCTTTTTATGACGTCATCAACCAAACTATTAGAGAAGCCATTGTTGACTAGGACCTGCCTTACCCTACAGAGTTCTTCTTATCCTACAGACAAAAGGTCTTAGTCGACATGAGCTTGAAACCGGCCATATACTACAGGTATGTTGACGACATTTTTACACAGGTTCCTGTTGTCAGACATCTGCAGGAGCTGAAGGAGGCATTTGAGCGGAATTCTGTCTTGCATTTCACTTACGAGATGGAGAAGGATGGGAAGCTGCCCTCTCTAGACGTAACAGTCATGAAAAGGAGCGGAGGTTTCCACACTGCAGTCTACACTAAGGAACAAACATAGGAATGTGTCTCAATGCCAACAGTGACTGCCCAGACAGGTACAAGAGGAGTGTCGTTAACGCTTATGTCGACCGTGCTCTCAGCCACTGCTCAGGATGGAAGCAAGTCGATGAAAAACTCTGTAGGGTAAGGCAGGTCCTAGTCAACAACGGCTTCTCCAATGGTTTCGTTGAAGACATCATAAGAAGGAAGGTGAAACGCCATGCAACCTCTGAAAAGACAACTAACACAACACCTGTACCCCCTATTAGACTAATTTACAGGAATTTCTTTTCCACAGCTCATAAAACGGAAGAAAGGGTCCTGAAATATATTGTTAATAAGAACGTTATCCCTACAGACAAAAATCAGAAGATACAACTGACGATTTACTATAAAACCACAAAAAAAACGGCCAACCTACTCATGAGAAACTCTCCAGTCACAAAGCAGAACGCTTTGGGTCAATTCCGGGTCAATTGGTGGGATGGACTGCACTCTCGGATTGGCCTCATCAGTCACACCAGACGCTGCACCAGGATTGACAACCAGGGCGCAACTCCATAGTCTCCCGAGACTGAAGAATGCCTACTACTATAAATTTGGACTTTTTATGTTAGAAGTAAACCAAAAAAATACTGTCAGCCCAAAATTTATGGAACTGAAATGCAGATTTTTAGTTACCGTTTATATCGTATTGCATGACACATTGCAATTGGCGGCCATCGTGCCAGTGACAAATGACGGACTTGTGTTGCGGACCATTTTGTTGGCTCGTTACTGCCACTGACAACACTAATGATTCATTTGTTAAGTCTTCGTAAATGATGTGTTAACTTGGGAAGGTGTATGGAGACTTTGTGTGTGAGCATATTTTTCTCTGGCGATTTTAATTTTATATTAATTTTAGTGATAAGTTTAATTATATGTAAGAATGTTATATGTATTTACATTTGCCTTTGTCCTTTTGACGCTTTTTTTTTTTTTTAACTAAGTCTAGGGTTCACAACGGCTGTCAAATGACGTACATAGTGAAACTGCAAGCAAGAGCTGTTATCCTACCTCAGCTCATCTGAAGCCTGTTCCTAGAAACTTAATTATTTCATTTCTCTCTCTCTCTCTCTCTCTCTCTCTCTCTCTCTCTCTCTCTCTCTCTCTCTCTCTCTCTCTCTCTCTCTCTCTCTCTCTCTCTCTCTCTCTCTCTCTCTCTCTCTTCCCCCCCCCCTGCCCAACGTGCTAACCACCCTCCCTCCTGCTGGTTACAGACGACGGTGGCGGGTAACGTGAGTGTGAGCACTGTGAAGCTCACCCCTGAGCCTGGGGACCACGGAGCGCCCCTCGTGTGCAAGGCCTTCAGTCCTAACCTGCCCGGCACTGTGCTCCACCACCAGCTCACCCTCGCTGTCCACTGTGAGTCCTCACGCTCTCTTGTAGGGGTGGTGTGGTGGTGGTGTGGTGGTGGTGGTCGTATGGTATTTTGGTGGCGGTGTGGTGGTGGTTGTGGTGTGGATGTGGTCGTGTAGTGATGTGATGGTTGTGTGGTTGTGGTGTGGTGGTCATGTGGTGGTGTGGTTGTAGTGTGGTGGTGGTGGTGGTGGCGATGTGGGGGTGGTGGTGGTGTAGTTGTGGTGTGGTTGTGGTGTGGTGGTTGTGGTGGGATGTGACACTGGAGCGATGGGGGTGACCTCTGAGAGTAGGGAGGCCTTGTGTAATAGTGATGGTAAATTTTGTTGATGTTATAGGTCCTGGTGTTGATAATTCAGTCCATTTGCCAGTGATGGTAGTGCTTTTACCAACTATTTGGTTAATCGTACAAAAAAATGGAACTTTTGGACTTACATTTTTTTATTGTATTTTAAATTAGTCGAAATGGCATTCGAAAAAGTGGAAATCTATGTAACCAAAACATCCAAATAATCCTTGGTCTAATATTTACTGTCTTTGACCAAATGTGCCAAACTGGGGCCTCGTAGCCTGGTGGATAGCGCGCAGGACTCATAATTCTGTGGCGCGGGTTCGATTCCCGCACGAGGCAGAAACAAATGGGCAAAGTTTCTTTCACCCTAAATTCCCCTGTTACCTAGCAGTAAAATAGGTACCTGGGTGTTAGTCAGCTGTCACGGGCTGCTTCCTGGGGGTGGAGGCCTGGTCGAGGACCGGGCCGCGGGGACACTAAAACCCCGAAATCATCTCAAGATAACCTCAAGATATTAAGATACATTTACATGATAACCTAAGCCTATAAATATTTTCGTACTTTCAAAATAATTAATAAAATTATTTTTTTTTACATCGTTAGTTGCAATACTCCAATTTATTCATTGAACAAAATGGTTGTTATAAGTTCAATTACTTTAGGAGAAAAGATTGTCATAATTGTAAGCAGTGAATGAACCAATACCAACAATTTCTCGATTTATGTCTATCACGCCAGGATACAAAATTTGTTCCTCTAACACCAGGTTGGGAAATAGACCTTATATATGTAGCAAAGTTAGTTAGTTAAGTTAATAGTACATTAAATTCCACTTAATGTACTATTATAGATATATGAAAAGCTGTGGAAAAGGCACAGCTCACTGCACTAGGAAACTCGTGTGTGTGTGTGTGTGTGTGTGTGTACTCACCTAATTGTGCTTGCGGGGGTTGAGCTCTGGCTCTTGGGTCCCGCCTCTCAACCATCAATCAACAGGTGTACAGGTTCCTGAGCCTATTGGGCTCTATCATATCTACACTTGAAACTGTGTATGAAGTCAGCCTCCACCACATCACTTCCTAATGCATTCCATTTGTCAACCACTCTGACACTAAAAAGTTCTTTCTAATATCTCCGTGGCTCATTTGGGCACTCATTTTTCACCGGTGTTCCCTTGTGCGTGTGCCCCTTGTGTTAAACAGCCTGTCTTTATCAACCCTGTCAATTCCCTTGAGAATCTTGAATGTGGTGATCATGTCCCCCTAACTCTTTTGTCTTCCAACGAAGTGAGGTTTAATTCCCGTAGTCTCTCCTTGTAGCTCATACTTCTCAGCTCGGGTACTAGTCTGGTCGCAAACCTTTGAACCTTTTCCAGTTAGTCTTATGCTTGACTAGGTATGGACTCCATGCTAGAGCCGCATACTCCAGGATTGGTCTGACATATGTGGTATATAATGTTCTGAAAGATTCCTTACACAAGTTTCTAAAGGCCGTTCTTATGTTAGCCAACCTGGCATATGCCGCTGATGTTATCCTCTTGATATGAGCTTCAGGGGACAGGTCTGGCGTGATATCAACCCCCAGGTCTTTCTCACTCTCTCTCTGACTCTTGAAGTATTTCATCTCCCAAATGATACCTTGTATCTGGTCTCCTGCTCCCTACACCTATCTTGTGTGTTACTCATCTCTACACCTGTGTGTGTGTGTGTGTGTGTGTGTGTGTGTGTGTGTGTGTGTGAGGGCGTCGCTCACAAGCTAGAAGTTATGAGGCATTTAATAGTCCTTTACAACATGAAAAATATATATCTCATTGAGTATTGACCACCAATTTGGATTTCCTGGCCATACTAGTATCTAAAGTTCTGTGCAGACAACAAACCGGTCACGCGTCTACCCTGATGCAGACTTAATGTTCACATTTTGTTATTGAAAAAGTATGTATGATAGATGTTTATTCTGAAATACAAGCAATATTTCGTTTATCGTATCATCCAGAATATATATTGTTAGGGAACTGGCAATAAATTCCATAGCTTTTCTACATAGATTGAGGGTAAGACGCCGACGAAAACTGTAAGACACTTGAACATAAAGTAAATGAAGGCACCTGTGATGATGACTTACAGTTAAGGTTATGTGCCATAACTCTGACTTATTAATTATGAATAATTAAATGTCAAATAATATTATTACTGATACAAAGAATAACATCACTGTTAATAACGGACACGTGTGTGAGAGTGCCGTTACTAGAGCCTTTAGCACCCGTAGGTAGCCACAATTATACTTATCAAGGCCCAAAGTCAGCCCAGAATTGGCCCTTCTAGCAGATGGAGCCTACAACAATTATCTAGCTCCTGGCTATCCATTTACTACAAGGTGAACAGGCGCATTAGGTGAAAATAAAAGGCCAACAGGACAATTCGGCGTATTAGACAACTTGGTCTATTAGATACCGCCAACCCCCAAGCACAAAAGTCGATTACTCTATCAGTGTGGGATATTTGGGGCTTGAATCTGATTATTTAAATATTAATGTAGTAAATTAAATTACGATGGACCACCCACTTTTATAGTAAAGAGGGAAACTGAGAATTTCTGATCATTAAATAATTCCTAGATGAAACCAGTAACTATGGATAAAAATACTAGAATTTATGATCATAGAAATAATTAATGGGCTGTATTATTAAATGAATCAAACCCTCAAACACCTACATTGGGGGGTTATTACTGGAGGTAAGTACGTCCAGGAATTAGTGTGGTTCGTTCACTAATTCAATTAATAATAATCTAATCCTATAAAAATTATATTGAAACTGCTATCATTACCATAGATGGAAACATAGATTATGAGTATAGCAATGAGAGCTACAGTAAACCACATATTAATCCTGAGGGATTCTGCACATAAGAAATTGCAATAGAATCATGAAAGAAAATATAGTCTTAGCTTAATGATGATTCCTTTAGACAAGCCATGGAAGTTCCTCTTATTCTCTGGACTCGGTCGGCTGACGAAAGGGACGGATTAATATGGGAGAAGGCGGCATGGAGAGTTCCTCTCTCGTGCTGCAAGACAAATATGTACAGTAGTAACTAATTTAACTACTGAATCTATAGTCAAGAAATTGAGAGTTACAGGTGACAGAATTTAATCACCTGTTATTAGATGTTATCGTGCATCATAACGGTCAATCACCCAGCTACCATTAAAGCTTTACCTGATGCATCACATAAAGGAATATACTTAGCTGTGGGGACTGTATAAGTATTAAGATTGCCGTGCTTCGCGTCCCAGGCTCTGGTTAACCCTATCCTGGATAGTGACGCGCTTCGCTGGCTGGTCACGTGTCGTCAAGAACCAGGTTAAAAGGTTCCTTATCTGACACCAGCACTAGCTGAAGATGTTATCTGCAAGGTTATTCACGCCTCACAGTGGCGACTTTCATCTGAGGATGGATAACGTCTGTCCTAGTAGCTGGACAATGGCGTCTCCTTGTGAGTACGGAATACGCAGGTCTGCCTCTGAGCGGCTCTCCGCGTGTACTGAGTTGGCCTGGACGGGTTTATTATTTAGAGGAGGAAATTATTATTATTTACCAATTTAAGAATAGTAAATATATAAGGGAGAGGAATTAATGTCTCCCCATGGCATTCATTTGTGACGTTAGCTTTATTACGAGATAAACGCTATGACTCCAACGCTCTATTCGGCTTTTAGTTGGAGGTCAATTTCATCTGCAATTAGTTATCATACAGAATGCCTTAGTTATACAGAATCGAATTTAATTCTCACATACATTGGATATAATGTGTTTACTGTAAGGAAATCTGACGCAATACTGGCGTCAGGTGACGTGAGAATTCTAGCCTACTGTACAGATGGAATTATTAGTACATGAGAATTCTACGTGTTGTTAATTTTACTTACTACAATAATTAGTATAGTTAATAATAAGTAATGAGAATACAACAGTGTTTGTATTCGGTGTTGGAAATATCCAACAATCAGGTGAGCTACAGAGATAGCCACATTAAGAGAGGCTCCGAGACACACAACTGGTATCCTAATGGGACTTACAACCTCTTCTGGAGGGCTCTCTGAACACGCCAGGAGTTGGGTGACCCGCGCTCTGAGGCACACAAGACAGTATGACTCAGGGCCGGTGTTGCCCTCCTCGGAGACGAGGAAAGACTCACACCCAGATAGAGACGAAGGTAAATATAAGGAGAGAGGAATACAGTCATAAATGGGGGAGTAGAGGAGGATGAAGGGCGGGTGTGGGCATTACACGGGATGCAGGGGCAGGTGTGGGCACTACACGAGGTGCAGGGGCAGGTGTGGGCACTACACAGGGTGCAGGGGAGGGTGTGGACACTACACGGGGTGCAGGGGCAGGTGTGGGCACTACACAGGGTGCAGGGGCAGGTGTGGGCACTGCACGGGGTGCAGGGGCAGGTGTGGCACTACACGGGGTGCAGGGGCAGGTGTGGGCACTACACGGGGTGCAGGGGCAGGTGTGGGCACTACACGGGGTGAAGGAGAGGGTGTGGGACCTACACGGGGTGCAGGGGCAGGTGTGGGCACTACACAGGGTGCAGGAGCCAGGTGTGGGCACTACACGGGGTGAAAGGGAGGGTGTGGGCACTACACGGGGTGCAGGGGCGGGTGTGGGCACAACACAGGGTGCAGGGGCGGGTGTGGGCACTACACGGGGTGCAGGAGCCGGTGTGGGCTCTACACGGGGTGCAGGGAAAGGGGTGGGCACTACACGGGGTGAAGGGGAGGGTGTGGGCAATACACGGGGTGCAGGAGCAGGTGTGGGAACTACACGGGGTGCAGGGATGCGTGTGGGCACTACACGGGGTACAAGGAAAGGGGTGGGCACTACACGGGGTGCAGGGACAGGTGTGGGCACTACACGGGGTGCAGGGGCGAATGTGAACACAACACGGGGTGCAGGGACGCGTGTGGGCACTACACGGGGTGCGGGGGCAGATGTGGGCACTACACGCGGTTCAGGGAAAGGTGTTGGGACTACACGGGGTGCATGGGTGGGTGTGGACACAACACTGGGTGCAGGGAAAGGTGTTGGCACTTCACGGGGTGCAGGGACAGGTGTGGGCACTACACAGGGTGGAAGGAAAGGGGTGGGCACTACACGGGGTGCAGGGTCAGGTGTGGGCACTACACAGGGTGCAAGGAAAGGGGTGGGCACTACACGGGGTGCATGGGTGGGTGTGAACACAACACGGGGTGCAGGGACGCGTGTGGGCACTACACGGGGTGCAGGGGCGGATGTGGGCACTACACGGGGTGTAGGGGAAGGTGTGGGCAGTACACGGGGTGTAGGGGCGGGTGTGGGCACTATACGGGGTGCAGGGGCGGGGGTGGACACTACAGGGGGTGCAGGGGAGGGTGGGGGCACTACAAGGAGTGCAGAGGCGGGTGTGGGCACTACACAGGGTGTAGGGACAGGTGTGGACACTACAAGGGGTGCAGGGGCGGATGTGGGCACTACACGGGGTGTAGGGGAAGGTGTGGGTAGTACACTGGGTACAGGGGCGGGTGTGGGCTCTACACGGGGTGCAGGGGAGGGTGCGGGCACTACACGGGGTACAGGGGAGGGTGTGGGCTCTACACGGGGTGCAGGGGAAGATGTGGGCACTACACGGGGTGCAGGGGCGGGTGTGGGCACTACACGGGGTGCAGGGGCGGGTGTGGGCCGTACACAGGGTGTAGGGACGAGTGTGGACACTACACGGGGTGCAGAGGCGGATGTGGGGACTAATCTGGGTGTAGAAGAAGGTGTGGGCAGTATACGGGGTGAAGGGGAAGGGTTGGGCACTACACGGGGTGCAGGGGAGGGTGTGGGCATAGCACAGGGTGTAGAGGAAGGGTTGGGCACCCCACGGGGTGCAGGGGCAGGTGTGGGCACAACACGGGGTGCAGGGGCGGGTGTGGGCACTACACGGGATTCAGGGATGGGTGTGGGTACTATACACGGGGCGCAGGAGCAGGTGTGGGCACTACACGGGGTGCAGGGGCGGGTGAGGGCACTACACGGGGGTGCAGTGGCTGGTTTGGGCACAACTCGCGGTGCAGGGAGAGGGTGTGGCACTACACTGGGTGCGGGGACGAGTGTGGGCTCTGCACGGGGTGCAGGGGAGGCTGTGGGCACTACACGGGGTACAGGGGAGGGTGTGGGCATTACACAGGGTGCAGGGACGGGTGTGGGCTCTACACGGGTTGCAGGGGAGGGTGTGGGCACTACACGGGGTAAAGAGGAGGGTGTGGGCATTACACGGGGTGCAGGTGTAGGGTGTGGGCACTACACGGGTTGCAGGGGCGGGGATTGGGCACTACACGGTGTGCTAGGGCGGGTGTTGGCACTACACGGGGTGCAGGAGTGGGTGTGGGCACGACACGGGGTGCAGGGTAGGGTGCGGGCATTACACAGGGTGCATGGACGGGTTTGGGCACTACACGGGGTGCAGGGGAGAGTGTGGGCACTACACGGGGTGCAGGGGCGGGTGTGTGCACTGCACGGGGTGTAGTGGAGCGAGTGGATACTACACGGGGTGCAGGGGTGGGGTGTAGGCATTACACAGGGTGCAGGGGCGGGTGTGGACTCTACACGTGGTGCAGGAGAGGGTGTGGGCACTACACGGGGTGCAGGGTAGGGTGCGGGCATTACACAGGGTGCATGGACGGGTTTGGGCACTACACGGGGTGCAGGGGAGAGTGTGGGCACTACACGGGGTGCAGGGGCAGGTGTGGGCACTACACGGGGTGCAGGGGCAGGTGTGGGCACTACACGGGGTGAAGGAGAGGGTGTGGGACCTACACGGGGTGCAGGGGCAGGTGTGGGCACTACACAGGGTGCAGGAGCCAGGTGTGGGCACTACACGGGGTGAAAGGGAGGGTGTGGGCACTACACGGGGTGCAGGGGCGGGTGTGGGCACAACACAGGGTGCAGGGGCGGGTGTGGGCACTACACGGGGTGCAGGGGCCGGTGTGGGCTCTACACGGGGTGCAGGGAAAGGGGTGGGCACTACACGGGGTGAAGGGGAGGGTGTGGGCAATACACGGGGTGCAGGGGCAGGTGTGGGAACTACACGGGGTGCAGGGATGCGTGTGGGCACTACACGGGGTACAAGGAAAGGGGTGGGCACTACACGGGGTGCAGGGACAGGTGTGGGCACTACACGGGGTGCAGGGGCGAATGTGAACACAACACGGGGTGCAGGGACGCGTGTGGGCACTACACGGGGTGCGGGGGCAGATGTGGGCACTACACGCGGTTCAGGGAAAGGTGTTGGGACTACACGGGGTGCATGGGTGGGTGTGGACACAACACTGGGTGCAGGGAAAGGTGTTGGCACTTCACGGGGTGCAGGGACAGGTGTGGGCACTACACAGGGTGGAAGGAAAGGGGTGGGCACTACACGGGGTGCAGGGTCAGGTGTGGGCACTACACAGGGTGCAAGGAAAGGGGTGGGCACTACACGGGGTGCATGGGTGGGTGTGAACACAACACGGGGTGCAGGGACGCGTGTGGGCACTACACGGGGTGCAGGGGCGGATGTGGGCACTACACGGGGTGTAGGGGAAGGTGTGGGCAGTACACGGGGTGTAGGGGCGGGTGTGGGCACTATACGGGGTGCAGGGGCGGGGGTGGACACTACAGGGGGTGCAGGGGAGGGTGGGGGCACTACAAGGAGTGCAGAGGCGGGTGTGGGCACTACACAGGGTGTAGGGACAGGTGTGGACACTACAAGGGGTGCAGGGGCGGATGTGGGCACTACACGGGGTGTAGGGGAAGGTGTGGGTAGTACACTGGGTACAGGGGCGGGTGTGGGCTCTACACGGGGTGCAGGGGAGGGTGCGGGCACTACACGGGGTACAGGGGAGGGTGTGGGCTCTACACGGGGTGCAGGGGAAGATGTGGGCACTACACGGGGTGCAGGGGCGGGTGTGGGCACTACACGGGGTGCAGGGGCGGGTGTGGGCCGTACACAGGGTGTAGGGACGAGTGTGGACACTACACGGGGTGCAGAGGCGGATGTGGGGACTAATCTGGGTGTAGAAGAAGGTGTGGGCAGTATACGGGGTGAAGGGGAAGGGTTGGGCACTACACGGGGTGCAGGGGAGGGTGTGGGCATAGCACAGGGTGTAGAGGAAGGGTTGGGCACCCCACGGGGTGCAGGGGCAGGTGTGGGCACAACACGGGGTGCAGGGGCGGGTGTGGGCACTACACGGGATTCAGGGATGGGTGTGGGTACTATACACGGGGCGCAGGAGCAGGTGTGGGCACTACACGGGGTGCAGGGGCGGGTGAGGGCACTACACGGGGGTGCAGTGGCTGGTTTGGGCACAACTCGCGGTGCAGGGAGAGGGTGTGGCACTACACTGGGTGCGGGGACGAGTGTGGGCTCTGCACGGGGTGCAGGGGAGGCTGTGGGCACTACACGGGGTACAGGGGAGGGTGTGGGCATTACACAGGGTGCAGGGACGGGTGTGGGCTCTACACGGGTTGCAGGGGAGGGTGTGGGCACTACACGGGGTAAAGAGGAGGGTGTGGGCATTACACGGGGTGCAGGTGTAGGGTGTGGGCACTACACGGGTTGCAGGGGCGGGGATTGGGCACTACACGGTGTGCTAGGGCGGGTGTTGGCACTACACGGGGTGCAGGAGTGGGTGTGGGCACGACACGGGGTGCAGGGTAGGGTGCGGGCATTACACAGGGTGCATGGACGGGTTTGGGCACTACACGGGGTGCAGGGGAGAGTGTGGGCACTACACGGGGTGCAGGGGCGGGTGTGTGCACTGCACGGGGTGTAGTGGAGCGAGTGGATACTACACGGGGTGCAGGGGTGGGGTGTAGGCATTACACAGGGTGCAGGGGCGGGTGTGGACTCTACACGTGGTGCAGGAGAGGGTGTGGGCACTACACGGGGTGCAGGGTAGGGTGCGGGCATTACACAGGGTGCATGGACGGGTTTGGGCACTACACGGGGTGCAGGGGAGAGTGTGGGCACTACACGGGGTGCAGGGGCGGGTGTGTGCACTGCACGGGGTGTAGTGGAGGGAGTGGACACTACACGGGGTGCAGGGGTGGGGTGTAGGCATTACACAGGGTGCAGGGGCGGGTGTGGACTCTACACGGGGTGTAGGAGACGGTGTGGGCAATACACGGGGTGTAGCGGAAGGTGTGGGCACTGCACAGGGTTCAGGGACGGTTGTGGGCACTACACGGGGTGCATGGGTGGGTGAGGGCACTACACAGGGTGCAGGGGAGGGTGTGGACACTACACGGAGTGCAGGGGCGGGTGTCGGCACTAGACGGGGTGCAGGAGAGGGTTTTGGAACTACACGGGGTGCAGGGGCGGGTTTGGGCACTACACGGGGTGCAAGGGTGGGTGTGGAACTTTCACTAGGTGCAGGGATGGGTGTGGGTACTATACACGGGGCGCAGGGGCAGGTGTGGGCACTACACGGGGTGCAGGGGCGGGTGTGGGAACGATAGTTGGTGCAGGGGTGGGTCTGGGCACTACACAGGGTGCAGGGGCGGATGAGGGCACTACACGGGGTGCAGGGGAGGGTATGAACACTACATGGGGGTGCAGTGGCGGGTGTGGGCACTACACGGGGTGCAGGGGCGGGTGTCGGCACTAGACGGGGTGCAGTGGCGGGTGTGGGCACTACATGGGGTGCAGGGGTGGGGTGTGGACACTACATGGGGTGTAGGGACAGATGTGGGTACTACTCGGGGTGCAGGGAGAGGGTGTGGGTAATACACTGGGTGCGGGGTCGAGTGTGGGCTCTACACGGGGTGCAGGGGAGGGTGTGGACGTTACACAGGGTGCAGGGATGGGTGTGGGCTCTACACGGGGTTCAGAGAAGGGTGTGGGCAAATTACGGGGTGTTGGGGAATTTGTGGGCACTACACGGGGTGCAGGGTAGGGTGCGGGCATTACACAGGGTGCATGGACGGGTTTGGGCACTACACGGGGTGCAGGGGAGAGTGTGGGCACTACACGGGGTGCAGGGGCGGGTGTGTGCACTGCACGGGGTGTAGTGGAGGGAGTGGACACTACACGGGGTGCAGGGGTGGGGTGTAGGCATTACACAGGGTGCAGGGGCGGGTGTGGACTCTACACGGGGTGTAGGAGACGGTGTGGGCAATACACGGGGTGTAGCGGAAGGTGTGGGCACTGCACAGGGTTCAGGGACGGTTGTGGGCACTACACGGGGTGCATGGGTGGGTGAGGGCACTACACAGGGTGCAGGGGAGGGTGTGGACACTACACGGAGTGCAGGGGCGGGTGTCGGCACTAGACGGGGTGCAGGAGAGGGTTTTGGAACTACACGGGGTGCAGGGGCGGGTTTGGGCACTACACGGGGTGCAAAGGTGGGTGTGGAACTTTCACTAGGTGCAGGGATGGGTGTGGGTACTATACACGGGGCGCAGGGGCAGGTGTGGGCACTACACGGGGTGCAGGGGCGGGTGTGGGAACGATAGTTGGTGCAGGGGTGGGTCTGGGCACTACACAGGGTGCAGGGGCGGGTGAAGGCACTACACGGGGTGCAGGGGAGGGTATGAACACTACATGGGGGTGCAGTGGCGGGTGTGGGCACTACACGGGGTGCAGGGGCGGGTGTCGGCACTAGACGGGGTGCAGTGGCGGGTGTGGGCACTACATGGGGTGCAGGGGTGGGGTGTGGACACTACATGGGGTGTAGGGACAGATGTGGGTACTACTCGGGGTGCAGGGAGAGGGTGTGGGTAATACACTGGGTGCGGGGTCGAGTGTGGGCTCTACACGGGGTGCAGGGGAGGGTGTGGACGTTACACAGGGTGCAGGGATGGGTGTGGGCTCTACACGGGGTTCAGAGAAGGGTGTGGGCAAATTACGGGGTGTTGGGGAATTTGTGGGCACTACACGGGGTGCAGGGACAAGTGTGTGCACTACACAGAGTGTAGGGGAAGGTGTGGGCAATACACGGGGTGTAGCGGATGGTGTAGGCACTGCACAGTGTGCAGAGGCGGGTGTGTGCGCTGCACGTGGTGCAGGGGTGGGGTGTGGGAACTACACAGGTTGCAGGGGAGGGTGTGTGCACTACACGGGGTGCAGGGGCGGGTGTGGGCATTACACGGGGTGCAGGGGTGGGGTGTGGACACTACATGGGGTGTAGGGGAAGGTTTGGGCACTACTCGGGGTGCAGGGAGAGGGTGTGGGCACTACACTGGGTGCGGGGACGGGTGTGGGCTCTACACGGGGTGCAGGGGAGGGTGTGGGCACTACACGGGGTGCAGGGGCGGGTGTGGGCACTACATGGGGTGCAGGTGTGGGGTGTGGGCACTACACGGGTTGCAGGGGCGGGGATTGGGCACTACACGGTGTGCTAGGGCGGGTGTTGGCACTACACGGGGTGCAGCGGTTGGTGTGAGCACTACACGGAGTGCAAGGGGGGGTCTGGGCACTACACGGGGTGCAGGGCGGGTGTGGATACTATACGGGGTGCAGGGGTGGGGTGTGGGCACTACACGGGGTGTAGGGGCAGGTGTGGGCACTACACAGGGTGCAGGGACGTGTGTGGGTTCTACACGGGGTGCAGGAGAGGGTGTGGGCACTACACGGGGTGCAGGGTAGGGTGCGGGCATTACACAGGGTGTATGGACGGGTTTGGGCACTACACGGGGTGCAGGGGAAAGTGTGGGCACTACACGGGGTGCAGGGGCAGGTGTGTGCACTGCACGGGGTGTAGTGGAGGGAGTGGACACTACACGGGGTGCAGGGGTGGGGTGTGGGCACTACATGGGGTGCAGGCGCGGGTGTGGGCACTACCTGGGGTGCAGAGGCGGGTGTGGGCACTACACGGGGTGTAGGGGTGGGGTGTAGGCATTACACAGGGTGCGGGGGCGGGTGTGGACTCTACTACACGGGGAGTAGGAGACAGTGTGGGCAATACACGGGGTGTAGCGGAAGGTGTGGGCACTGCACAGGGTTCAGGGGCGGGTGTGGGCACTACACGGGGTGCATGGGCGGGTGAGGACACTACACAGGATGCAGGGGAGGGTGTGGGCACTACACGGGGTGCAGGGGCGGGAGTGGGCACTATACGGGTTGCAGGGGCTGGTGTGGGCACTACACGGGGTGCAGGGGTGGTTGAGGGCACTGCATGGGGTGCCAGGGCGGGTGTGGGCACTGCACGGGGTGCAGTGGAGGGTGTGGGCACTACACGGGGTGCAGGGGAGGGTGTGGGAACTACACGGGGTGCAGGAGCGGTTGCGGGCAATACACGATGTGCAGGGCCTGGTTTGGGCACTACACGGGGTGCAAGGGTGGGTGTGGGCACTACACGGGGTGCATGGGCGGGTGAGGACACTACACAGGATGAAGGGGAGGGTGTGGGCACTACACGGGGTGCAGGGGCGGGAGTGGGCACTATACGGGTTGCAGTGGAGGGTGTGGGCACTACACGGGGTGCAGGGGAGGGTGTGGGAACTACACGGGGTGCAGGAGCGGTTGCGGGCAATACACGATGTGCAGGGCCTGGTTTGGGCACTACACGGGGTGCAAGGGTGGGTGTGGGCACCTCACTAGGTGCAGGGGTGGGTGTGGGCACTACACGGGGTGCAGGCGCGAGTGTGGGCACTACACGGGGTGCAGGAGCGAGTGTGGGCACTACACGGGGTGCAGGAGCGGGTGTGGGCACTACAAGGGGTGCAGGTGCGAGAGTGTGCACTACACGGTGTGCAGGGGTGGGGTGTGTGCACAACACCGGGTGCATGAGTGAGTGTGGGCACTACACGGGGTTCAGGGACGGGTGTGAGAACTACACGGGGTACAGGGGTGAGGTGTGAGCACTACACGGGGTGCAGTGGCGGGTGTGGGCACTACACGGGGTGAAGGGGTGGGGTGTGGGCACTACATGGGGTGCAGGGGCGGGTGTGGGCACTACACGGGGTGCATGGGTGGGTGCGGGCACTTCACGGGGTGCAGGGGAAGGTGTGGGGACTACATGGGGTTCAGGGGCGGGTGTGGACACTATACGGGGTGCAGGGGTGGGGCGTGGGCACTACACGGGGTGCAGGGGCGGGTGTGGACTCTACACGGGGTGTAGGGGACGGTGTGGACAATACACGGGGTGTAACGCAAGGTGTGAGCACTGCACAGGGCTCAGGGGCGGGTGTGGGCACTACACGGGGTGCATGGGTGGGTGCGGGCACTTCACGGGGTGCAGGGGAAGGTGTGGGCACTACACAGGGTGCAGGGGCGGTTGTGGGCACTACATGGGGTTCAGGGGCGGGTGTGGACACTACACGGGGTGCAGGGGTGGGGTGTGGGCACTACACGGGGTGCAGGGCGGGTGTGGGCACTACACGGGGTGCAGGGGCGGGTGTGGGTACTACACGGGGTGCAGGGGCAGGTGTGGGCACTACACGGGGTGCAGCGGAGGGTGTGGGCACTACACGGGGTGCAGGGGCGGGAGTGCGTACTACACAGGGTGCAGGGGCGGGTGTGGGCACTACACGGGGTGCAGGGGAAGGTGTGGGCACTACTCGGGGTGCTGGGGCGGTTGTGGGTGTTACGAACCCGGATCCAGCGTCCAAGCACGGAGCAGTAACGACCGCGCCATCTGTGGGTCAGCTCCCGAAACCCCCGCCAAACGGACGACGACACCTGGTGAGGACGGCGAATACCGGCCACAAGGGCCAGTTTCCAGTCCTGTTCAGCGCTCCACACAGCCGCTGCTGACCTCTGGTGAGGTGGTGCTCAGACTACAACGCCATCTATGAAGTGGATGTGTTGGGCGTTTGTGTCTGAGCCTGTAAGTGAGGTGTTTTAGTGTCCCAGTTATTGATGACGTGTCTGCTTACAGAGTCGACCTGGGACTGCTGTGATGGGAGTTGAGTCAGTCTACCCGAGGCAGCCGTCTCCGAACCTTGAGCTTTGCTGCAGCAGTTGCGAAGTCGTCCCCCCCGGAAGAACACTGTGGTGTGTTAGCCTGCCAGTGGAGTGGCAGTAAAAGGTTTACCCGGGACCGACTGTTGGAGACGATCGTCCACTGGGGTATTGAGGACGGGAGAGTGATTTGTGGTATCACACGAGGCTCCTGTCCAGGGCGTTCCCCTTATATCGTTCGTGGAGTGGCCTGACCAGCCTTGCTGTTCCGGAACCTGCCAGCAGACCAGCTGGACGTGTGGTTGACGGCCTCCACGGCGGTGCCCCCAGTGGACCTGTGTTTTGGCTGACCTGTGGCCAGGGTAGGCTCAACTTCGCAGAGAATTCGTTGTGGGGCCACGAAGAGGCACCGAGGACTCGGCACCGAGAGAGAGCGAGGATCCATAGTCTCCAGCAGAAGACTACAGTTTAATTCCCTTGTATAGTGTTAATACCACTCTCCCTGTGTAACCTTTTTATATATTATTTATTGGTGGCGGACATTATATTATATTAAGTTCTTAACTTTCTTTCCCTTCACCCTTTAAGTTACTTGCGTCACGGATCGCATCCCTTGAAAGCCTCTACTGGCTTGGGGTCGGATACAACTTCCTCTAACAACATCAGAGTAAGAACCCCGTTGCGTCCCGAGAGGGCCGTAACATAATTGGCATCCCCAGCGGGATCCGTCTCCTTGTTAAGTAAGTTTGACAGGGGTGGTAAAGTGGCGTAATCCCTGTAAATAATTCCCCCTGTGTGTGACGATTGTGACGTTATACGTCCTGTGCGGTGCTCAAGAGTGACTAAGTGCGATATTGTGCAGTGCGGTGCTCGCTGTGATTAAGCGATTAAGTGAAATATTGTGTAGTGCGGTGCTCGTCGTGATTAAGTGCAATATTGTAGAGCGAAGTGTTCGCTGTGATTCAGTGCAATATTGGGTAGTGCGGTGCCCGAAGTAATTACGTGCAATATTGGCAAGTGCAGTGTTTGGTGCGATAAAGTGCAATATTGCCGTAGAACTGTGCTCGGTGCGTTAAGTGTTAACGTGTAAGCGGTGTGTTAAGTGCTAGTTAAGTGTTCCATCTGTGACAATGGCAGAAAAAGCTACCATCGATGATCTGGACGATGTGCAGGCTTTTCTGAACAGAGAGGACTGTCTTGCCCGATTAAAGTATCTGAGCAAACCGGAACTTGTACTAGCGAGCGCCTACCTGGAGATCAAGATCCGTGCCAGTGATTCCCGTGTGGAGATCTTGTCCAAGGTTCACCGGCACCTGAAGGCAGAAGAGAAACGGGAAGGCGAGACTCCTAGTACAAAGGAAGGTGAGGAAATAGCTTCCATGGAAAAGGAAGATAAAGGCAGTGACATTGACAGTGATGCAGGTGAGCTTAATATCAGCTTCCTAACAGTCAAGATGCGTGCCCTAGAAATTAATCGAGAAATAGAATGGAAGAAATTAGAAATGGAAAGAGAGAGACAAGATAAAGAATTGGCGATGAGGCGTTTAGAATTAGAACGAGAAAGAGAGAGAGAAGAACGAGAAAGAGAAAGAGAAGAACGAGAAAGAGAAGAGAAACGAGAGAGAGAAGAACGAGAAAGAGAAAGAGAAGAATGAGAAAGTGAAGAGAAACGAGAGAGAGAAGAACGAGAAAGAGAAGAGAAACGAGAGAGAGAAGAACGAGAAAGAGAAGAGAGACGAGAGAGAGAAGAACGAGAAAGAGAAAGAGAAGAACGAGAAAGAGAACAGCGAGAGAGAGAAGAAAACGAAAGACAGAGACAACATGAACTAGAAGTATTACGGTTAGGCGGTGGTCGGAGGCCAACAACGGACACCAGCGGTTTCGATCCGGTAAGAAATATCAAAATGGTCCCCAAATTCAATGAGAGGGAAGTCTCGAAGTTCTTTGCAGCCTTCGAGAAAGTCGCTGCCTCTTTGGAGTGGCCAAGGGAGAATTGGGCCATCATGATACAGTCAGTCTTGACTGGGAAGGCCCAAATCGCCTACTCTACGTTATCCCTTGACGACTCCGGCGATTACGACAAGGTGAAGAAGGTTGTGCTCATGGCGTACCAATTGGTACCTGAGGCATATAGACAGAAGTTTCGAAACCTGAAGAAGACCTCAGAGCACACTTTCACCGAATTCGCCACGCTCAAGGAGCGACTTTTCCAGGAATGGTGTGCCTCTCGGAAGGTGGAGACCAAGGAAGACCTCGAGCAGTTGATACTGCTAGAGGACTTCAAGGATTGTTTGTCTGGAGACCTGAAGACATACTTAGAGGAACAGCAGGTAGAGACCTTGAGTGCGGCAGCCACCATGGCTGAAGAGTACATCCTGACTCATAGGTCTTCTGCTAAGTACGTCCCAAGGCACTACCAACGCCGGTTCGATAAACCTCAGGACGAAGAAGAGACTCCCATCCCACGAAGCGCTAAGAAGACGCCCCCAAGTAGCTCTCGAAGGGCTAGTCCTAGTAGTCCGAATCACCGGAGTCCAAGGAGGAACATGGTGTGCTGGACTTGTGGGCAGAAAGGGCATGTAGCTGCTAGGTGCCGAGGCAGAAGAGGTAGCGGCGCACGTAGGGAGGTGATGTTGATGAGCTGTGGAACATCACCAGCAGGAAACCAGTCTACGACTACGCAGGAAGAACCCAGATGGTTTTCCCCTCACACTTCAGGCGGGTATGTATCGAGTGATCATACTGGTAGATCAGTTGTAGTGCTCAGAGATAGTGGAGCAGCCCAGTCCCTGATCGTGAAGAGCTCGTTACCCGAGGGAGTAAGTGTGGACGGGAGACAACAGGTTGTCCTGGTTGGGTTTCCAAGGACGCAGTACATCTCAACTCGCCTTACTTCAGTGGCACATGTGCGTTGTCAGTAGTCGATACCCTCCCTGTGGCTGGGATTGACGTGGTACTAGCCAACGACTTGGTGACTGATTGGAGCATCAATCTTCCCAAGGTTGCGGACGAGTCTACCGGAACAGCACGGTCTGAGGTAACAGGCAATGGTAATGTCCAGGTAAAGACAGACCCGGATTTGAACATGTCTAATTTGTCCTCTCACCCGCAGATCGACAGTATTCTAACAGTGTCTCCTAATTCTCTCGACAAGGAACATGAGGTTACGATGGCAGAAGTACCCGAACAAGAAGAGAGGCCTTGTGTGCAAGCACCCACGGATACCGAAGAGTTTGGAGTGAAGGCACCTGTGTACTTGCAGCCTGGCAAAGTACAATGTATGCTGAACCGGCCAGAGATTCCCCAGACGTCGGAGGTATGTGAGGTATGTGCAAAGGTTCTAGTGCCCTCTTTGGTCCAAACCAGGCTAATGGATATAGCCGGTTATGGACATGAAAGGCTCGGGAAGCTTATCCCTCAATTGGCCCCATGTTTCTTAGCGATATTTTGTTTGATGCTCGTATGTGTTCCCAGTGTTCTCAGTAAGGATCAGTGGACGACCCGAAGGATGATGGCTCCCTTGAACATCGTGAAGAGGTCCCAGGGATTAGAGATTTACACTGCAAGTGTTGCAGTTGAAGAAGGGACCTGGAAGGTGATGGTTGATACAGGAGGTACGCAATACGGTATTATGAGTGACTGTTTCCAACAGGTTGACACCCCCCGCATGATAGCTGAGCCTCAATGCAGCGTTATGCGGAACGTTGGTCGACCTGACGGTGGCAGTGCGAATGCCATCTTCAGTGTGCAAGCAGCCCTGTTGGGACTAGGTGCGGACCTAGTAGGGTATGCTGTAAGTATTGACTTACCCACTGTCGCGATCACTCTGAATTATCAGACCCCTGTATTCCAGGTTCCTGCCTCCCTGAAGGACCATCGGACCGGTACCAGAAATGCCGTCAGTGATCAGCCATCATCGGTGCCACGACACAGGGAAGTGTCGAGTCGCCCCAGATCGTGTCTACACCGATCCTTACTCGAGAGGTGTGAGATTATGCTCCGGATTAACATCTCGGTGGAGGTGTGGAGAAGTACTTCAGACAGATCACCGTCTTCTATCTGCAAGTTCCCATTGTGCCGGAATTGTCCAGCAGGACAGTTCTGTGGACGAGACAGCCTCGCCGTGCCAGTTTACAGTAATGGTGAGTCCATTTGGAGTTGTATCGCCGTACTAATTTGGTTTGTGTCTCTTTTTATAGAACCCCAAACCAAATTCTTTTGGTGGGGAGGTGTTACGAACCCGGATCCAGCGTCCAAGCACGGAGCAGTAACGACCGCGCCATCTGTGGGTCAGCTCCCGAAACCCCCGCCAAACGGACGACGACACCTGGTGAGGATGGCGAATACCGGCCACAAGGGCCAGTTTCCAGTCCTGTTCAGCGCTCCACACAGCCGCTGCTGACCTCTGGTGAGGTGGTGCTCAGACTACAACGCCATCTATGAAGTGGATGTGTCGGGCGTTTGTGTCTGAGCCTGTAAGTGAGGTGTTTTAGTGTCCCAGTTATTGATGACGTGTCTGCTTACAGAGTCGACCTGGGACTGCTGTGATGGGAGTTGAGTCAGTCTACCCGAGGCAGCCGTCTCCGAACCTTGAGCTTTGCTGCAGCAGTTGCGAAGTCGTCCCCCCCGGAAGAACACTGGTGTGTTAGCCTGCCAGTGGAGTGGAAGTAAAAGGTTTACCCGGGACCGACTGTTGGAGACGATCGTCCACTGGGGTATTGAGGACGGGAGAGTGATTTGTGGTGTCACACGAGGCTCCTGTCCAGGGCGTTCCCCTTATATCGTTCGTGGAGTGGCCTGACCAGCCTTGCTGTTCCGGAACCTGCCAGCAGACCAGCTGGACGTGTGGTTGACGGCCTCCACGGCGGTGCCCCCAGTGGACCTGTGTTTTGGCTGACCTGTGGCCAGGGTAGGCTCAACTTCGCAGAGAATTCGTTGTGGGGCCACGAAGAGGCACCGAGGACTCGGCACCGAGAGAGAGCGAGGATCCATAGTCTCCAGCAGAAGACTACATTTTAATCCCCTTGTATAGTGTTAATACCCCTCCCCCTGTGTAACCTTTTTATATATTATTTATTGGTGGCGGACATTATATTATATTAAGTTCTTAACTTTCTTTCCCTTCACCCTTTAAGTTACTTGCGTCACGGATCGCATCCCTTGAAAGCCTCTACTGGCTTGGGGTCGGATACAACTTCCTCTACCAACATCAGAGTAAGAACCCCGTTGCGTCCCGAGAGGGCCGTAACAGTGGGCACTACACGGGTTGCAGGGGCGGGTGTGGGCACTACACGGGGTGCAGGTGGAGGGTGTGGGCACTACAAGGGGTGCAGGGGAGGGTGTGGGCACTACAAGGGGTGCAGGGGAGGGTGTGGGCACTACTCTGGGTGCAAAGGTTGGTGTGGGCACTACACGGGTTGCAGGAGCGAGTGTGGGCACTACACGGGATGCAGTGGAGGGTGTGGGCACTACACCGGGTGCAGGGGTGGGTTTAGGCACTACACGGGGTGCAGGGGCGGGTGTGAGCACTACACGGGGTGCTGGGGCGGGTGTGGACACTACACGGGGTTCAGGGCAGTGTAACACGGGTTAGACTTCCTCTCTCTTTACTTCCTTCTTTCTACTCCCTCTACCCGTATTCTTACTTTTATTTCTAAACCAAGGGACTCCAAAACTTTTAACAAAGCCCACTCCACGCCACGTGGTCCTAAGACGATTGACCGACTTAGGATTCTACACCCAGTATGACGTGACCTAAGCTCTGAACAAAACCCTAGAGTCACCTCTGCTGCCACCACCAGACCAGTAATACAAGAGCAATGATCGAGGTCTGGATCGATCACGCTAATTAATCAACCTAGGGGCTTGATCCCCACTATAAACGATGACCTTGAGTGTGGAATAAATTACACGGTAATGATAATTCCGATTCGATGTTAGAATCGGCGCCCAATGCAACTCTGCCTCGTGTGGACCACGTGACCAGGACAAGTATACACATAAAACACATGGAAACAATAAAATGCAAATTAATAACAAATTTAATTTATTAAAAGAAAACTAGAACAAAATCTAAATGTGTTCACTCCCTATCACTTTAACACTCCCTACTTGACCTGAATGGCAAATGAGAAGACTATCCCTATAATTTACAATAGCAACTATACCTTGGGCGACCACAGCTCTGGGTGTTGTGCTGGTCTTGTTGGGGAGAGGTAAGATGTTGACCTCTTATCCCAGCTGCTTCCGTGACCACACTGATTTTTTTCTTGTCTGGACTACCCCAGACAGAGTATTGTATTGTTCCGCATCGCTTACCCAGTTACTTTAGCAAGGTTAAGTTATAACAATTAAACTCTGTTGTACTTAATTGATCCAGACTGGTTGAATTATTTTACTGAATTAAATTACAAACATCTAACGGCAGAGCTGTTCCCGATCACAAAAATGGTTATTAAAACTTTGAGAAATATTAGACCTGTCAACCCCTGATGACCTATGACCGCCGGTCACTCCGCCTCAAAAGTTAGATCTGATTCGTGACGTCACTGATGGTGACTTAAACTCAATAATTAGAATACTCTTGATATTGTATCCAGTACTATTATACAATACAATTTTAATGCAAAATGAATAAAGGCTAATTTTCTCTAAATTACTGAATACTATAGGATGATTCATTTACGCAGATATGAACAAAGCGTCGGTTATTTCCACCGCGAATTCCCCTGGGGGTCAGGTCACCATGCGGCTCAGCTTCCCATTCTCTTTTGTCGATAAACCACTCTGGATAATTCTTACAACAGCCTAGTTTGTTACAACCCCCCCGCACAAGCACTTAGTAAACCTTGTTAATTTGTTAAAATTCACGAGGTTTAGTATCCAAACCCACAATTCAACTCATGCCACAAACAAAAGCTAACCTAACTAATAAAATTTGACAAATAATAGTCCAACATCATAATGAACATGTTCATATTTCATAAATTTCTCAGCTGTCAACTGACAGCAATCCTCCAATATCAGGAAACATACATCCTATCCTTACTGACATAGCTAAATAACATGTCCCTACTCTACCATCAAAAACTAGCTATTAAACTCTCTTGGCTCTTCACTAGCCAAGTCCATGTGTCCTCTAGAGCCGGCCACACCGTGCTCAAACATAACATTAAAGTTATATCGTCAGACTGAACTTTCAGTCATCCGGGAGCGTACTACGGAACTATCAAGTTCACATCCGTGTACTAACCACTCCCCATCAATGTCAGCCTTGACATGCTAAGGAACACACCTAACGTTTATTTCATGTATCTAAAAATATAAAAAAAAAATTCCTATACTATATCACAGGTTTCAGCTGACTGTACAGCCAAGTGTTCTCACTCACTAGAAGTGTCAATGTTTATATTGGTCCGCCTCTCCTGTGTTCAAACATTCTGAAAAAAAAATAGCACAACATAATTTTCCATAACCGTTTGTTCTGGGCTGAGACAATTACACAGGGGGCTTCGATTTTGATTACTGACCAATTTATAGAGCAAAATTCATATATTATACCAGAATTATTTTAAATCTGTTTTTCAACATTTAAACAAAAGTGTCCAGATGTTCTTTACACAGATGTTCAGAGCCAACTTTGTTGTTTGTATCAATTGTTCATATTGAGTAATCGGAAAAAAAAAATCGATGCTGCTGGATGCTGAATGTAGTCGCTGACGATGACGGTGTCGATCTTGCTTCTTCTCATGTGTAGACATCAATACCTGGTCCTCTTGTACTCCCATCCGGTACTACTGAATGACGACAGAGTGTAGTAGAGCTGAGTGCCAAGTGACAGCTGTAGAATACTGTTACTTCGGCCATTAATCTTGCGCTCGACAGTCCACACGCCTTCGTATTAATCACAGTTCACACGGTAGTCTTGATGTTAAACTTGTCGCAGATGACCACAGCAGAGCAGAACTGGATGTACCAACGGTGTCTCTTAGCAGGAGTGATGTTAGAAGGTCGTAGAGGCGGGTTGCTTGTTTGCAGAACAGGTGAATCTCGTCTTCCATCATTGCTCACGTCATCTCAGGCGTTTCTTGATGTCACCAGGTTACTAGGCCGTAAACACCAACTGTGCATACCCTCGTACCGCCGACTTTAGGCCAAAGGAGGCAATTTTGCGACCTTCTATTGGCGAGTCCCGGTACTCTGTAGGGAAACCGTGCCTTCCACCTGTGACCGCCTTACTTCTGCTTTCTTGTTACTTCAGATGACGTAATCATTAATCTTCCGGCGAAACTCTTGAGTACTGCTACGTGCTTTCCATTTCTTGACCTCTCCTCCAACACTGCTGGAATGACTGCAGTCTTGATGACGCAGCAGGTGGGTATTGGTGATCTCGAGACAGCTACCCCGGCGTTGTATGGCACCTCCGGTGACTGCTATAATGTGGACAGCTCGCTGGCCCTGACAACCTCGTTAGTGACGTGAGGCGTCGGCCGGGTGACTCTTGGACAGTCACTCATCCCCAAAGTAACTGATGTATGGGTTACTGGGTCTAGTGGGGGGAGGGCTTTGTGTAACGTGCCTCCCCCCTCGGTCTGTACAGACAAGGGTTCACGTGTGGCTGGAACAACTGGGTCGGTGTACCAATCAGACCTGGGAACAGACAGACACAACACAGCGGAAGCATAGATATACTCTGGGTTTGGTGGAGGTGGAACCCCAGAGCACGGTAAAAGTTGCTACCTGAGTTAAGTATAGACATAGTACATCTCATTGCCTTTACAGGAAAATCTAATCAATACTAAATTATACTAACTAAGGAAGTTACTTTACTGTACAGCGCGAGATCTCGTCACCATAGGGTGGCGAGACTGCACCTGACTACTGATGAGCGATGACAGAGGGTCATCCTCATCTTCTGACTCGTCGGTGAAGCCATGAGTCAGCACTGCTGAGTCAGGAACTAGACCCGCTGAAGGCAGTTCTAATTCCTCTCTAGCATGATAATGTTTCAATTTATTCACGTGAATTGTCCTTTCCACCTGGTCCTCGAACACTCCTTTTATAACAAGATTAACCGGCCCCGCCCTTTTAATTACTCTATAGGGTCCTCGCCACCTCGGAGCTAGTTTCCTGCTCTGATTGGCGGGCGCAGCCTCATTCACTCTCAATACGAGGCTTCCTTCCTTCAACTCAAGAGGGCGCACTTTCTTGTCATAAAAATGAGCATACCGAGTCCGTGCCTTCTTGGACGCTTCAGCTGCAATATTCCATGCATTTCTCATTTTTCCAAGGACCTCTGAAGGATAGTCCTCCCCGTATGCAACATTATGTCTGTTAAGCAGACCTGACGGGAAATTGCATGAATTACCAGTAAACAAATGAAGTGGTTGGGTGTTAATTGATTGGTGGATGGCAGTATTCAAGGCGAACTGAACATAGGGTAGGTGTTCATCCCAGGTGTTTGCATCATGTTCAGCAAGGATTGCAAGCATATCCTTGACTGAACGATTAGTCCGTTCCGTCATTCCGTTTGCTTGTGGGTGGTAGGCCGTTGTAAAAGCCGAAGTTGTCTCTAAAATCTTACAAACTTCTCTAAATATATTCCCATTGAATTCTTGACCCCGGTCAGAGACTAAAACTTTAGGAGGTCCGAATACAGTAACGAACCTACGCAAGAACGCATCTGCAACCGTACGAGAATCCTTCTGAGGTAATGCAACTAGTGTAGTGTATCTAGACAGATGGTCAACTAGTACCAACACATATCTATTTCCTGAATGACTGTGGTGTAAATCAATCAGATCGGCCCCCACACGATCTAACGGTTCGCGAATTTCAGGAAATTCCTGAAGTGGGGCTTGTACCTTAAGGGTGCCTTTCCTCCTCTGGCAACGAGGGCACGACTTCACGAAATTGATTACCTCAGAAAGTAATCCTGGAAAATAAAATAGAGACTTTGCTTTTAAGTGTGTTTTAAAGATCCCCGGATGCCCTGCAATTTTTGAAGCATGTGCAAGCTTCAACGCTGATGACCGCAACGCGTCCGGAATAACTAGCTGAAATACTGCCCTATCATTCTGGCTATTAACATAATACAGGACGCCCTGTTTCATTTCAAAATCATGTATAGGTAAATTCTTTTTCTTTTTGGGGTATTTTCCTCCCTCTAAATACTCAATAATCTCTTTCCATCTAGACTCGCTCATCTGGTATTCTCTCATTTTATCTGATGGAATGGTTTCAATGTTTTCATTAATTTGAACTGCCGCTATATTTCTACTTAGCGTATCTGGCACAACATGTGCTGGACCAGGCTTGTACAAGATCTGGAATGAGTGGGCCGAAAGTTCGTGAGACCAGCGTGACATTCGTGGGCATTTCGTTCGCTTTTTAAATATATGTGTTAACGCTCGATGGTCTGTGTAGATTACAAAATGCCGCTGAAATAGGTAAGGCTCGAAATACCTAACTGATTCTACTACTGCCAGTGCCTCCCGATCCGTAGCTGAATAGCGAACTTCAGGTCCTTTGACCTTCCTACTGAAATAGGCTACTGGATGGGGTAAATTATCTGCGTCTCGCTGAATTAAGCACCCGCCAATAGCTATACCGCTGGCGTCAGTGTGCACTTCCCACTCTCTCTCAAAATCAGGAATAGCCAATACCGGTGTCGTGATTAGTTGGTCTTTCAGTTTGCGATAGGCCTCGTCATGTTCAGATTTCCACACAAACTTCGCATTTTTCTTTGTCAGATCAGTCAGGGGTGCTGAAATGCCAGCGAAACCTTCAATGTGACCACGAAAATATCCGGCCGCCCCCAAAAACCTACGCACGTCCTTTGCTGTCCTTGGAGTAGGCATGTCAGCAATGGCGCGGCAAGAATCTGGGTCAGGTCGGATACCGTCTGGGCACACCTGGAACCCCAGAAATTTGAATTTCTGAGCCGCCAAGGTGCACTTCTGAACATTCAGCCTGAAACCTGCCTGATCTAACAACTTCAAAGTCTCAGTCAAGTCCTGTAGGTGTTCCTCAAACGTCCTGGAATATATCACAACATCATCCAGGTACGCTAAAGAATGCCTACCCAGTACCGGACTAAGGATAAAGTTGATGGCCCTCTGAAACGACGAAGGCGCTGTCTTCAAACCAAACGGCATCCTACGGAGTTGATAAGTGTGCCTACCATCCGAGAATGCTGTTTTTTCCCTATCCTGTTCTGCCACCGGAATCGCCCAATACGCCGATTTTGCGTCAAGAGTTGAGAAATACTTAGCAGCACCAAATTGATCTATGATCTCCTGTATTCGGGGCAACGGATACACATCACCCTTAGTTAGTTCGTTCACCTTCCGGTAGTCAACACAGAAACGATAACTACCGTCCGGTTTCCGAACTAGCACAACAGGAGAGAGCCACGGTGACGTACTAGGCTCTATCACGCCCTGTCTCAACATTTTCTGGCACTCCTCCCTGATAATGTTCTTTGCCTGTTCCGGCAACCTCCACTGTCTTGTGTACACCGGCAAATGGTCACCAGTTGGAATGGTGTGCTCGATCTTATCAAGGAGACCAATCTGGTCATCCTCTGTCGCAAACAATTTCGGGAATTTTCGTAAAACTCCTCTCAGTGCCTTCCTATCTGCCTGTGCAACATGTTGCAAATCAAGTGCTGAAATTAATTTTTCCACTTCCTCTACATTCTGTGCAACATTTCTCGTCTGGTATTGTACTTTGGATGGTGTTTTAGTGTTCAACATATTTAGTGCACTACATTGTGCAGTGACGGCTGGCGTCTCAGCTGACTCATGGTGAAAGATTTCTGTGTCCTCCACCATGGTTCCCTGAGATACCCTATCACCTGCCCTGAAGCGAAAAGTCTTATGTGAAAGATTGACAACTGGAATGAGTGCACCTTTATCGAGCACTACAACTAAGTGATGAGGAATTAATAAACTATCACATCTCCCAGCCACCTGAAGGGTGGTACCTGGTTGTATGTGACGTCCCACGGCTACTTTAATAAATTTAACAGAATGTGGTGGGCAACTCTGTTTGGTCAATGCATGCAAGGCGCATGACCTCTTAACTGTGTCTGGAAGAGACTTAAAAATCAATTTTGGAAAGTGCGCATTATATTTCAGCTTCCGTTTAATTGAAGCTACAACTGGGGGATGGTCGATCATCTCCACTGGGTAGGAAGTCTGTCCCAACTGCAACCTGCAGTTCCTAGCCCCTTTTTGAGCAGACAAGGAATAATTAAATCGCGACAGAAAATCAGTTCCCATTAAGATGTGACCAGGAAAATCAAGGTTCTCTACGATCGTACATGTGTGAGGCTGCAATGCCCCATCAATCTCAAAATTAACTGTACCTTGACCTACGATCTCAATCTTTTCCCCATTGACTGCTGTTAATGTCTTTGCGCAACGTTGAAGACGTGCATACTTAAAATTGCTGAAGGCTGACTTTTTAATTACCGTTGCCTGGCTTCCTGTATCAACAAAAGCTGTCAATCTCACACCTTCCACTTTCACCTCAAAAGTAGGCCTACCATCACTAGGAGCCTGCTTTCATGCTTTCGTAGGAGTGACTTCGCAATCCCTCTGTATATGCCCGCGCTTCCAGCAGGAGTAACACCTCCGCGGATCTCTGTTGTTACCCCGCGCAGGGTGGCTCGAACTTGCAGCTGAGGGCTGCTTCCCGCCTGATGAACCCGCGCCACAGTTCCTCGGCTTGGCTCCCTCGCCTTTACTTAACGCCTCTACGTATGGCGACAACTGAGTGCCCGGCGTCTCCGTGCTCATCTGCCTGTCTAAGGCTGTGGCGGCCTGGGGTTGGGGTTGAGGTATGGTGTGGGTGGCCTCGGGTTGGGGTGTGGATTGAGGTTGGGGTTGAGGTATGGTGTGAGTGGCCTGGGGTTGGGGTGTGGATGGAGGTTGGGGTTGAGGTATGGTGTGGGTGACCTCAGGCTGGGGTGTGGATTGGGGTTGGGGTGGGTATGGGGTGGCCTGGGGCTGGAATGGGTATGGGTATGGGTATGGGGTGGCCTGGGGTTGGAATGGGTATGGGTATGGGGTGGCCTGGGGTTGGTATGGGTATGGGGTGGCCTGGGGTTGGTATGGGTATGGGGTGGCCTGGGGTTGGAATGGGTATGGAGTGGCCTGGGGTTGGGTGAAGGGTTGGTATGGGAACTGAGGATGGGGTTGGTATGGGAATTGAGGATGGGGTTGGTATGGGAATTGAGGATGGGGTTGGGGTTGTTGTAGTGACGGATGAGGTGTACCTTGGTGGTCCCCAGTGGTGTCGGAAGAGGTGCTGTCCTCTACACTTCCACTTCCACTCCCACTGGTCCCCACTGCCTGGTCATTATCTGGGTTAAACATTTTCTGTGATTCCTGGTGTGCCACGTCTCTTCTAAACTACCCTTTAGTACACCCTCGACCCGGACTCACTACAACCGTGATCTTATACAAATAAAAAAAATCACAACTCTTTTCTAAGAGAAAACTACTAAATCCCCAAAATAGGAAATACACCGATTTATCGAGAGAATCGTTGAAGTGAATCCAATGAATGAGTGTCTACCCCGCACTCGTGTCTGACCGTGAAATATCCCGCAGTTCTATTGCTGAAACCTAAGTCCTTTACGTGAAAAAATTAAAGAATCTAATTTATATAAAACAATTTAAATGATAACGCAACTAACGCGCAGCACTCGTGATGGATTAATAAAGAATATTTACTGTACTTGAATACTAAACGCACTTGAAGTGAGCAGCGTGGCCACTGATGACTGATGGAGCGGGACCAGCTGCGCTGAAAAACTAAGTCCCGCGCTTTTTCGCTTAAACGCTGAAAAATCAAAATTTTTGTTCTGAAGGAAAATAACTAGTTTTACGTTAATAAACCGCTCTAGCGATTAATATAGACACCCAGGACCTATAAATGCTTACTAAAAATTGAATTTTTATCAAAACTGCGTTTTTACTCAATTGCTGGACTCTGCCAATTTTTCTGACTCCGAGGGAAAAAAATTTCTATCACCCCAAATATCACAAAACTCCTTTAATTCACAAAAATTTGGGTTTCTCGTTTCCAGATATAAATACGTTATTATTTACTGACGTATACAGAACAATACTGACACTTCGGGCGGTTTCAACACTCACTAATTCGATTTTTCGTCAAAATCCGAGATTTTCACCTCAAATGGACTCTGACAAAATTACGACACGATTTTCTCGAAAAATAACTAAATTCGGCAAAAATGTAATTATCACTGTTTAATGTTTACGGACAGAATTACGTCCCTTGCGCGCACTAGAGAGTAATACTGACCCCAGAATATACACGAAACATGAAAATTAGAATTTCCGCCAAAATGTCAGATTCTAGCCCAAGCTGGACTTAGAAAATTTTCCACCTACGTTTCTACTGAAAACAGAGTTCTAAGTCTAAAACACAATTCTACCGTCTTACTGGTAACAACTAGAAAATATCACGCGCATCGACTGGGGAATCCTAATGACGCCCAGAACATACACGTGACCCACGAATACAAATTAATTACAGTTAACGACTTTCCGACATTGACTTAGCCGAAAACTTATCCCAAAATACTTATAAATATTCCATGGACAAATAACATTTACACGCAACTTTACTATCCCTTAAAGTCCTTCACTTATCTATCGTGACCGACACATAGCCCTAAGTCCAGAGGATTAACTACACTCTAGCAACAACGCCTCTGACTTAGACTAATAGAACAGGGAATAACAAAACTTAACGTACGCACTTAGCCTAATATGCAAGAAAACGCTAAACACTTGGAAATTTTTTTTTTAACCGGGGATTGAATGTAAGGGAAAAAAAATTAATCTCTAGAACAACGAAAATAATTGGAAAATTACTTTATAAATTGAAGTGTACTTAATTAAAAAATGCACTCGACTTAATCTTATAATCGTTCCTACCGGCTCGCCGTACCACACCTAGCCTAGGGGCCACACCCTCTAGGTTCCAACAGCGCGACACGCAGCTTTCAGCAACAATTATGACTAGGGACGACTCAACCTCCACTAAGTGTGCGATCACTTAGTTGTTGAATCGCTGCTAGGTAGGTTACTAGTCCGTCCCTCGGAGGCCGCAACGCCCTTCACGGATTACGTTTTTCCTAGCGTTTTGGGTCGTCTAATAACGCCCTCGGACTATCTACTGGCGTCCCATAGATATATCCGCCCCCGACAGCCCTCAAGGAACTGCTGTTGAGAGTATGGTGGCTCCCAACACCTCTGAATTAATTGCAATGGGTCGAGTATGGTACCCAGTCCAATCAACTCGGAGCGGTCTCCTTTTCAATAAATCTAGTTTAACAGCCTAATCTTACTAACTAAACCTTAATCATATCAGCCCGCATGACCCAAGATTCGCCAATCCCCACTCAACCGCACTGTTGTGGGGCGCACTGCTAATCCTGGCCTGCGGCTGTCTCCTTAGCCTCCACGCACGTGTTCGAAGGGCTAGACGCGTGAGCCTTTCAACAATTTCAAACAAAATTGTTGAAACCACCGCTGTGCACCATTGTAACACGGGTTTGGGTCCCTCTCCCTTTACTTCCTTCTTTCTACTCCCTCTACCCGTATTCTTACTTTTATTTCTAAACCAAGGGACTCCAAAACTTTTAACAAAGCCCACTCCACGCCACGTGGTCCTAAGACGATTGACCGACTTAGGATTCTACACCCAGTATGACGTGACCTAAGCTCTGAACAAAACCCTAGAGTCACCTCTGCTGCCACCACCAGACCAGTAATACAAGAGCAATGATCGAGGTCTGGATCGATCACGCTAATTAATCAACCTAGGGGCTTGATCCCCACTATAAACGATGACCTTGAGTGTGGAATAAATTACACGGTAATGATAATTCCGATTCGATGTTAGAATCGGCGCCCAATGCAACTCTGCCTCGTGTGGACCACGTGACCAGGACAAGTATACACATAAAACACATGGAAACAATAAAATGCAAATTAATAACAAATTTAATTTATTAAAAGAAAACTAGAACAAAATCTAAATGTGTTCACTCCCTATCACTTTAACACTCCCTACTTGACCTGAATGGCAAATGAGAAGACTATCCCTATAATTTACAATAGCAACTATACCTTGGGCGACCACAGCTCTGGGTGTTGTGCTGGTCTTGTTGGGGAGAGGTAAGATGTTGACCTCTTATCCCAGCTGCTTCCGTGACCACACTGATTTTTTTCTTGTCTGGACTACCCCAGACAGAGTATTGTATTGTTCCGCATCGCTTACCCAGTTACTTTAGCAAGGTTAAGTTATAACAATTAAACTCTGTTGTACTTAATTGATCCAGACTGGTTGAATTATTTTACTGAATTAAATTACAAACATCTAACGGCAGAGCTGTTCCCGATCACAAAAATGGTTATTAAAACTTTGAGAAATATTAGACCTGTCAACCCCTGATGACCTATGACCGCCGGTCACTCCGCCTCAAAAGTTAGATCTGATTCGTGACGTCACTGATGGTGACTTAAACTCAATAATTAGAATACTCTTGATATTGTATCCAGTACTATTATACAATACAATTTTAATGCAAAATGAATAAAGGCTAATTTTCTCTAAATTACTGAATACTATAGGATGATTCATTTACGCAGATATGAACAAAGCGTCGGTTATTTCCACCGCGAATTCCCCTGGGGGTCAGGTCACCATGCGGCTCAGCTTCCCATTCTCTTTTGTCGATAAACCACTCTGGATAATTCTTACAACAGCCTAGTTTGTTACAGCAGGGTTTGGACATGTGTTAAGTACATATGTAACATATATGATGTATCTACCTTCCACCATCGTCACGATGATAAAGAATATTATTAATCTTTTTTTATGTGTATTTGTGTGTCTGTTGGTGTGTGTGTGTGTGTGTGTGTGTGTGTGTGTGTGTGTGTGTGTGTGTGTGTGTGTGTGTGTGTGTGTGTGTGTGTGTGTGTGTGTCTTTTCTGAAGACATTATATTGGGTATGACTGCATGGTTGAGTTCAATGACTCTAGAGCTGGATCTTTTATATATATATATATATATATATATATATATATATATATATATATATATATATATATATATATATATATATATATATATATATATATATATGTATATATATATATGTATATATATATATGTATATATATATATATATATATATATATATATATATATATATATATATATATATATATATATATATATATATTCTGGTCTTCATTTAAAAATGAAGATGAAATATCATCCTTCCAGAAGTATTTTTTCTGTTTTAGTACAGCATGATGCTGAGAGAATTCGTTTTGTTTACCATCTCAGAGGCAGAAAACAACTGATTACAATTTGGCTGAAGGTTCACAATACATAACCTAAAGAGAGACGAAGTGTCCCATGCGGCCTATAGGATCACCACAGGTTACCCGTCTCCTGTGTTTAAAGTTTGCTGAGACAGTATGTTGCAAGGTGCACCTTGGTGTCCAGATTGGCGGAGTGACATTGTGGCAGGAGACTGTTGATGACTGGCTGGGATTGTCTCATGTGCAGTGCCTTGCTCATGTCCAGCCATCTGTCACTGTATCTGTCGATTGCAACACTGAAATAATCACCAGATGCAACAGTAGAAGAGTGGCCGTCGGCGAGGCGCTGCACATCACACTAATTCAGTCACGTACCAACAGCCAGCTATCACCTTGTTACTGTCTACCGTGTTCAGCACCAACATGGGACGACCAGCATACTGCCCCGCCATCTTTATAACATTGAAGATGATAAACTGCAATGGGCCTAATAGCCAAAGTATCTCTGATTCATGTTTCTAAATCACAAAGTAAGTTTTAAAGTCAATAGTTTGCATGTGAAATATTTGGTTCCATGTTGTTTACTGTGTGTGTGTGTGTCCACAGTCGTGCCGGTGGCCACCCTCAGCATCAGCGGGGAAGGAGGAGGAGGGGGCGAGGCCGGTGTTCAGGAGGGCGGCTCTGTCACCTTCACCTGTCACCTCAAGGCCAATCCTAAGGTCTATAACGTCACCTGGTTTCATAACGTAAGTCTCATTAGCAATATGCACAGTAACGAGCCATACTCTCGTTACTGCCCTGGTGAGAGGAGCGTCGAGGTGGGGGGACGGTCAGGGTATCAGACACTGGGTGGTTCAGTAGTCTGATGATGCCTCATGATGTCAGAAAGCTTCAGTCACCCGGACCTTAAAATCTTGGATCACTAAACTTTCTGACGTCACGAAAAAGTATGAGACAAATGAATTGGCTAATTTTTTGTTCACCAATCTCTTCAGCCTTCGATGTCCTCTGGTCAAATGAATAATGAACAATAACTCATGTTATTGTAACATTCAATACTTCAGATTATTGTTAGGCAAGTGTGAGGGATGTTGACTCGCCCTCTCCCACCCCTTGACCTCCAGCTCTAAGATATAATGACCAGAAACACTGAAATATTTATTGAATACAATGACATTACAGGATTACACATAGCGAAATCACAACCCATAACCCACCCGAATGCGTTCGTATCGGCGGCGTATGCGAGGCTGGACTCGCATACGAGTTCAGCCTGAACTGAAGGCATCAGTCCAGCCTGAACTGAAGGCATCAGTCCAGCCTGAACTGAAGGCATCAGTTCAGCCTGAACTGAAGGCATCAGTCCAGCCTGAACTGAAGGCTTCAATCCAGCCAAGTTTCTGAAGGCATCAGAACTGCCTTCAGAAACCTGTGTAAGGAATCCTTCGGAACCTTGTATACTATATAAGTAAGGCACTACACGGGGTGTGTGAGTGTGTGTACTTACCTAATTGTGCTTGCGGGGGTTGAGCTCTGGCTCTTTGGTCCCGCCTCTCAACCGTCGATCATCAGGTGTACAGGTTCCTGAGCGTATTGGGCTCTATCATATCTACACTTGAAGCTGTGTATGAAGTCAGCCTCCACCACATTACTTCCTAATGCATTCCATTTGTCTACTACTCTGACACTGAAAAAATTCTTTTTAACGTCTCTATGGCTCATTTGGGCACTAAATTTCCACCTGTGTCCCCTAGTGCGTGTGCCCCTTGTGTTAAAAGTCTGTCTTTATCTACCCAATCAATTCCTTTGAGAATCTTGTATGCGGTGATCATGTCCCCTCTAACTCTTCTGTCTCCCAGTGACGTGAGGTTTAATTCCCGTAGTCTCTCCTCGTAGCTCATACCCTTCAGTTCGGGTACTAGTCTGGTGGCAAACCTTTCAACCTTTTCAAGTTTAGTCTTATGCTTGACTAGATATGGACTCCATGCTGGAGCCGCATACTCCAGGATTGGTCTAACATATGTGGTATATAATGTTCTGAAAGATTCCTTACACAAATTTCTAAAGGCCGTTCTTATGTAAGCCAAACTGGCATATGCCGCTGATGTTATCCTCCTGATATGAGCTTCTGGGGACAGGTCTGGCGTGATATCAACCCCCAGGCCTTTCTTTCTCTCTGACTCTTGCAGGATTTCATCTCCCAAATGATACCATGTATCTGGTCTCCTGCTCCCAACACCTATCTTCATTACATTACATTTGCTTGGGTTAAACTCTAACAATCATTTGTTCGACCATTCCTGCAGCTTGTCCAACTCTTCTTGAAGCCTCAAGCTGTCCTCCTCTGTCTTAATCCTTCTCATAATTTTGGCGTCGTCAGCAAACATTGTGAGGAATTAGTCTATACCCTCTGGAGATCATTTACGTATATCAGAAACAGGATAGGTCCAAGCACAGAGCCCTGTGGGACTCCACTGCTGACTTCACGCCAATCTGAGGTCTCACCCCCTCACTGTAACTCTCTGCTTCCTATTGCTTAGGTACTCCCTCATCCACTGGAGCGCCCTACCAGTTACTCCTGCCTGTTTCTCCAACTTATGCATCAGCCTTTTATGGGGTACTGCGTCAAAAGCTTTCCGACAGTCAAAAAAAAATGCAGTCCGCCCATCCTTCTCTTTCTTGCTTAATCTTTATCACCTGATCGTAGAATTCAAATAAGCCTGTAAGGCAAGATTTACCCTCCCTGAACCCATGCTGATGGGTTGTCACGAAGTCCCTTCCCTCCAGATGTGTTACTAGGTTTTTTCTCACGATCTTCTCCATCACCTTGCATGGTATACAAATTAAGGACACTGGCCTGTAGTTCAGTGACTCGTGTCTGTCACCCTTTTTGTATATTGTGACTACATTAGCCGTCTTCCATATTTCTGGTAGGTCTCCCGTTTCCAGTGACCTACTATACACAATGGAGAGTGGCAAACAAAGTGCTCCTGCACACCCTTTCAATACCCATGGTGAGATTCCGTCCGGCCCAACAACCTTGGGGGTAAAGGGAAGGCTGAGGTGGGTGAGGAAGAGGGGGGGGGGGTTTGGGGAGTGGTGGAGAGGGGAAGACTTAGGTGGGGTGGAGGGGCTTAGGGGGGCAGGGGAGAACGGAGGGATTGTGGGTGGGAGAGACGGGAGGGCATGTGGGAGAAGGGAGGGCTTGGGGGATGGGGGAGAAGGGAGATCCTGGGTGGGGGGGAGGAGTGAGTGGGAGGAGGGGGGTGAGTGGGGGGAGTGTTCATTAGGTGGGTACTTAATGAGGGTGGCTGACAGGGGTTGGTGTGTGTGTGTGTGTGTGTGTGTGTGTGTGTGTGTGTGTGTGTGTGTGTGTGTGTGTGTGTGTGTGTGTGTGTGTGTGTGTGTACTCACCTAGTTGTACTCACCTAGTTGTGTTTGCGGGGGTTGAGCTCTGGCTCTTTGGTCCCGCCTCTCAACCGTCAATCAACAGGTGTACAGATTCCTGAGCCTATTGGGCTCTGTCATATCTACACTTGAAACTGTGTATGGAGTCAGCCTCCACCACATCACTTCCTAATGCATTCCATTTGTCAACCACTCTGACACTAAAAAAGTTCTTTCTAATATCTCTGTGGCTCATTTGGGCACTAAATTTCCACCTGTGTCCCCTAGTGCGTGTGCCCCTTGTGTTAAAAGTCTGTCTTTATCTACCCAATCAATTCCTTTGAGAATCTTGTATGCGGTGATCATGTCCCCTCTAACTCTTCTGTCTCCCAGTGACGTGAGGTTTAATTCCCGTAGTCTCTCCTCGTAGCTCATACCCTTCAGTTCGGGTACTAGTCTGGTGGCAAACCTTTCAACCTTTTCAAGTTTAGTCTTATGCTTGACTAGATATGGACTCCATGCTGGAGCCGCATACTCCAGGATTGGTCTAACATATGTGGTATATAATGTTCTGAAAGATTCCTTACACAAATTTCTAAAGGCCGTTCTTATGTAAGCCAAACTGGCATATGCCGCTGATGTTATCCTCCTGATATGAGCTTCTGGGGACAGGTCTGGCGTGATATCAACCCCCAGGCCTTTCTTTCTCTCTGACTCTTGCAGGATTTCATCTCCCAAATGATACCATGTATCTGGTCTCCTGCTCCCAACACCTATCTTCATTACATTACATTTGCTTGGGTTAAACTCTAACAATCATTTGTTCGACCATTCCTGCAGCTTGTCCAACTCTTCTTGAAGCCTCAAGCTGTCCTCCTCTGTCTTAATCCTTCTCATAATTTTGGCGTCGTCAGCAAACATTGTGAGGAATTAGTCTATACCCTCTGGAGATCATTTACGTATATCAGAAACAGGATAGGTCCAAGCACAGAGCCCTGTGGGACTCCACTGCTGACTTCACGCCAATCTGAGGTCTCACCCCCTCACTGTAACTCTCTGCTTCCTATTGCTTAGGTACTCCCTCATCCACTGGAGCGCCCTACCAGTTACTCCTGCCTGTTTCTCCAACTTATGCATCAGCCTTTTATGGGGTACTGCGTCAAAAGCTTTCCGACAGTCAAAAAAAAATGCAGTCCGCCCATCCTTCTCTTTCTTGCTTAATCTTTATCACCTGATCGTAGAATTCAAATAAGCCTGTAAGGCAAGATTTACCCTCCCTGAACCCATGCTGATGGGTTGTCACGAAGTCCCTTCCCTCCAGATGTGTTACTAGGTTTTTTCTCACGATCTTCTCCATCACCTTGCATGGTATACAAATTAAGGACACTGGCCTGTAGTTCAGTGACTCGTGTCTGTCACCCTTTTTGTATATTGTGACTACATTAGCCGTCTTCCATATTTCTGGTAGGTCTCCCGTTTCCAGTGACCTACTATACACAATGGAGAGTGGCAAACAAAGTGCTCCTGCACACCCTTTCAATACCCATGGTGAGATTCCGTCCGGCCCAACAACCTTGGGGGTAAAGGGAAGGCTGAGGTGGGTGAGGAAGAGGGGGGGGGGGGGTTTGGGGAGTGGTGGAGAGGGGAAGACTTAGGTGGGGTGGAGGGGCTTAGGGGGGCAGGGGAGAACGGAGGGATTGTGGGTGGGAGAGACGGGAGGGCATGTGGGAGAAGGGAGGGCTTGGGGGATGGGGGAGAAGGGAGATCCTGGGTGGGGGGGAGGAGTGAGTGGGAGGAGGGGGGTGAGTGGGGGGAGTGTTCATTAGGTGGGTACTTAATGAGGGTGGCTGACAGGGGTTGGTGTGTGTGTGTGTGTGTGTGTGTGTGTGTGTGTGTGTGTGTGTGTGTGTGTGTGTGTGTGTGTGTGTGTGTGTGTGTGTGTGTGTGTGTACTCATCTAGTTGTACTCACCTAGTTGTGTTTGCGGGGGTTGAGCTCTGGCTCTTTGGTCCCGCCTCTCAACCGTCAATCAACAGGTGTACAGATTCCTGAGCCTATTGGGCTCTGTCATATCTACACTTGAAACTGTGTATGGAGTCAGCCTCCACCACATCACTTCCTAATGCATTCCATTTGTCAACCACTCTGACACTAAAAAAGTTCTTTCTAATATCTCTGTGGCTCATTTGGGCACTCAGTTTCCACCTGTGTCCCCTAGTACGTGTGCCCCTTGTGTTAAATAGACTGTCTTTATCTACCCTATCAATCCCCTTCAGAATCTTGAATGTGGTGATCATGTCCCCCCTAACTCTTCTGTCTTCCAGCGAAGTGAGGTTTAATTCCCGTAGTCTCTCCTCGTAGCTCATACCTCTCAGCTCGGGTACTAGTCTAGTGGCAAACCTTTGAACCTTTTCCAGTTTAGTCTTATCCTTGACTAGATATGGACTCCATGCTGGGGCTGCATACTCCAGGATTGGCCTGACATATGTGGTATACAAAGTTCTGAATGATTCTTTACACAAGTTTCTGAATGCCGTTCGTATGTTGGCCAGCCTGGCATATGCCGCTGATGTTATCCGCTTGATATGTGCTGCAGGAGACAGGTCTGGCGTGATATCAACCCCCAAGTCTTTTTCCTTCTCTGACTCTTGAAGAATTTCCTCTCCCAGATGATACCTTGTATCTGGCCTCCTGCTCCCTACACCTATCTTCATTACATTACATTTGGTTGGGTTAAACTCTAACAACCATTTGTTCGACCATTCCTTCAGCTTGTCTAGGTCTTCTTGAAGCCTCAAACAGTCCTCTTCTGTTTTAATCCTTCTCATAATTTTAGCATCGTCCGCAAACATTGAGAGAAATGAATCGATACCCTCCGGGAGATCATTTACATATATCAGAAACAAGATAGGACCGAGTACAGAGCCCTGTGGGACTCCACTGGTGACTTCACGCCAAATGAAGTCACCGCCACGCGGTGACTTGTGTGTGTGTGTGTGTGTGTGTGTGTGTGTGTGTGTGTGTGTTTTTGAACTTGTAAATATTTGCGCATGTATGTTTGCACATGTAGCGATTAGATTACTTATACACGTACTCCAACCCAATTGGCTACACACATCGACACACGTTAAACTAAAATTATATTTGCAAAACCCAAAACCTGGACCCGGATTCACAAAGCCCTTACGCAAATAGTTACGAACGTGTACATCTTGACTATCTTTGACGGCTTTGGTTACATATATTGAACAATTTACTAGCCTGAAAATTTCGCAATCAACATTTGCTACTGTTATAAACAGCCTCCTGGTGCTTCGGAGCTCATTAACTGTTCAATAATTGTAAACACAGCCGCCAATTTTGAGAAAAGATGGACAGGTTCGTAAAGGCTTGCGTAACTACTTCGTAAATCTGGCCCGAGGTCACTAATTTTGAGAAGTTAAACGAATATTTCTCTCTCTGGGTGCAGGGGCGACCGCTGCGACGGGCGGAGTGGGGGCCGCAGGCGACCAACACCACCCTGCGCCTCCACAACGTGACGGCCGACATGCGTGGCTTGTACACCTGCCTCGGTAGTAACCAGGAGGGTGACGGCCAGAGCAACGCTCTCAACCTCAACGTCCAGTGTGAGTGTTCATCCTCTTTTTCTCCTTTAATATATTATTAACATTATACATACATACATATATATATATATATATATATATATATATATATATATATATATATATATATATATATATATATATATATATATATATATATATATATATATATATATATATGACAATGTCAGACCACGGAGGAAAAATGAAACAGGAATTTCCTTAAGTACTTTCGTATATTAAATACATCTTCAGAAGGTCTGAAGATCTGACCTTCTGAAGATGTATTTAATATACGAAAGTACTTAAGGAAATTCCTGTTTCATTTTTCCTCCGTGGTCTGACATTGTCACATTCTTAATCACGTGTTTATTTTCGTGATATACACACACACACACACACACATATATATATATATATATATATATATATATATATATATATATATATATATATATATATATATATATATATATATATATATATATATATATATATATATTAGTATATTTTGGTAGCAGTCTTTCTTGTAAACATATATTATTAAATATGAACGAAAAAGTAATATTAATATTAATAATTCTAACACGAATTTTCTCAATATTTCTTATGTTTCTTTTCATTGTCGATGGTAATTGAAAAATCAGTTCTCCAAAATTAATTTTTATTTCTAATCTGACGCGACACTTGAACGCGTTTCGTAATAACTTATTACATTTTCAAACACTTTAGTTTACACACACACACAACTATAACCTGCAAACACTAAACAGAGTCCTACTATGCTATAATTTAAATGGCTTTAATTTTATATACCTGCATTTGGGTGAGGTGATATGTTACAATGAGGTGAAAACACAAGACAGAACACGAAACAATGGGTATGATATTGGGTACGTTTTAAAGGGAAGAATGGAAGTAACTGAAAAGGGCTTATTGGCCCATATTTCTTGATGCTTCTATATTGGTGCGAAGTCTTGAAGTGGGTAGAATATAGTCGTGCATTAATTGACTATTGATTGCTGGTGTTGACTTTTTGATGTGTAGTGCCTCGCAGGTATCAAGCCGCCTGCTATCGCTGTATCTATCGATTATTTATGTGCTGTTTGTTAAGACTTCTCTGGTGATGGTCTGGTTGTGGGAAGAGATTATATGTTTCTTAATGGAGCCCTGTTGCTTATGCATCGTTAATCGCCTGGAAAGAGATGTTGTTGTCTTGCCTATATACTGAGTTCTCTGGGGCTTACAGTCCCCAAGAGGGCATTTGAAGGCATAGACGACATTGGTCTCTTTTAAAGCGTTCTGCTTTGTGTCTGGGGAGTTTCTCATGAGTAGGTTGGCCGTTTTTTTGGTTTTATTGTAAATCGTCAATTGTATCTTCTGATTTTTATCTGTAGGGATAACGTTCCTATTAACAATATCTTTCAGGACCCTTTCCTCCGTTTTATGAGCTGTGGAAAAGAAGTTCCTGTAAAATAGTCTAATAGGGGGTATAGGTGTTGTGTTAGTTGTCTCTTCAGAGGTTGCATGGCGTTCCACCTTCCTTCTTATGATGTCTTCAACAAAACCATTGGAGAAGCCGTTGTTGACTAGGACCTGCCTTACCCTACAGAGTTCTTCACCGACTTGCTTCCATCTTGAGTTGTGGCTGAGAGCACGGTCGACATAAGCGTTAACAACACTCCTCTTGTACCTGTCTGGGCAGTCACTGTTGGCAATGAGGCACATTCCTCTTTTTGTTTCCTTAGTGTAGACTGCAGTGTGGAAACCTCCGCTCCTTTCCATGACTGTTACATCTAGAAAGGGCAGCTTCCCATCCTTCTCCATCTCGTAAGTAAAATGCAACACAGAATTCCGCTCACATGCCTCCTTCAGCTCCTGCAGATGTCTAACATCAGGTACCTGTGTAAAAATGTCGTCAACATACCTGCAGCATATGGCCGGTTATAAGTTCATGTTGACTAAGACCTTTTGTTAGATGGTACCCATGTAGAAGTTTGCAAACAGGACACCTAGGGGAGAACCCATGGCGACCCCATCTACTTGCTTATACATGTGCCCATCCGGGCTCAAGAAGGGTGCCTCTTTAATACATGCTTGGAGTAGTTTCCTTAGAATGTTTTCTGGTATGTCAAGAGGAGTGCAGGCCGGACCACGATACACTCTGTCGGCTATCATCCCGATTGTTTCATCCACAGGTACATTGGTAAACAGCGATTCTACGTCCAACGAGGCTCTTATCCCTGTTGCCCGTGTTCTCCGCAGTAAGTCAACAAATTCCTTTGGGGACTTCAGGCTGAAGGTTCAAGGAACAAAAGGAGTCAGCAAGCCGTTGAGTCGCTTCGCCTGTCTGTACGTGGGTGTGGGTAACTGGCTGATGATTGGCCGAAGTGGGTTTCCAGGCTTGTGTGTCTTGACATTTCCATACGCGTATCCAGGTTTGTATTCCCCAATGATCTTTGGCAGGTGGAGTCTGGATTTCTTGGCGGTCACAGTTTCGATATATTTGTTGACCTTTGCTTTCAATTCGGCTGTAGTGTCCTTCATTACCCTTTGGAATTTAGTTTGGTCAGAGAGTATGAGGTTTATTTTCGCCAGATATTCGTCTTTTTTAAGAATGACATATATTGGCAACTTGTCACATCTCCTGACAACTATCTCCTTGTTCTCACGAAGGCTCTTAGCTGCCGCTTTGAGCTCTGGGGACAGTATGGTGCTTCTGTAATTGCCTCGATTCTTTCCTCCTTCTGCAATAAGTTCTGCTTGTAAGGTATCTTTGGTGGTGACCTTCTTTTGTGCTTCGAGGTCGAATATGTCGTCCAACAGGATTTCCAACTCCACTTTCCGGGCCATCTCACTCGGTCTGGACATAACGTGACAGTTTATACCCAGATTTAGGAGAGTGACTTCATCCTCAGTGAGGTTGATTCCAGCAAGGTCCAGGAAGCCGTCTCTTGGTCGTGGAATTGCCATAGGTCCTCCATATAATGTTGTTAGTTTCTTGATAATCCTTGTTTCAGTGCTGAGGTGATGTCGGTCTGTGAGGATGTCGAGGTGTTGCTCGATACGAGTACGGAAGTTTTCGTCGATGTTGCTGTTTCTCCATTGGTTTGTAGCATGAAGTAGTTGCATTTTGTTGTCTTTGATTTCATTTTCAGCTTTGTGTATCTGATTTCCAATCAGATCTTGGCGATATTTTATCGCGAAAGCTAGATTCCTTGCTGCTGGGTCGGGCGTTTTAATATCAGTATATTTTGGTAGCAGTCTTTCTTGTAAACATATATTATTAAATATGTCCAAAAGAGTAAGATTAATAATTCTAACACGAATTTTCTCAATATTTCTTATGTTTCTTTTCACTGTCGATGATAATTGAAAAATCAATTATCCAAAATTAATTTTTATTTCTAGTCTGACTCGACACTTGAACGCGTTTCGTAATAACTTATTACATTTTCAAAGACTTTAGTTTACACACACACAACTATAACCTGTAAACACTAAACAGAGTCCTACTGTGCAATAATTTATATGGCTTTCATTTTATATCCCTGCATTTGGGTGAGGTGATATGTTACAACAGTTTTGGATGAGGTGAAAACACATGACAGAACACGAAACAATGGGTATGATATTGGGTAAGTTTTAAAGGAAAGAATGGAAGTAACTGCAAAGGGCCTATTGGCCCATATTTCTTGATTTTTCTATATTGATGCGGAGTCTTGAAGTGGGTCCATTAAGAAGTCCACTAAGGAACATATAATCTCTTCCCACAACCAGACCATCACCAGAGAATTCTTAACTAAAAACACAGAAATCATCGACAGATACAGCGATAGCAGGCGGTTAGATATCTGCGAGGCACTACACATCAAGAAGTCAACACCAGCAATCAACAGCCAATTAATGCACACCTATATTCCACCCACTTCAATACTCCGCACCAATATAGAAGCATCAAGAAATATGGGCTAATAGGCCCTTTGCAGTTACTTCTATTCTTCCCTTTAAAACTTACCCAGTATCATACGACACATGGAGGGTGTCGACACATGGGCGTCGACACATGGAGGGTGTCGACACATGGAGGGCGTCGACACATGGGATCGTCGACACATGGAGGGTGTCGACACATGAAGCGGCGACGACACATGGAGGGCGTCGACACATGGAGGGTGTCGACACATGGAGGACGTCGACACATGGAGGGGTGTCGACACACAGAGGGCGTCGACACATGGAGGAGTGTCGACACATGGAGGGCGTTGAAACATGGAGGGCGTCGACACATGTAGGGCGTCGACACATGGAGGGTGTCGACACATAGAGGGCGTCAACATATAGAGGGGTTCGACACAGGGAGAGGTGTCTACACATGTAGGGCATCGACACATGGAGGGCGTCGAAATATAGAGTGCGTTGACACATGGAGAACGTCTACACATAGAAGGCGTCGACACATGGAGGGTGTCGACACATAGAGAACGTCGACACATAGAGGGCGTGGACACATCGAGAGGTGTCGACACATGGAGAGGGTCGGCACATGGAGGGTGTCGACACATATAGGGGTATCGACACATGGAGAGCGTCAACACATGGAGGGTGTCGACACATGGAGGGTGTCAACGCCCTTCATGTGTCGACGCATGGAGGGTGTCGACACATGGAGGGCGTCAACACATGGAGGGGGTCGGCATATGGAGGGCGTCGACACATGGAGGACGTCGACACATAGAGGACGTCGACACATGGAAAACGTCGACACATTGAGGGCGTCGACACACGTAGGTGTGTCGACACATGTAGGGTGTCGACACATGGGGAGAGTCGACACTTAGAGGGCGTTGACAGATGGAGAGCGTCGACAGATGGAGGACATCAACACCTCGAGGACGTCGACACATGGATGGTGTCGACACATGGAGAGCATCGACACATAGAGGTCGTCGACACATGGAGGGCGTCGACACATGGAGGGCGTCGACACATGGAGGGCGTTTGAAACATGGAGGGGTGTCGACACATGGTGAGCGTCGACACATGAAGGATGTTGACACATGGAGAGCGTCGACATATGGAGGAATGTCGGCACATTGAGAGCGTCGACACATGGAAGGTGTCGACATATGGAGGGCTCGACACATGGATGGTGTCGACACATGGAAGGCGTCGACACATGTAGGGCGTCGACACGTAGAGGACGTCGACACATGGAGAACGTCGACACATGGATGACCTCGACATATGGATGGCGTCTTAACATGGGGAGCGTCGAAACATGGAGGGCGTCGACACATGGAGGGCGTCGAAACATGGAGGACGTTGACACATAGAGGGCGTCGACACATGGAGGGTGTCGACACAAGGAGGGCGTGGACGCAAGGAGGGCGTCGATACGTAGAGGGCGTCGACACATGAAGGGCGACGACACAAGGAGGCCGTCGACACATGAAGGGCGTCGACACATGGAGGACGTCGACACATGGAGGGTGTCGACAGATGGAGGGCGTCGACACATAGAGGGCGTCGACACACGTAGGGTGACGATACATGGCGGGCGTCGACACATAGAGGACGTCGACACATTGAGGACGTCGACACATGAATGGTGTCGACACATGGAGGGTATCGACACATGGAGGGCATCAACACATGGAGGGCGTCGACACGTGGAGGACGTCGACACATAGAGCGCGTAGACACATGGAGGGCGTCGACACATGGAGAGCGTCGACACATGAAGAGCGTCGACACATGGAGGGTGTAGACACATGGAGGGTGTAGACACATGGAGGGGTATCGACACATGGAGGGCGTCGAAACATGGAGGGTGTCGACACATAGAGGGCGTCGACACATGGAGGGCGTCGACACATGGAGGGCGTTGACACATGGAGGGCGTTGACACATGGAGGGTGTCGAAACATGGAGGGTGTCGACACATAGAGGGCGTCGACACATGGAGGGCGTCGACACATGGAGGGTGTCGACACATAGAGGGCGTCAACATATAGAGGGGTTCGACACAGGGAGAGGTGTTTACACATGTAGGGCGTCGACACATGGAGGACGGCGACACATGGATAGTGTCGACACATGGAGGGCATCGACACATGGAGGGCGTCGAGATATAGAGTGCGTTGACACATGGAGGGCACCGACACATGGAGAACGTCGACACATAGAGGGCGTGGACACATCGAGGGATGTCGACACATGGAGAGGGTCGACACATGGAGGGTGTCGACACATAGAGGGCGTCGACACATGGAGGGGTGTCGACACATGGAGAGCGTCAACACATGGAGGGTGTCGACACATAGAGGGCGTCGACACATGGAGGGTGTCGACACATAGAGGGCGTCGACACATGGAGGGGTGTCGACACATGGAGAGCGTCAACACATGGAGGGTGTCGACAAATGGAGGGTGTCAACGCCCTTCATGTGTCGACGCATGGAGGGTGTCGACACATGGAGGGCGTCGACACATGGAGGGCGTCGGCATATGGAAGGCGTCGACACATGGAGGGCGTCGACACATAGAGGACGTCGACACATGGAGAACGTCGACACATTGAGGGCGTCGACACACGTAGGAGTGTCGACACATGGAGGGCGTCGACGCATGGAGGGTGTCGACACATGGAGGGCGTCGTCACATTGAGGGCGTTGACACACGGAGGGCGTCGACACATGTAGGGTGTCGACACATGGAGAGAGTCGACACATAGAGGGCGTTGACACATGGAGAGCGTCGACACATGGAGGACATCAACACCTCGAGGACGTCGACACATGGAAGGTGTCGATACATAGAGAGCATCGACACATGGAGGTCGTCGACACATGGAGGGCGTCGACACATGGAGGGCATCGAAACATGGAGGGTATCGACACGTTCAGGACGTCGACACATAGAGGGCGTTTGAAACATGGAGGGGTGTCGATACATGGTGAGCGTCGACACATGGAGGTTGTTGACACATGGAGAGCGTCGACATATGGAGGAATGTCGACACATTGAGAGCGTCGACACATGGAAGGTGTCGACATATGGAGGGCTCGACACATGGATGGTGTCGACACATGGATGGCGTCGACACATGTAGGGCGTCGACACGTAGAGGACGTCGACACATTCAGAACGTCGACACATGGAGGACCTCGACATATGGATGGCGTCTTCACATGGGGAGCGTCGAAACATGGAGGGCGTCGACACATGGAGGATGTTGACACATAAAGGGCGTCGACACATGGAGAGGTGTCGACACATGGAGAGGTGTCGACACATGGAGGGCGTCGACACATGGAGGGTGTCGACACATAGAGGGTGTCGACACATGAAGGGCGTCGACACATGGTGGGTGTCGACACATGGAAGGTGTCGACACATGGAGGGCGTCGACACATGGAGGGCGTCGACACATGGAGGGTGTCGACACATGGAGGGTGTCGACACATGGAGGGCGTCGACCAATGGAGGGCGTCGACACATAGAGGGCGTCGACACATGGAGGGCGTCGACACATGGAGGGTGTCGACATATGGAGGGCATAGACACATGGAGGGTATCGACACATTCAGGACGTCGACACATGGAGGACATTGACACATAGAGGGCGTCGACACATGGAGGGGTGTCGGCACATGGTGCGCGTCGACATATGGAGGGATGTCGACACATAGAGAGCGTCGACGCATGGTAGGTGTGGATCCATGGAGGGCGTCGACACATGGAGGACGTCGACACATGGAGAGCGTCAACACATGGAGGACGTCGACACATGGAGGAGGTCGACATATGGAGGGCGTCGACACATGGAGAGCGTCGAAACATGGAGGGCGTCGACACATGGAGGACGTCGACACATGGGGGGCGTCGACACATGGAGGACGTCGACACATAGAGGGCTTCGACACATGGAGAGGTGTCGACACATGGAGGGCGTCGACACATGGAGGGTGTCGACATATGGAGGGCGTCGGCACATGGAGGGGGTCGACACATAGAGGACGTCGACACATGGATGACGTCGACACATGGAGAGGTGTCGACATATGGAGGGCGTCGACACATGAAGAGCGTCGAAACATGGAGGGCGTCGACACATGGAGAGGTGTCGACACATGGAGGGCGTCGACACATGGAGGGTGTCGACACATAGAGGGTGTCGACACATGAAGGGCGTCGACACATGGTGGGTGTCGACACATGGAAGGTGTCGACACATGGAGGGCGTCGACACATGGAGGGCGTCGACACATGGAGGGTGTCGACACATGGAGGGTGTCGACACATGGAGGGCGTCGACCAATGGAGGGCGTCGACACATAGAGGGCGTCGACACATGGAGGGCGTCGACACATGGAGGGTGTCGACATATGGAGGGCATAGACACATGGAGGGTATCGACACATTCAGGACGTCGACACATGGAGGACATTGACACATAGAGGGCGTCGACACATGGAGGGGTGTCGGCACATGGTGCGCGTCGACATATGGAGAGATGTCGACACATAGAGAGCGTCGACGCATGGTAGGTGTGGATCCATGGAGGGCGTCGACACATGGAGGACGTCGACACATGGAGAGCGTCAACACATGGAGGACGTCGACACATGGAGGAGGTCGACATATGGAGGGCGTCGACACATGGAGAGCGTCGAAACATGGAGGGCGTCGACACATGGAGGACGTCGACACATGGGGGGCGTCGACACATGGAGGACGTCGACACATAGAGGGCTTCGACACATGGAGAGGTGTCGACACATGGAGGGCGTCGACACATGGAGGGTGTCGACATATGGAGGGCGTCGGCACATGGAGGGGGTCGACACATAGAGGACGTCGACACATGGATGACGTCGACACATGGAGAGGTGTCGACATATGGAGGGCGTCGACACATGAAGAGCGTCGAAACATGGAGGGCGTCGACACATGGAGTCAACGCCCTTCATGTGTCGACGCATGGAGGGTGTCGACACATGGAGGGCGTCGACACATGGAGGGCGTCGGCATATGGAAGGCGTCGACACATGGAGGGCGTCGACACATAGAGGACGTCGACACATGGAGAACGTCGACACATTGAGGGCGTCGACACACGTTGGTGTGTCGACACATGGAGGGCGTCGACGCATGGAGGGTGTCGACACATGGAGGGCGTCGTCACATTGAGGGCGTTGACACACGGAGGGCGTCGACACATGTAGGGTGTCGACACATGGAGAGAGTCGACACATAGAGGGCGTTGACACATGGAGAGCGTCGACACATGGAGGACATCAACACCTCGAGGACGTCGACACATGGATGGTGTCGACACATGGAGAGCATCGACACATGGAGGTCGTCGACACATGGAGGGCGTCGACACATGGAGGGCATCGAAACATGGAGGGTATCGACACGTTCAGGACGTCGACACATAGAGGGCGTTTGAAACATGGAGGGGTGTCGATACATGGTGAGCGTCGACACATGGAGGTTGTTGACACATGGAGAGCGTCGACATATGGAGGAATGTCGACACATTGAGAGCGTCGACACATGGAAGGTGTCGACATATGGAGGGTTCGACACATGGATGGTGTCGACACATGGATGGCGTCGACACATGTAGGGCGTCGACACGTAGAGGACGTCGACACATTCAGAACGTCGACACATGGAGGACCTCGACATATGGATGGCGTCTTCACATGGGGAGCGTCGAAACATGGAGGGCGTCGACACATGGAGGATGTTGACACATAAAGGGCGTCGACACATGGAGAGGTGTCGACACATGGAGGGCGTCGACACATGGAGGGTGTCGACACATAGAGGGTGTCGACACATGAAGGGCGTCGACACATGGTGGGTGTCGACACATGGAAGGTGTCGACACATGGAGGGCGTCGACACATGGAGGGCGTCGACACATGGAGGGTGTCGACACATGGAGGGTGTCGACACATGGAGGGCGTCGACACATGGAGAGGTGTCGACACATGGAGGGCGTCGACACATGGAGGGTGTCGACACATAGAGGGTGTCGACACATGAAGGGCGTCGACACATGGAGGGTGTCGACACATGGAGGGCGTCGACCAATGGAGGGCGTCGACACATAGAGGGCGTCGACACATGGAGGGCGTCGACACATGGAGGGTGTCGACATATGGAGGGCATAGACACATGGAGGGTATCGACACATTCAGGACGTCGACACATGGAGGACATTGACACATAGAGGGCGTCGACACATGGAGGGGTGTCGGCACATGGTGCGCGTCGACATATGGAGGGATGTCGACACATAGAGAGCGTCGACGCATGGTAGGTGTGGATCCATGGAGGGCATCGACACATGGAGGACGTCGACACATGGAGAGCGTCAACACATGGAGGACGTCGACACATGGAGGAGGTCGACATATGGAGGGCGTCGACACATGGAGAGCGTCGAAACATGGAGGGCGTCGACACATGGAGGACGTCGACACATGGGGGGCGTCGACACATGGAGGACGTCGACACATAGAGGGCTTCGACACATGGAGAGGTGTCGACACATGGAGGGCGTCGACACATGGAGGGTGTCGACATATGGAGGGCGTCGGCACATGGAGGGGGTCGACACATAGAGGACGTCGACACATGGATGACGTCGACACATGGAGAGGTGTCGACATATGGAGGGCGTCGACACATGAAGAGCGTCGAAACATGGAGGGCGTCGACACATGGAGGACGTCGACACATGGAGGGCGTCGACACATGGAGGACGTTGACACATAGAGGGCGTCGACACATGGAGAGAGGTCGACACATGGAGGACGTTGACACATAGAGGGCGTCGACACATGGAGGGCGTCGACACATGGAGGACATCGACACATGGAGGGCGTCGACACATGGAGGACGTTGACACATAGAGGGCGTCGACACATGGAGAGGTGTCGACACATGGAGGGCGTCGACATATGGAGGGTGTCGACACATGGAGGGGGTCGACACATGGTGGGCGTCGACACATTTAGGGGGTCGACACGTGGAGGGTGTCGACACATGGAGTGTGTCGACACATGGAGGGCGTCGACACGTGGAGGGCGTCGAAGCTAACAACATTCCCCTCAAGAAGTCACGACGCCCTTGAACTGCCTTGCACTCTGCAACATGTATTTCTATATGACTTTGTTGCAAGAAAATGGTCTTATATTTGAGTGTATGACCGCAGCTCAGACGGCCAGCAGTGCCGGGCCCACTTGGCATGGTCTCTAGTGCACTTGAGCGGTGGGCCGGCCCGACCAGGCACACTATATGCCGCCATTATACCACAAGTTATCCCCGCGGCCCCACTCTTCACCCAGGACACTCTCCCTGACCCAGGTGTACCGGGGCAGAGTACCTGTAGTGCTGGTACGGCTCTACAGGTACATGCCTCCATCCCTCTCCCGCAGCTATAGAGCGGTCCATTAGAGGAGCGTTTAGTGGTGCGTGTGGGTCAGTGGTGGTGGTGGTGGGAGCGCCTCGGGCGAGTCATGGGAGGCTGTGCTGGTAGAGGAGGTGGGAGGCAGCTGGTGTGGGGGTGTAGTTGTGGGGGAAATGTAGCACAACTCTCAAGCTCATTACGGCTCTCTTTATTGACTAGTACTTGGTCGTTACGGCCGGAGAGCTCTAAGTTACGCTCGGGGAGTTCTACGTTACTGCCGGGGAGCTCTATGTTACGCCCAGGGAGCTCTATGTTACGGCCGAGGAGCTCTAAGTTACCCTCGGGGAGTTCTAAGTTATACCCAGGGCGCTCTAAGTTACGGCCGGGGAGCTTTAAGTTACGCCCAGGGAGTTCTATGTTACGGCCGGGGAGCTCTAAGCTACCCTCAGAGAGTTCTAAATTACCCTCGGGGAGCTCCAGGTTATGCCTGAGGAGCTCTAAGTTACCCCCAGGGCGCTCTAGGTTACGCCTGGGGAGCTCTAAGTTAAACCGCAGGAGCTCTATGTTATTTCCGGGGAGCTCTATGTTACGGCCGGGGAGCTCTAAGTTACCCCTGAGGAGCTCTAAGTTACTCCCAATGCACTCTAAGTTACGCCCTGGGAGCTCTAAGTTACGCCCCAGGAGCTCTAACTTATCCTCGGGAGCTCAAAATTACCCCAGGGAGCTCTAAGCTACGCCCCGGGAGCTGTAAGTTATTCCAAGGGAGCTCTAAGTTACGCCCAGGGAGCTCTAAATTACACACTGGAAGCTTTAAGTTACCCCCCGGGGAGCTCTAAGTATCTCCAGGGACCTCTCAGTTTCACACGGGGAGCTGTAAGTTACACCCGGGGAGTTCTAAGTTACCCTTGGGAGCTCTTAAGTTACGCCCGGGGAGCTCTAAGTTCCGCCCAGGGAGCTCTAGGTTACGCCTGAGAGCTCTAAGTTACCTCCTGGGAGCTCTAAGCTGCGCCCGGGGAGCTCTAAGTTAAGCCCGGGGAGCTCTAAGTTACGCCTGGGAAGCTCTAAATTACCCCCCGAAGAACTCTAAGTTTCCCACGGCGCGCTCAATGTTACCCCCCCCCGGGAGCTCCAAGTTAAGGCCAGGAAGATCTAAATTCCACCCAGGGAGCTCTAAGTTTCGGCTAAGGAGATCTATGTTACCCTCGGGGAGCTCTAAGTTACCCCCAGGGCGCCCTAGGTTACGCCTGGGGAGCTCTAAGTTACGCCGCGGGAGCTCTAGGTCACAGCAAGGAAGATCTAAGTTACCCACAGGAGCTCTAAATTATGGCCAGGGAGCTCTATGTTTCGGCCGGGGAGCTCTAAGTTACCCTCGGAGAGTTGTAAGTTACCCCCGGGAGCTCTAAGGTACACCCGGGGAACTCTAAATTTCCCACCCAGGGAGCTTTAAGTTAACCCCGGAGAGCTCTAAGTTACCCACCCTGGGGAGATCTAAGTTATGCCCGGGGAGCTCTAAGTTACGCCCAGGGAGCTCTATGTTTCGGCTAAGGAGATCTATGTTACCCTCGGGGAGCTCTAAGTTACCCCCAGGGCGCCCTAGGTTACGCCTGGGGAGCTCTAAGTTACGCCGCGGGAGCTCTACGTTACCTCCGGGAGCTCTATGTTACGTCCGGGGAGCTCTAATATACCCCCGGGAGCACTACGTTACCCACAGGGCGCTCTAAGGTACGCCCGGGGAGCTCTAAGTTACGCCTCGGGAGCTCTAAGTTATCCCCGGGAGCTCAAAATTACCCCGGGGAGCTCTAAGTTACGCCCCGAAAGCTCTAAATTATTCCCAGGGAGCTCTAAGTTACCCACTGGAAGCTCTAAGTTATCCCGGGAGCTCTAAGTATCCCCAGGGATAAGTTACGCCCGGAGAGCTCTATGCTACCCACGGGGACCTCTAAGTTACGCCCGGGGAGCTCTATGCTACCCACGGGGAGCTCTAAGTTACGCCCCGGTGAGCTCTAAGCTACGCCCGGGAAGCTCTAAGTTACGCCCGGAAGCTCTAAGTTACGCCCGAGGAGCTTTCAGTTACCCCCCAGGGCGCTCTAATTTACGCCTGGGGAACTCTAAGTTACCCCCCGGAGCTCTATATTTCTCCCAAAGGAGCTCTAAGTTACCCACGGGGCGCTCTAATTTACGCCCCGGGAGCTCTAGGTTACCCCAGGGAAGCTCTAAGTTACCCTCCCTCCCCGAAGAGCTCTGGGTTACTCCCGGGGAGCTCTATGTTACCCCCGGAGAGCTCTAAGTTACGCCCTGGGAGCTCCAAGTTACCCTCGGGGAGCTCTAAATTACGGCCTGGGAGCTCTAAGGTAACCCCGGGGAGCTCTAGGTTACACCCAGGGAGCTCTAAGTTACCCATAGGAAGCTCTAACTTACGCGCGAGAGCTCTACGTTCCGCTCGGCGAGCTCTAAGTTACCTACAGTGCGTTCAAAGTTACGCCCAGGGAGCTCTAAGTTACCCTCGGGGAGTTATAAGTTGCCCACGGAAACTCTAGGTTACTCCTGGAAGCTCTAAGTTTCCCCCGGGAGCTCTAAGTTGCGTCCAGGGAGCTTCAAGTTATTCCCAGGGAGCTCTAAGTTACGCCAGGAAGCTCTAAGTTACGCCCGAGGAGCTTTCAGTTACCCCCCAGGGCGCTCTAATTTACGCCTGGGGAACTCTACGTTACCCCCTGGAGCTCTATATTTCTCCCAAAGGAGCTCTAAGTTACCCACGGGGCACTCTAATTTACGCCCCGGGAGCTCTAGGTTACCCCAGGGAAGCTCTAAGTTACCCTCCCTCCCCGAAGAGCTCTGGGGTACTCCCGGTGAGCTCTATTTTAACCCCGGAGAGCTCTAAGTTACGCCCTGGGAGCTCTAAGTTACCCTCGGGGAGCTCTAAGTTACGCCCTGGGAGCTCCAAGTTAACCCCGGGGAGCTCTAAGTTACACCCAGGGAGCTCTAAGTTACCCATAGGGAGCTCTAACTTACGCCCGGGAGCTCAATGTGCCGCTCGGCGAGCTCTAAGTTACCTACAGTGCGCTCAAAGTTACGCCCGGGGAGCTCAAAGTTACCCACGGGGAGTTATAAGTTGCCCACGGGAAACTCTAGGTTACTCCTGGGAGCTCTAAGTTACCCCCGGGAGCTCTAAGTTGCGCCCAGGGAGCTTCAAGTTATTTCCAGGGAGCTCAAAGTTACGCCCAGGGAGCTCTAAGTTACCCCCATGGCGATCTAATTTACGCCTGGGGAGCTCTAAGTTACCCCCAGGGTAGCTCCAAGTTACGCCCCGGGAGCTCTAGTTTATCCCAGGAAAGCTCTAAGTTACAACTGGGGAGCTCTAAGTTATGCCTGGGGAGCTCTAAATTACGTCTGAGGAGCTCTACGTTACACCCCGAGGAGCTCTAAGTTACCCCTAAAGAGCTCTAACTTACACAAGGGTACTCTATGTAACCCCCCGGGAAGCTCAAAGTTACCCACGGGAAGCTCTAACTTACCCCCGGGAGCTCTAAGTTACCCCTGGGGAGCTCTAATGTTACACCCCGGGAGCTCTAAGTTACGCTCGGGAAGTTCTACGTTTCACCCAGGAAGCTCTAAGTTACGCCGCGGGAGCTCTAGGTCACAGCAAGGAAGATCTAAGTTACCCACAGGAGCTCTAAATTATGGCCAGGGAGCTCTATGTTTCGGCCGGGGAGCTCTAAGTTACCCTCGGAGAGTTGTAAGTTACCCCCGGGAGCTCTAAGGTACACCCGGGGAACTCTAAATTTCCCACCCAGGGAGCTTTAAGTTAACCCCGGAGAGCTCTAAGTTACCCACCCTGGGGAGATCTAAGTTATGCCCGGGGAGCTCTAAGTTACGCCCAGGGAGCTCTATGTTTCGGCTAAGGAGATCTATGTTACCCTCGGGGAGCTCTAAGTTACCCCCAGGGCGCCCTAGGTTACGCCTGGGGAGCTCTAAGTTACGCCGCGGGAGCTCTACGTTACCTCCGGGAGCTCTATGTTACGTCCGGGGAGCTCTAATATACCCCCGGGAGCACTACGTTACCCACAGGGCGCTCTAAGGTACGCCCGGGGAGCTCTAAGTTACGCCTCGGGAGCTCTAAGTTATCCCCGGGAGCTCAAAATTACCCCGGGGAGCTCTAAGTTACGCCCCGAAAGCTCTAAATTATTCCCAGGGAGCTCTAAGTTACCCACTGGAAGCTCTAAGTTATCCCGGGAGCTCTAAGTATCCCCAGGGATAAGTTACGCCCGGAGAGCTCTATGCTACCCACGGGGACCTCTAAGTTACGCCCGGGGAGCTCTATGCTACCCACGGGGAGCTCTAAGTTACGCCCCGGTGAGCTCTAAGCTACGCCCGGGAAGCTCTAAGTTACGCCCGGAAGCTCTAAGTTACGCCCGAGGAGCTTTCAGTTACCCCCCAGGGCGCTCTAATTTACGCCTGGGGAACTCTAAGTTACCCCCCGGAGCTCTATATTTCTCCCAAAGGAGCTCTAAGTTACCCACGGGGCGCTCTAATTTACGCCCCGGGAGCTCTAGGTTACCCCAGGGAAGCTCTAAGTTACCCTCCCTCCCCGAAGAGCTCTGGGTTACTCCCGGGGAGCTCTATGTTACCCCCGGAGAGCTCTAAGTTACGCCCTGGGAGCTCCAAGTTACCCTCGGGGAGCTCTAAATTACGGCCTGGGAGCTCTAAGGTAACCCCGGGGAGCTCTAGGTTACACCCAGGGAGCTCTAAGTTACCCATAGGAAGCTCTAACTTACGCGCGAGAGCTCTACGTTCCGCTCGGCGAGCTCTAAGTTACCTACAGTGCGTTCAAAGTTACGCCCAGGGAGCTCTAAGTTACCCTCGGGGAGTTATAAGTTGCCCACGGAAACTCTAGGTTACTCCTGGAAGCTCTAAGTTTCCCCCGGGAGCTCTAAGTTGCGTCCAGGGAGCTTCAAGTTATTCCCAGGGAGCTCTAAGTTACGCCAGGAAGCTCTAAGTTACGCCCGAGGAGCTTTCAGTTACCCCCCAGGGCGCTCTAATTTACGCCTGGGGAACTCTACGTTACCCCCTGGAGCTCTATATTTCTCCCAAAGGAGCTCTAAGTTACCCACGGGGCACTCTAATTTACGCCCCGGGAGCTCTAGGTTACCCCAGGGAAGCTCTAAGTTACCCTCCCTCCCCGAAGAGCTCTGGGGTACTCCCGGTGAGCTCTATTTTAACCCCGGAGAGCTCTAAGTTACGCCCTGGGAGCTCTAAGTTACCCTCGGGGAGCTCTAAGTTACGCCCTGGGAGCTCCAAGTTAACCCCGGGGAGCTCTAAGTTACACCCAGGGAGCTCTAAGTTACCCATAGGGAGCTCTAACTTACGCCCGGGAGCTCAATGTGCCGCTCGGTGAGCTCTAAGTTACCTACAGTGCGCTCAAAGTTACGCCCGGGGAGCTCAAAGTTACCCACGGGGAGTTATAAGTTGCCCACGGGAAACTCTAGGTTACTCCTGGGAGCTCTAAGTTACCCCCGGGAGCTCTAAGTTGCGCCCAGGGAGCTTCAAGTTATTTCCAGGGAGCTCAAAGTTACGCCCAGGGAGCTCTAAGTTACCCCCATGGCGATCTAATTTACGCCTGGGGATCTCTAAGTTACCCCCAGGGTAGCTCCAAGTTACGCCCCGGGAGCTCTAGTTTATCCCAGGAAAGCTCTAAGTTACAACTGGGGAGCTCTAAGTTATGCCTGGGGAGCTCTAAATTACGTCTGAGGAGCTCTACGTTACACCCCGAGGAGCTCTAAGTTACCCCTAAAGAGCTCTAACTTACACAAGGGTACTCTATGTAACCCCCCGGGAAGCTCAAAGTTACCCACGGGAAGCTCTAACTTACCCCCGGGAGCTCTAAGTTACCCCTGGGGAGCTCTAATGTTACACCCCGGGAGCTCTAAGTTACGCTCGGGAAGTTCTACGTTTCACCCAGGAAGCTCTAAGTTACGCCCGGGGAGCTCCTAGTTACCCCCCGGGGGATCTCTATGTTACTCCCAAGGGAGCTCTAAGTTACCCACGAGGGCGCTCTATGTTACGCCCGGGGAGCTCTAAGTCCCCCCCCCCCCCGAGGAGCTCTGGATTACTCCCAGGGAGTTCTAAGTTAACCTCGGAGAGCTCTAAGTTACGCCTGGGGGGCTCTAAGTTGCCCTCGGGGAGGTCTAAGTTACGCCCAGGGAGCTCTAAGTTAATCCCGGGAGCTCTAAGTTACGCCCAGGGGGCTCTAAGTTACCCTCAGGGAGCTCTAAGTTACCCCCAGGGTGCTCTAAGTTACCCCAAAGGGAGTTCTAAATTAACCCTAGGGAGCTGTAAGTTACGCCCGGGGAGCTCTAAGTTACGCCCGGGGAGCTCTAAGTCACCCTCAGGGAGCTCTAAGTTACGCCCAGGGGGCTCTAAGTCACCCCCAGGGAGCTCTAAGTTACCCCCGGGGATCTCTAAGTTACCCCACAGGGAGCTCTCTGTTACACACAGGGAGCTCTAAAATACGCCCGTGGAGCTCCTAGTTACCCCCCGGGGGATCTCTATGTTACTCCCAAGGGAGCTCTAAGTTACCCACGGGGGCGCTCTATGTTACGCCCGGGGAGCTCTAAGTTACCCACGGGGGCGCTCTATGTTACGCCCGGGGAGCTCTAAGTTCCCCCCCCCCCCCGAGGAGCTCTGGCTTACTCCCAGGGAGTTCTAGGTTAACCTCGGAGAGCTCTAAGTTACGCCCGGGGGCTCTAAGTTGCCCTCGGGGAGGTCTAAGTTACGCCCAGGGAGCTCTAAGTTAACCCCGGGAGCTCTAAGTTACGCCCAGGGGGCTCTAAGTTACCTTCAGGGAGCTCTAAGTTACCCCCAGGGAGCTCTAAGTTACCCCAAAGGGAGTTCTAAATTAACCCTAGGGAGCTGTAAGTTACGCCCGGGGAGCTCTAAGTTACGCCCGGGGAGCTCTAAGTCACCCTCAGGGAGCTCTAAGTTATGCCCGGGGGGCTCTAAGTTACCCCCAGGGAGCTCTAAGTTACCCCCGGGGATCTCTAAGTTACCCCACAGGGAGCTCTCTGTTACACACAAGGAGCTCTAAAATACGCCCGTGGAGCTCTAAGTTACCCTCGGGGAACTCAAATTTACACAAGGGGAAGCCTTAAGTTACCCAAGAAGCGCTCTAAGTTATCTCCCCAAGAGAGCTCTGAGTTACCCACGGGGCGTTCTAAGTTACGCCCGGGGAGCTCTAAGTTACCCTCCCGTGCGCTCTAAGTTAAGCCTGGGGAACTGTAAGTTACGCCCGGGGAGCTCTGAGTTACCCCTGGGGAGCTCTAAGTTACGCCTGGTGAGCTCTAAGTTACCCCCGGGAGCTCTAATTTACCTTTGGGGAGCTCTAACTTACGCCCGAAGAGCTCTAAGTTACCCCCAGGAGCTCTAAGTTACCCCTGGGAGCTCTACGTTACCCCTGGGGGAGCTCTAAGTTACGCCCGGGGAGCCCTAGGTTACGCCCGGGAAGCTCTATGTTACCCCCCGGAGAACTCAAAGTTACCCACGGGGCGCTCAATGTTACCCCCCCCCCCCCGGGGAGCTCCAATTTACAGCCGGGAAGATCTAAGTTACGCCCGGGGAGCTCTAAGTTATGCCCGGGGAGCTCTAAGTTACGCACGGGGAGCTCTAAGTTACCCCTGGGGAACTCTAGGTTATGGCCGGGAAAATCCAAATTACGCTCAAGGAGCTCTAAGTTATGCCCGGGGAGCTCTAAGTTACGCCCGTGGAGCTCTAAGTTACCCCTGGGAGCTCTAAGTTAACCCTGGGTAGCTCTTAGTTACAGCCGGGAAGATCTAAATTACGCACGAGGAGCTCTAAGTTCCGACCAGGGAACTGTTAGTTATGGCCGGGAAGATCTTAGTTACCCACGGGGAGTTCTAAGTTACGTCCGAGGAGCTCTAAGTTACGCCTGAGAGCTCTAAGTTACCCTCAGGGAGCTCTAAGTAACCTCCAGGGGGCTCTACGTTACGCCAGGGGAGCTCTGAGTTATGCGCGGGGAGCTCTAAGTTACCTACGGGAGCTCTAAGATACCCCATGTGCTGTAAGTTAACACCGGGGAGCTCTCTGTTACACCCGGGAGCTCAAAGTTACCCCTGGGAAGCTCTAGGTTACCCCCAGGGGCTCTAAGTTACGCCCGGAGAGCTCTAAGTTTCGCCCGGGGCGCTCTAAGTTACACCCCCTATGGAGCACAAAGTTACCCACGGGGTGCTCTAAGTTACCTCCTGGGGGAGCACCAAGTTTACCCCGTGGAGCTCTCAGTTACCCCCCTCCCTCGTGGAGCTCTACGTTACGCCCGGGGAGGTCTAAGTTACCCCTAGGGAGCGCTAAGTTACGCCCAGGGAGCTCTAAGTTACGCCCAGGGAGCTCTGAGTTACCCCCCGGGAGCTCTAAGATACCCACATGGCGCTCCAATTTACCCCCTTCCAGAGAGCTCTAAGTTACCCACGGGAGCTCTAAGTTACCCCCGGGAAGCTCTAAGTTACCCCTTCCCCCCGGAGAGCTCTAAGTTACCCCTTCCCCCCTGGGAGCTCTAAGTTAACCACGGGAGCTCTAAGTTACCCCCGGGAGCTCTAAGTTTCGCCCAGGGAGCTCTAAGTTACTCACAAATGCTCTAAGTTATGCCCGGGGAAATCTAAGTTATGCCCTGGGAGCTCTAAGTTACCACCGAGGAGCTCTAAGTTACCCCCAGGGAGGTCTAAATTACCCCACGGAGCTCTAAGTTACGCTCGGGGAACTCTATGTTACGCCTGGGGAGCTCTAAGTTACGCCCGGAGAGCTCTAAGTTACGCCCGGGGAGCTCTAAGTTACTCCCAGGGAGCTCTAAGTTACCCCCGGGAGCTCTAAGGTACGCCCGGGGAGCTCTAAGTTACGCCCAGGGAGCTCTAAGTTAGCCTCCCCCCGGGGACCTCTAAGTTCCCCACGGGGCGCTCTAAGTTACCTCCTGGGGAGCACCAAGTACACCCCGGGAGCACTAAATTAACCCCGGGGAGCTCCAAGTTACGGCCAGGATGATCTAAGTTACTCACGGGAGCCCAAAGTTACCCCCGGGTAGCTCTAAGTTACTCCCGGGGAGCTCTAAGTTACCCCCGGGAGCTCTAAGTTACCCACGGGCGCTCTAATTTACCCCTCTGGGGAGCACTTAGTTAACCTCAGGGAGCTCCAGGTTACGGCTGGGAAGATCCAAGTTTCCCACAGGGAGCTCTAAGTTACACTCGAGGAACTCTAAGTTACCCCTGGAGAGCTCTAAATTACGCCCGGAGAGCTCTAAGTTACGCCCAGGAAACTCTAAGTTACCCCCCGGGGATCTCTAAGTTACCCATGTGGCGTTCAAAGTTACCCCCCCCAGGGAGCTCTAAGTTATCCCCGGGGAGCTCTAAGTTACGCCCGGGGAGCTCTAAGTTACGCCCGGGGACCTCTAACTTACGCTCCCCGGGGAGCTCTCAGTTACCCACGGGGCGCTCTAAGTTACCCCCTTGGGGAGCACTAAGTTTACCCCTGGGAGTTCAAAGTTACGGCCAGGAAGATCTAACCTACCCACAGGAGCTCTAAGTTACCCCCGGTGAGCTCTAAGTTAGGCCCGAGGAGCTCTAAGTTACGCCCAGGGAGCTCTAAGTTAGCCTCCCCCCCGGGGAGCTCTAAGTTCCCCACGGGGCGCTCTAAGTTACACCCTTGGGGAGCACCTAGTTAACCAAAGGGAGCTCTAGGTTACGCCCGGGGAGCTCTAAGTTACGCCCGGGGAGCTCAAAAGTTACCCCACAGGGAGCTCAAAGTTACCCCTGGGGAGCTCTAAGTTGCCCACAGGGAGCTCTAAGTTACCCCCTGGGCAGCTCTAATTTAACCCCGGAGAGCTCTAAGTTCCGCTTGGAGAGCTCTAAGTTACGACCGTGAAGATCTAGGTTACCCACAGATTGATGATTGATAAAGGATTAAGCCACCCAAGAGGTGGCACGGGCATGAATAGCCCGTAAGTGGTACAATTTTTTTTTCTCAGTATTCTGAGGTTGCATTTAACCATCAAGCTGTTATCGCGGGGAGGATACTGCTTCACAGTCCTTTATGAGGGTGTCCAGCTGCTGGACACCTTTGTTGACCAGGAGAGTGGCTGTGTTGATGGCTTCAGGGTGGCCACTGCATGATTCAGGAACTCTTAATGCTCTTCTAAGGTCATTGGTTGCTTCACATTCCAGAAGATAGTGAAGTAATGGCTTTTCTGTGACAGTTTGGCAGAAGATGCACTCTCTCTGTCGGGGTTCACCAATCTCCCCAGTTGCATCTGTAACCTAGACGTAGTCTATATAGCCTAACTGCTATTTCCCTGTGGATTCCTTTTGGGATATTTAACCTTTCTAATTTGGTTGCCTGAAGATACCATGTTGCAGATGGCGAACCTTCAGCTATTCTCTGGTGCAGGTAGGCTTTGTTGAGATGTGAGAGTTTTTTGGTGATGATGTTTTTATGTTCTCTAGGCTGGGTTGAATTGTTTTATGTATCACTGGATGACGAGTTGCCAATTTAGCAATTTCATCAGCTTTTTCATTTAATGGGGTTCCAATATGTGATGGGATCCAGTTTAAAGTTATGTTGAGTCCTTTGCCTTTAGCGACTGCTCCAAGATACAAAATGGTGGTAATTATTTCCACGTTATCTTTCCACTGTTTTTGTCCTAGTATTTGAAGTGCAGCTTTTGAGTCTGTGTGTATGATTGCATTTTGAGTGTTTTGTGCAATCACATATGCGAATGCCTGTTGTATGGCAAACAGCTCATTACCCACAGGGAGCTCTAAGTTACCCCTGGGAGCTGTACGTTTCCCCCGGGGAGCTCTAAGTTATGCCCGGTGAGCTCTGAGTTACCCCCCCCCTGGAAGCTCTAAGTTACAGCTGGGAAGATCTAAGTTACCCACGGGAACTCCACGTTACCCCCAGGGAGCTCTATGTTATCCCCGGGGAGCTCTAAGTTACGCTTGGGGAGCTCTAAGTTCCGCCCAGGGAGCTCTAAGTTACCCACGGAGCGCTCTAGGTTACCCCCCCCTCCCGGGGAGCTCTAAGTTACCCCCGGAGAGATCTAAGTTACGCCCGGGGAGCTCTAAGTTACGCCCGGGGAGTTCTAAGTTACCCACGGAGAGTTCTAAGTTACCCCTGGGAAGCTCTTAAGTTACAGCTGGGGAGATCTATGTTACCCACGGGAGCTCTAAATTATGCCCAGGGAGATCTAAGTCACGCCCGGAGAGCTCTAAGTTACTCCCCGGGGAGCTCTGTTATCCCCGGAGAGCTCTAATTTACCCCTGGGAAGCTCTAAGTTACCCCTGCGGAGCTCTAAGTTACAGGCCGGGGAGCTCTAAGTTACGCCAAGGGAGTTCTAAGTTACCCCTTGGGAGCTCTAAGTTACGCCCGGGGAGCTCTAGTTACGCCCGGGGAGCTCTAAGTTACGCCTGAGGAGCTCTAAGTTACCCCTGGAGCTCGAAGTTACCCCGGGAACTCTAGGTTATACCTGGGGAGCTCTAAGATTACACCCGGGAACCTCCAAGTTACCCTTGAGAAGCTCTAAGTTACGCCCGGGGAGCTCTAAATTATGCCAGGGAAGCTCTAAGTTACCCCCCTTGGGAACTCTAAGTTACCCATGGGGCGCTCTAAGTTACCCATGGGGCGCTCTATGTTACCCCCCTGGAAGCTCTAAGTTACCCCAGGGAGCTCTACGTCACCCCCGGGGAGCTCTAAGTTACCCCCTATGGAGCTCTAAGTTACCCACGTGGAGCTCTAAGTTATCCTTTGGGAGCTCCAACTTACCCCAGGAGAGGTCTAAGTTACGGCCGGGAAGAATCTAAGTTACGCCTGGGGGCTCTAAGTTACGTCCGAGGAGCTCTAAGTTACGCCTTTACTGCCTCCGCCACACCCATATAATCTGCTGGGAGTCTAGGTTTAACATAAGTAAAATATTCATATATATTTGTCCACATAGAAGTACTGTCATTAGTCTTCATGCTATAGGTATCAAACAGTGCTGTCAACCTCAGGGCTTTTTAATCGCTACAAACTTGTGAGTAACAAATTTGAAAAGTTATCAACAGTGCCAATAATTATATACGCGAGAAAATAGTCGTTTGCAAAATTAAATGCATGTATAATTTAATGTATAAATTAAATATTATACATTAAAATTTATTTACTTACCAAATTATGCAAAATGCATCATGGTCATCCAATAAGGTTAGAAGAATTCTAGATGTTATCACTGCTAGGTTTAGGCTCGGCAACAAGTACCTCTCGGAGTTTGTCACATCTGCTGATGTGGATTTGACTAAATGTAAACTCTGTCAGCAGAACTTTCGCATAATTTGCGTCATTATATAATGGAATGTGAAAAAATCGCGAAAATCAAAGAAAATACCATCAATGGTGTCCAAAAAATATGTAAGTACTTATTTCATAATGATGTGCTGCCCGTAATCTTAGCAAAGTATCCAAAATGTGCTTACTATACGTGCAGCTTGCACATGCCTGTAAAGCTGCCGCCCAGTTGGGTGGGTGTGGAGCACATGCCTGTAAAGCTGCCGCCCAGTTGGGTGGGTGTGGAGCACATGACTGTAAAGCTGCTGCCCAGTTGGGTGGGTGTGGAGCACATGCCTGTAAAGCTGCCGCCCAGTTGGGTGGGTGTAGAGCACATGCCTGTAAAGCTGCCGCCCAGTTGGGTGGGTGTGGAGCAAGACTCCTAACTGAGTGACTCACCATAGATATAGAGTGCCTTATATAGTGACTGTTGTGAGCCTCTTGTTGAATCACTTGTGATTCAACAAGAGAGAGTTCAACTTGGGATTAAAGTTGTGATTGTGTTCACTTGTGATTCAACAAGAGAATCACAAGTGATTGTTGAATCACTTGTGATTCAACAAGAGAGAGTTCAACTTGGGATTAAAGTTGTGATTGTGTTCACTTGTGATTCAACAAGAGAATCACAAGTGATTGTTGAATCACTTGTGATTCAACAAGAGGCTTTAGCTAAACGAACTATTGGGGTTCAGTTCCTGAACTGATTGTGTGCCCCAGTAACCTTTTCCACCATTATTCGCGGGATTGGTATGAGGTGTATAATAAAGTAGAAAATGTAATTTAATTGACCGTGGTCATGTGCTTTTAGGCACACACGAAATCAAAGTTTTTGAGGTGAATTGTACTTAAAATTTACTTTAAAAAATCCATGGATATATGCACTGAGAAGTGTAACACCCTTCTTGGCATATGCACACTGAGATTTTGTATTAGTTCTGAATTATTTTCAGAAATAAAATATACCTATGTTTCAGTAAACTATTGTGGTGGCCTCTCTCCAGTGGTTGAGAGGATTCCCGTTCAAATGCAAACCGTGTTCAAAATTAACGACAGTTCAGTAATTCTGAAGAACATTTTCGGAGTCTTTCCCTCTGAAGGTTTTCTCATGCACGTCTGAATCACACGTCTGATACACACTTGATTGAGAGTGCCAAAGAGCCTCTAATTATCCGTTGAAGCTGTTACAGAATGATAGTTTAACGCACTTCATACTCTGTTATTCAACTGTTTGTTTAGTCATTGTTAATAATCTTGGCACACACTGTTCCTAGGATCTATATTATTTACGTTCTTATCGAAAATATATGTATTTTGTTATTCATGTTAATATTGTATTTTGTAAACCAGTTGAAGAGAGCTACGAGGTGAAATTCTTAATGTGACAGTATTCACTGTAACGAGAGTATGAGAGGAAACTGGAGCGTCGAAACAAAATTCAACTCGTTACCGGAGGATAAAAGTCTGGATCCAGGAGCTAATGCTCGTCCTGTGAGAAATTATGGTTGAATAAACCCACACACACACACAGGTAGGTGGTGGTAGTAGTAGGTGGAGTAGCGGGAGTGGGAGGGGTGGGGGTCAGCCAGGGAGGGGGCCACCAGCATGGCCCTGAACTGAGAAAGAGGACAATCATAATCTAAGGATTGCTTGAAGCCAGGGCACCATCGAGGCAGGAAAGGATGGAGATTGAGGATTTGGAACTACAGGGGATCTTGAGAGACATGAGAGCCCATATGACAGGGAATGAGGTGCAAGTCCACCGACGCATTGGGCCATACAACTGTAACAGGAAACGACCTGTCCTGGTACAGTTCACTAACGAAGAGGCAGTGGATTACATACTGCATCACAAACACTTACTCAGAGGTAGCAAAAATTACTACAACGTATATACTGACAAATTCATGACGAAGGAGGAGCAGATAGCCCACAGAGCAAGCAAACAACAATAAAATTCTTCTCATTTGAGCGTAGCTACACACCCCAGTGCTAATCCACCCCATGCTAACCAGCTCACACCTGCTTCTCAGGTCACTCCCTCCCCAAATCAGCCCTCCCTGCCCCTGCTTATCTTCCCAACACCTCCCTTGACCCCTCTGACCCCACTGCAGTCAAATTCATCCCACATTCCAAGGACCCCCTAATCACCTAAACCCCCAAAACCCACCCAGCCCTCATCCCCTCAACCCCAAAAACCCACCCAGCCCTCATCCCCTCAACCCCCAAAACCTACCCAGCCCTCACCCCTCCTCATCCTCTCTCCTTCCATGTGACACCCCACCCTTGCGAGGGGGTGGGAGGTTCCCCCCACCCCCTCTATCCTTCCCCTTTCCCAACCTCTCAACCTCTATCTGACTCCCAACCTTATGCTATCTCCCAACCCCTCTATGCCTATCAGACCCTCCCTAATCTTCAGACCCAGTATGCTCTTCCAACTCCAGACCTACCTACCCAGGCCCTACCCCAAACCCTCCTACCTACCTTCCTAGAAGCCCAGCCCCCATTAGCCCCCCAAACACCCCTCCTGACCTGTTTCACCCCCATACACCCCCAGACCCCCCCAGACCCCCCCCAGACACCCCCGGATCCCCCGGACACCCCCTGGATCCTCCCCGCCCCCAGTCATCCCCCAGACATCCCCCAGATCCCCCAGTCACGCCCCAGACACCCCCCAGATCCCCCCAGACCCCCAGAGAAAGGGAGAACTCTGGTACAAGAGTTTCCATGAAGAATCTCAAGGTTTGGTACACCAATGCTGATGGGGTATCTAATAAAGCAGAAGAGATAAAAGAAAGAGTGAGTGAGGGAGATCCTGACATAGTTGCAACTGTGGAAACTAAAATTAATGACATGATCTCAGATGCAATCTTTCCTGAAGGGTACCAGGTGATAAGAAAAGAGAGGACACAGAGACAGGGAGGGGGAGTGGCACTCCTAATAAAGCGGAAATGGAAGGTTGAAGACGTGGGAAATCGGGTTACCATTGAGTGCACAAGCTTCATACATGGAACTCTGACAGTAGATGGGAGGAAGATTGTGATCCTGGTAATTTACAATCTCCTACCAAACAGTAGAAGACCCAGGCAGGAGTATGATGACAACAACAACGCATGTATAGATGAACTGCAGAAGGCAGCAACACTTGCCCACAGAATGAGAGCGAAGCTGCTGATCATGGGGGACCTAAATCATGGAGAGATAAATTGGGAATCAAGGAATCCCCATGGAGGGGATGAAACGTGGGGAGCAAAATTAGTAGATGAAATAGACAGGAATTTCCTAACACAACATGTGAAGGAAGACACAAGGGAAAGAGGAGGAGATGCGCCGAGCCTATTAGACCTGATTTTCACCCAGAACGTAGAAGATATCGAGAATTTAGAGCATGAAATACCTCTAGGGGCCAGTGACCATTGTGTCCTAGTCTTTGACTACATGATGGAATTCAAACTTATGACCATGGGATAAGAGATCTGGGAAAGGAGAGTTGACTACAAGGGGACTATAAAAGGATAAGGGACTATCTGGGTGAAGTGCAGTGGGAGGAAGAAATTAGAGAAAAAACAGTCCAAGTTATGATGGACCTAGTCATACAGAAATGCCAGGAGGCCGAAGAGAGATTTATACCAACAGTAAAGGGAAAAAATAAGAAGGAATATAATAACCCATGGTTTAATAGACAGTGTCAGGAAGCAAAAATGGCCAGCAGGCGGGAGTGGAGGAAGTACAGAAGACAAAGGACAGAGGACAACAGGATCAGATGCAACAGAGCTAGTAACGATTACATTAACATAAGACGAACAGCGGAAAGGGACTATGAGAACGATATTGCAATCAAAGCGAAAAAACACCCTAAGTTACTACACAGTCATATAAGAAGAAAAATGTCGGTGAACTACCAAGTGACAAGACTAAGGGAGACAGAGGGGGCATATACTGAAAGTGACAAGGAAATCTGCGAGGCACTGAATGCCAGTTTCCATGGAGTGTTCACTACCGAGCCTGAGCAGCTCCCATTGTTGGAAGGGGTTACCCTAGATGAAAGACTATCAGATATAGAGGTGACAGCAGAGGAGGTAATGAAACAGTTGACAACTCTAGATGCAACTAATGCAGCTGGACCAGACAAAGTATCACCGTGGATACTAAAAGAAGCAGCACAGGCCCTCAGCATACCTCTGGCAATGATCTTTAATGAGTCACTTATGTCAGGAGAATTGCCCAGTAGCTGGAAGAAGGCAAATGTCGTGCCGATCGTCAAGAAAGGCGATAGGGAGGAGGCACTTAACTATAGACCTGTATCACTGACAAGCATCCCCTGTAAAATACTGGAAAGAATAATTAGGCTACGACTGGTTGCACACCTGGAGAACATTAGGTTTGTGAACACACATCAACATGGGTTCTGAACAGGGAAATCGTGCCTAACAAACCTTCTGGAATTCTATGATAAAATAACGAGGATAAGACAGGACAGAGATGGTTGGGCACTCTGCATATTTCTGGACTGCCAAAAAGCCTTTGATACAATACTGCACATGAGACTGCTGTTCAAACTCGAGAGGCAGGCGGGGGTGGGGGGAAAGGTCCTAGAGTGGATAAGGAACTACCTAACAGGAAGGAGCCAAAGAGTTATGGTAAGGGAGCCGGCCGGCCGAGCGGACAGCACGTTGGACTTGTGATCCTGTGGTCCTGGGTTCGATCCCAGGCGCCGGCGAGAAACAATGGGCAGAGCTTCTTTCACCCTATGCCCCTGTTACCTAGCAGTAAAATCAGGTCCTATTGGATCCTCCAATATGACCTGAACAGGTTGCAGAGATGGTCAGAGAAATGGCTACTGGAATTCAACACGAGCTAATGTAAAGTTATGGAAATGGGACTAGGTGATACGAGACCAAAGGGACAGTACACAATGAAGGGGAACAGCCTACCTGTGACGATGCGCGAAAGAGACCTGGGTGTGGACGTAACACCTAATCTATCTCTTGAGGCACATATAAATAGGATAACAACAGCAGCGTACTCTACACTGGCAAAAGTTAGAACATCATTCAGAAACCTAAGTAAGGAGGCATTTAGGGCGCTTTACACTGCCTACGTGAGGCCAGTCTTAGAGTATGCCGCCCCATCGTGGAGTCCCCATCTGAAGAAGCATATAATGAAACTGGAAAAGGTTCAGAGGTGGTTTGCAACGAGTCTCTTCCCAGAGCTACGAGGGATGGGGTATGAGGAGCGCCTGAGGGAACTGTGCCTTACGACACTAGAAAGAAGAAGGGAGAGGGGGGACATGATAGAAACGTATAAAACACTCAGAGGGATTGACAGAGTGGACATAGAAGGAAATGTTCACACGGAATAGTAACAGAACGAGGGGACATAGATGGAAGCTTGAAACTCAGATGAGTCACAGAGATGTTAGGAAGTTTTCTCAGCGTGACCTAGTGGGTCACGCTAAGTTTTTCCCTAGTGGGAAAATGGAATGCACTTCAGGAACAGGTTATGGAAGCAAATACTATTCATAATTTTAAAAGCAGGTACGATAGGGAAATGGGACAGGAGTCATTGCTGTTAACAACCGATGCTCGAAAGGCGGGATCCAAGAGTCAATGCTCGATCCTGCAGACACAACTAGGTGAGTACAAGTAGGTGAGTACACACTCTCTCTCTTCTCTTCCCCTCTCCCTTCTCTCTCGCCCTCCCTTCTCCCTCTCTCTCCCATCTCTCTCTCTCTCTCTCTCTTTCTCTCTCTCTCTCTGTTTCTCTCTCTCTCTCTCTCTCTCTCTCTCTCTCTCTCTCTCTCTCTCTCTCTCTCTCTCTCTCTCTCTCTCTCTCTCTCTCTCTCTCTCATAGGGGAGCAAACATGACAGGGAAGCAAACTCAGGAAGACAGACGCAGGGAGACAAACATGACAGGAACAAACTCAGAGGGAGGTGAAAAACATGATGACTCGATTAGAGAAGCAATCAGCCCAATGTGGAGTCACGTCAGTAAGGAACTGTAGGTAATGAGGGAGAAAGTAACCAACCTGCAAAGATGAGCTGAAGGAGGAAACAAAAAGCCTGAAAGAGTATCCTACGCAATACCAGACACGAACCTTTCCCCCAGGGATATGGATATGTTCCAGGAAAAGGGACTTTTACAATACAATCCTCATTTGCAGATTTATTTAAAAAGAACCCTGAAGCTATTGCTTCAGTAAGAAAAGTGTCCATGAAAGTGGTTTTTTCTCAAGAAGCAGCTAGATGTACTGGCTGTCTGATAGAGTGAAAAAGAGCAGTAGTCATAGTTTGAATTATTGAACAAACAGGGATCTGTTCAGTGGAGTGGAGAGACAAGGACAAAAATGAAGTTAAAGAGATCCTCAAAGAGGTAAAGATGGAGAGGGCTGACCAGAGTTTTGAAAAGGCATTTAGGCTTGGACTGTACAGCAGGGACTGAAACCGACTGATAAAGGTGATATTTATGAGCGTGAACACAAAAGAGGACCTGTTAGCAAGAAAGAGCACACTAGTAAATGTGCCGAAGTTCTAAACAGTATTCCTGCAGAGGGATATGACAAGGGAAGGCAGAATGAGGGCAGCAGTCACAAGGACGAAGTACAGGGAGAAAGAAAGGAATTAGGGAACCACACCCACAAACCCTGCTATCCCAGAAAGGAATGGGATAGCACTCCGAGACCTTAAATTCCGTTTTCTTCGACCGTTTTTGATAAACATTCAGTGTTCCTGAGGTCCGTCTCTCCCTCCCGCCGTTGTCTCTCCTGTACGCGCTAATACTGCCTCGGTGTACCCCGGGGTCCCTTAATCTCTTTACTAAACCCGCCCAGACAACGTTCTTCATCTTAATACACTGAGGGACATCATTTGCTGGGATCTCGCGCTCATTTTCACAACATTCGCATCTGTCCTATAAAATTATACCACCGTGTGTGCTCGACACCATTGATTACAAATTACGTGAAGGCCGGTGTCTTTGCCCCCAGGCCGAGAACATTTGTTTGAAGATTTTTTAAATATGCTTGCTGGGGCAAGGGCTCGGGGTGAGAGGTGATGAGAGATGGAGGGAAATAAATAAAAATAGGGCTGGATGAAGAACAAATGCTGAAATGACAAGAGAAAGGGAGGGAAGGAGGAAGTTTTTCAGTTTTAACTTTGCCACCTCCATGGTGGCTTCATCTTCATCAATCAATCAATCAGGTGATTACAACTCAGGTGATCGTAGTGGGGATGACGTCTTGGCCCACTACACTCATAGGAGTGTTAAGTAGAATGATCAGCACATCTGTATAGGATGACCGGGAAACAGATTCTTCAGTCAGGAAAGAAGAAATGTAAGTCGACAGAACCCCAATGGTAATGACGTATCTCACATTATCAGAATAACGACAACAGCAAATTACACATATGCCAACGTCGTTACATTCTCCAGAAACTTGGAGAAAGGAGCATTCCACGTCTTATAATCAACAAAGGTGAGACCCACTCTCTAATATTCATCCTCGGCACAACCCCGACCTAAAAAGGATGAAGAAAGCTAGCAAAGGTCCAGACAAAAGTCAACAAGGCTCGATACTGAGGTGAAGAGTTAGAGCTATGAGGAGACACTATGGGAACTGGAGCGTACCTCACAGCAAGAGGGGAGACATACTGAGAGTAGGGGAGATCTGATAACAACATATAAAATACAAGGGCGAACTGTGAATGTGCAGAAAGCATCACGGTCCAAATATATGAACACCGGAACGAGTGGTAATGGGTGGTTAACTAGAGACACAAATGACTTACAGAAATATCAGAGAAGTGTTTTCTTTGTTAGAACTCTCAATAGTCTGAAAAGGTTAGGAGTACAAGCCGTCGAAGCTTACTTAATACAAAATTTAAAATATAAGTTTGAACGGAGAATGAGAAATAAATCAATGCACTAATCTCAGAACTATCTAGAATCTGGCGACTATCTCAGGAATAATTTAAGAATTTTTTCATTCGCATGCAACAAGCATTTTAGAGATAATTTTCTTTGCGGAACATGTTAATCGTGTCTGTTTGTGTATTTACTGAGCGGCAAAATAGCCATGAACGCCGCTAGTCTCATGGCAGCTCTTCGTAAGAGATAATTACACTCAATTAATATACCTAACTTGGCATACATGCGAAATGTTCTTAGAAATGATGTATTCTAATCCTGATAGACAAATACACCGACAGATACACACAGAGAGCGGCATGAAAGAAAGCCCTTTACGCACAAACACACCCAGACATACAAACACGGACTTGAGACAGGCTAGTCCGTAAACTAAAGGAGTTGGACTATGAAGTAGGGGTCACAAATCAAGAGGAGACATGATTACGACTTATCTGATACTCGGTGGCATGGACAAGGTTAAAAATACTGCTCGCAGATGGGGGAAAACATTACAAACGGGTCACACAAAGCGTGTGTACAGGAGAAAGGGTCACACAAGGGGATGGTTCAGCACTATTAACATGCTGTTCATTGAAAATATTAATTTCTGAAATATAAATGAATATTTTATACTAGCAAGTTGTGGCTATTTAGGCATTGGTTAAGTTAGGTGTTTAGGTTCTGTTGGCAATTACTTGTGTCTGTAGCCCCTGGCTGAAGCTTTTTCAGTGTGGCGATTCGAACAGATTTCGTCACGTAATTATAGTTCCAAAAATCGAGATATCTAAATATGGGAGGTCGATTGTGGCTGGAACGGGGCAGTGAACGACGTAACGAGGGATTACGGTGTTGATTCAAGTTATAACTTACTAGGAGGGGGAGATCCGCTGCGCCCCAGTCATTCTCCATACTTCCCACTATCTCCCTCCTGCGAACCTCCTTCTTCTCTCCTCTCTTTCTCTAAAACTCCATCTCTTCTGATCTTCTAGTATGATCTTCACCACATTCCTTACTCTTCACCACCTTCCCATCATCCCTGACACCATCTTCAATATATACGGTGTAAATACAAAACCATCACTTCACCCAGCCCTCCCCCCATCCCCCATCACCACTTTCCCTTCATCTGTTTACCCATATTCATCCAGGCTGTGTGTAGGTCTCTGTCCATCCCTCCCTCATCCCCCTTTCTTTAAACGTCTTCCCCCCACCCCACGCACCGCCCTTCCCGAAACAAAAGAGACAAGTTCCGTTTTCTATGCAGTTCCATCTTCCCAAAAAGTTGTTACGTCTGCTTCATAGCCCCCTCCCTGTCCAGCTCGTTGTTACCGTGAGTGGGCATGGTAGGTGGCTGCCGGAGTGTGATGTTCCTTAAGACAGTCTTCTGTCATTTTGTAGCCTTGTGCTCCTGCTGCTGACCTCTCTAATTCTGCTGGACACCTTTTCCTTTTGTTTCGTTTTTCTCCCCCTCCCCTCTTCTCCTTTCTCATTGTGATTTCCCCGCTGACCTTGTGCTTGTTTTGATCGTCTCGCCGGTCCTTCACCTCCGTGGTACTCTTGTGGCGGACCCGTTGCAGGTCTCTACCGAACTGGGTTCCCACATTTCTTCTGTTAGCTCTGGTTTTCATATTCCCAATCTTTCCTTCTTTGTAAACCTGTCCTTGAATCTCGTCCTTTAGATTTCTGCACTCATCTTCGACTTCACTATAACGATCCCTTCTCTCTCTCTGAACTTCGTTCTGCCCTGGCCCTCTGCGGTTCTACGGCGGCGGGCTCCGATGGCATTCATTATGAGATGCTTCGCCCTCTCCCTCTGTGCACGTCTCAGTATTTACTGAGTCTGTATAATCGGATCTGGGAGTCGTCGTCAGTCCCTGAGGACTGGCTCGATGCCGTTGTCCTCCCTGTTCGCAAGCCAGGGTCTCTGGGAACATCCCCTAAGGACTTTCGCCCTATTGCCCTCACAAGTTGTATCTGCAAACTCTTTGAACATACGATTAACGTTTGTCTGATGTGGTTCTTAGAACACCATCACCGCCTCTCCCCTTCTCAATTTGGTTTCCGCAAGTGCCGCAGCACAACGGATGTCCTGGTGAACTTGGAGGTCTATATTCGTACTGCTTTTGCTGCGAAGACCTCCGTTGTTGCCGTCCTTCTTGACCTGGAAAAGGCTTACGACACCACTTGGCAATATCATATTCTATCCCAACTTCATTTTGATGGCCTTCGTGGTCATCTCCCTCTCTTTCTCCAAAGCTTCCTCTCTTGTCGTTCCTTTCGGGTGAGGCTTGGTACCGCACTCTCTGCCTCTTTTCAGCAATACGAAGGTGTGCCCCAGGGTAGTGTTCTCAGCACTACTCTTTTTCTGGTTGCCCTCAATGGTCTTCTTTCCTCTCTTCCTTCTGGCGTCTTCTCTGCTCTCTATGTCGACGATCTTACCCTTTGCTGTCAGGGTGATGATTCGCCTCTCCTTCAATCCCGGCATCAACTTGCGATTGATGCCGTGTCGTCTAAGGCCACCGATCATGGCTTCAGGTTCTCAATGTCTAAGACTTGTGCTATACTTTTACTCGGAAGCGTGTCGTTCTTTGTCCTTCTTTGTCGCTTTATGGTCACCCCATTGTATTCATGGATTCCATTAATCTTTTAGGGTTCATTTTTGACACTCCTTTGTCTTGGTCGCCCCATATCTCTTACCTCCGTGTTGAATGCTCTAAGGCCCTTACCCTTCTTCGGGTATTGTCCCATATTTATTGGGGAAGGGAAGGGAACTATCAGGGGGAAAGCGCCAAGCCATCACGACTATATATATCACTGGTAAAGGGGTCAGGATAAGGATTTGGGATGGGATGGAGGAAGGAATGGTGCCCAACCACTCGGACGGTCGGGGAATGAACGCCGACCTGCATGAAGCGATAACGTCAGAGCGGATTGGCTAACTCTCCTCGCTTTACATTCTTCTCTCGTCCTGTCTAAGCTCGATTATAGTTGCCCTGTTACTCGTCTGCTTCTCCTTATACTGATCGCCGTCTTGATGCTTTGCACCATACTGGGTTGCGCCTCAGTTCTTGTGCGTTTCGCTCGACTCCCGTCCTCAGCTCGTATGTTGACAGTGGGTGATTGCCACTGTCTTCGCTATCTTGTGCGGTTTTTGCAACATCCTTCCTCTCGGCTCTGTCGTGCTTTACCTCTTGCCCCTCCTGCCGTTCCTGTTCCTCTTCACCACCTCCCTCTTTCTGTCGTGTAATCTCGCTTACAAGCTTCTCTTTCAGTTCGAATTTCTAATATTTCTCCTCGTGTTGTTCCTTCTTTGCCCCCGTGGAGAGTCCCTCTTCCGCAGTTTTGTACATCCTTAACCCGCATCACTAAAGCTTTTACCCCTCTTACGGTTCTAAAACGGCTTTTCCTTGAGCACTTTTCTTCTCACTCCCGCTCCGTTTCCGTCTTCAACGATGGGTCTAAGTCTGCGGATGGTGTAGGCTATCTTGAGGTTATCTTGAGATGCTTTCGGGGCTTTTAGTGTCCCCGCGGCCCGGTCCTCGACCAGGCCTCCACCCCCAGGAAGCAGCCCGTGACAGCTGACTAACACCCAGGTACCTATTTTACTGCTAGGTAACAGGGGCATAGGGTGAAAGAAACTCTGCCCATTGTTTCTCGCCGGCGCCTGGGATCGAACCCAGGACCACAGGATCACAAGTCCCGCGTGCTGTCCGCTCGGCCGACCGGCTACTCTGTTGTTTTTCCTGATTGTACTTTTATGTGTCGCCTACCTCCGGAGACCAGCATCTTCACAGCAGAACTTTATGGTATTCTCTATGCTCTTCATCTCCTGCTTTCTCGTTGTCAATCTTCCTTTGTAGTAGTTGTTGTCTCTCGTAGTGCCTTCGTGGCTCTCAGGTCTTTTAATCTGGTTCATCCAGTGGTTGTCAAGATCCAGCATTGGCAGTTTCTTATTCACAGTAAATTTAAGTTGGTTGAGTTTTGTTGGGTTCCCAGTCATATTGGTGTCTCCTTAAATGAGCGTGCTGATGCAACCGCCAGGGAAGCTGTCCGCTCTTGTCCCATCTCTCTTAAAGGTATTCCTTATTCCGACTTTTACCTGGTTATCCATTCCTCCATCCTTACTCGTTGGCAGGTTTGTTGGTCTTCTGTTACTGGTAACACACTGCGTCCTCTTAAGAGTTGTGTTTCCTCGTGGCCGTCCTCCTACCACCATAACCGGCGATGGGAAACAGCTCTGGCGAGGTTGTGTATTGGCCATATTCGCTTAACTCATGGTCACTTGATGGATTGCTGCCCTGCTCCTTATTGTCCAAACTGCATTGTCCCTCTTATGGTGGTGCATATCATTGTTGAATGTCCTGACTTACGGGACGAGCGTGTGTCTTGTTTTCCGACCATTCCCCGAGGTCGCTTGTCCCTCGATAGAATTATTGATGACTCGGATACGTTTCATATCGTTTGCCTTATGCATTTCTGTTCTCGTGTTGGCATCCTTGGTGATATTTAGCGCCCTCTGATTATCCTGCACATTTGATGGTGCTACATAGCCTTCCTGGTTTGGTGCCTTCTTTTCATAATTAATTAATTACTTCTGCTTCATAAGGATAACGTTGATTATTTTCTTCATTAACCAGAATAATGTTTTTGTGAGGCATTTTGTGTATCTTATGTTTGGAAATTAATTAATCCTGTTTTCTTATAATTCTTTAATTCCTGTTTATTTTCCTTTTTCTCTCACCTTCCCTTGTTTTACTCCTTAATCCCTGTTTCCTGCCAGGAGGAGAGGAAACAGCGACTGTGGTTTGCGTATAAACTGCAAGCCACAATGAATCTTTATTTGTTGTTTGCAATATATATGACTAACGCATAGATTCCCTCATACCTACAGGCTAAAGTGGCAACCCGGAGAATTAAAAGTCCCAGTTGGATATCAGGGCTGTGTCTCTGTGACCCTCTCTTATTGTGGGTGTTCGCAGCCTGGTCGGTAGACCTGCAGTCTTTCTTCAGTCCCTCAAACCCTCGACCTCCGTTCCGGTGGTCGAGGGTCCGATGGTGCAAATGAATAATTATATATATGTATATATGTATATATATTTATTTATTTATTTATTTATGCATATACAAGAATGTACATAAGGAATGTGAGGATACAAATATGGTAATTACAGTCTTGTAAAGCCACTAGCACGCGCAGCGTTTCTGGCAGGTCCTTAATCTAAGAAAATTTTAAGGAGGTAAATACTTGCAAAATTTATAGACAAAAAAATGATAACAGATTACATGGAATGACAAAAAAAAAAGATGAGAGAAAATTGTAGGTACAGTATATTAAAGCACATAGGTAGCTAAGATTGATTGCAATGACAGCTTAAAATGGTAGTTGACAACAAATTGGTAGGCACAATACAGCAGAAACAATATAAGATTGATTGCAATGACAGCTTGAATGGTAGTTGACAAAAATTGGTAGTCACAATACAGCATATGACTAGCACATAAAAGAAGACAGCAATGAACACAATGATAAGGTTGTTTGATATTACATAAAAATTAGGAGATTGGGTAACACTAGGTACAGAGCAAATTTAAAGCTCAGTGTAGGAAACTAAGAAGATGAAGTTAGGTACTTTTTGGTTTTGCTTTTAAATAAAGCAAAAGTTTTACAGTTTTTCAATTCACTAGGGAGTTCCATAGACTAGGTCCCTTAATTTGCATAGAGTGTTTACACAGATTAAGTTTGACCCTGGGGATATCAAAGAGATATTTATTTCTGGTGTGGTGATAATGGGTCCTATTACATCTGTCCAGGGAGAGTTTCAGAGCACGGTTTGCATTTAAGAACAGGGTTTTGTAAATGTAGTTGACACAAGAGAATGTGTGGAGGGAGTTAATATTTAGCAAGTTTAGGGATTTAAACAATGGAGCTGAGTGTTGTCTGAAAGCAGAGTTAGTTATTATTCTGATAGCAGATTTTTGCTGTGTGATGATGGGCTTAAGGTGGTTTGCAGTGGTAGACCCCCATGCACAGATACCATAATTAAGATAGGGGTAGATTAGTGCATAATATAGTGAGAGGAGAGCAGAGTTAGGAACATAATATCTGATTTTGGAGAGTATACCAACTGTCTTAGAGACTTTCTTAGTTATGTGTTGAATGTGGGTGCTGTAGTTGAGTCTCTTGTCTAGGAATAGGCCAAGAAACTTGCCATCATTTTTATTACTGATGTTAATGTTGTCTATCTGTAGCTGAATTGCATTTGATGATTTGCTTCCAAATAAGATGTAGTAAGTCTTTTCGATGTTTAATGTTAGTTTGTTCGTTGACATCCATAAGTGGACTTTTTTTAATTCATTATTCACAACATTATTTAGTGTATGTGGGTTGAGGTTTGAGTAGATAAGGGTAGTATCGTCAGCAAACAATATAGGTTTGAGAATATTAGAGACATTAGGCAGATCGTTAATATATATAAGAAAGAGAAGAGGTCCTAAGATGCTGCCCTGTGGCACTCTAACGGTAATTGGTAGAGTGGAAGAAGTTGTATCATTGATGGTTACATATTGGTGTCTGTCACTAAGATAGGATCGGATGTAGTCAAGGGCAAGGCCTCGGATTCCATAATGCTGGAGTTTAAGTAAGAGGTAGTTGTGATTAACAGTATCAAAGGCTTCTCTTAGGTCAATGAAGAGTCCAATCGGAAACTCATTTTTGTCAAGGGCTGAGTAGATAATGTCAAGGAGACTAATGATTGCATCGTTGGTGCTCTTTTGGGACCGGAAGCCAAACTGGCAGGGGCTGAGTATGTCGAATTTTACGAGGTAGGAATAGAGCTGTTTGTAAATAATTTTTTCAAATATTTTTGATAGAATGGGTAGATTTGATATTGGTCTATAATTGTTTATGTCCGCCGGATTGCCTCCTTTATGGACTGGCGTTACTCTTGCTTTTTTGAGGATATCAGGGAAGGTGTGATACTCTATAGATTTGTTGAACAGTAGTGCTATGGGTGGGGCAAGGACATGGGAGGCTCTCTTGTACACAATGGACGGAATTTCACTGGTGTTCCCTGCCTTGGTTTTTAGAGAATGTATGATGGACACAACATCTGCTGGGTGATTGGTGAAAGGAGACGAGAGTTTGAATAGCTGCCTGAGAGATATGTGTTAATATGTGTCTGAGTCTGTGGGATTTTACTGGCAAGATTAGCACCAACCGATGAAAAGAAACTATTAAATTCATTTGCCATTTCTAAATCAGTTGACGGTATATCCCCATCCTTGTAGAGTTTTATTTGGTTATGTGAGTGTTGTTTAGTTCCTAGGATACTAGAGATAGTTTTCCAAGTGCTTTTCATGTTGCCTTTTGCTTCATTGAATCTATTAACATAATATGCAAGTTTTGCCTTTCTTATGATACTGGTAAGCATTGATGAGTACCTTTTAGCTACTTCCTTTGAAACTAGGCCAATCCTAACTTTCTTTTCATATTCATGTTTCTTGTTGATTGAGTTGAGAATGCCACTTGTGAGCATGGATTGTTTAATCTTTTGTCAGTTACTTGCTTGGTAAGAAGGGGACAATGAAGGTTGTAGAGGCTTAGAGTTTTGGAGATGAAGAGGTTAGCTAATGAATTTATATCATGGGTATTATTGAATTCAGAATCCCAGTTAATATTGTAAAGTGCCTCTGTAAGATTGTCTAAAGCTGATTCACTGTGTAGCCTAAATGAAAGTTTCTTGCTTTTTGGTGGTGTTATGTCCATGTTCGATATGAGAAAGGTAGGATAGTGGTCAGTTGTTCTGTCGTAGATTATACCAGATACAAGGGGAGCTGTTATGTTTGTCCATATGTGGTCCAAGGTAGTGGCTGATGTTTGAGTGACTCGGGTAGGTTTGGTGATTGTGGGGATTAGCATACAGGAGTTCATGCTGTTAAGGAAATAGTCAACTTGAGAGCAATTTTGTTGACCCAGGTCAATATTAAAGTCTCCTCCCAGAATGAAGTGGTTTTTGTTGAGATTGTTGTTTATAATAAGATTCCTTAGGTTGTCTGAGAAAGAAGCTATGTTAGTATTGGGAAATCTATAGATGGCTCCAATAGTCAAAGAGGATTTAAGGGATTTAATTGTAAACTGAGCAAAAGTATATTCACAGTAGTCATCTCTGTCACTAATAACACTGTTGCAGATAAATGTATCTCGGTAATATATAGCTGTGCCACCACCTTTTTTATTAGGCCTACAGTTATGAATGGCTTTATAACCAGCTAAGTTGTAGAGTTGGGTATAGTCTTTATTTAGCCAAGTTTCTGTTAAAATAATGAACGATAGGTTAGTACCTATTGCTGTGAGTAATGCATTTAAATCGTCAAAATGTTTACCAAGTGATCTAACATTTTGGTTATAAACTGATAGACAGGTGCTATTTTGAAGTTTGTTTTTAGCCTGGTGTGCTGTGAAATACTTGCAACAATATATATAATAATATATATATATATCTATATATATATATATATATATATCTATATATATATATATATATATATATATATATATATATATATATATATTATATTATGTCGTACCTAGTAGCCAGAACGCACTTCTCAGCCTACTATGCAAGGCTCGATTTGCCTAATAAGCCAAAGTTTTTCATGAATTAATTGTTTTTTCGACAACCTAACCTACCCTAACCTAACCTAACTTTTTTCTGCCACCTAACTAACCTAACCTATTAAGATAGGTTAGGTTAGGTTAGGTAGGGTTGGTTAGGTTCGGTAAATATCTACGTTAATTTTAGCTCCATAAAAAAAAATTGACCTCATACATAATGAAATGGGTAGCTTTATATTTCATAAGAAAAAAAATAGAGAAAATATATTAATTTCAGGAAAACTTGGCTTATTAGGCAAATCGGGCCTTGCATAGTAGGCTCAGAAGTGCGTTCTGTCTACTAGGTACGACATTATATATATATATATATATATATATATATATATATATATATATATATATATATATTTGTACCTAGTAGCCAGAACGTTGCACTTGGCCAACTATGCAAGGAAAGATTTGCCTAATAAGCTAAGTTTTCCTGAATTTACATATTTTTCCAAATTTTTTTCTTATGAAATGATAAATCTGTCCATTTCATTATGTATAATTTAATTTGTTTAAATTTGAGTTAAAACTAACGTAGATATATGACCGAACCTAACCAACCCTACCTAACCTAACCTAACCTATATTAACCTAACCTAAACTAACACAACAAAGTCAATAAATTATGGTCTTAATATAAAATAATAATAATAATTTAAATCAACTATTTGGAAAAAATTATTGAAAATAAAGGTAATCACTCGGCCTATTAGGCAAATCGGGCCTTGCATAGTAGGCCGAGAAGTGCATTCTGGCTACTAAGTACGACATATGTTTATATATATATATATATATATATATATATATATATATATATATATATATATATGTTGTTGCATATATATATATGCATATATGTGGAACCATATATATGCATACATATATAATATATATATGTATATAATATATATATATAGTATATATATATATATATATATATATATATATATATATATATGTACCATATATATATGCATATATATGGTACCACATATATGCAACAACATATTATATATATATATATATATATATATATATATATATATATATATATATATATATATATATATATATATATATATATATATATATATATATATATACATACAGTATATATATTGTGATGGAAAAAATAAGTGTAGGTGTTCGGCATTCCTCCCAATGGCTGGTGTCAATCACATTTAAAAACGATGACTGCGTAGCTGTTGTGTCCTGTGGCAAAGTAAGTCAAAACAAGCAAAACAAATAATATGAACAATGGAAACTTAAATTAAATTCAAACAAATTATAAATAAGACAATTCCTTGGCTATATATAGTGCAAACTCATAAGATTATAAATTAAAAAAATAACATAAAATAATATAGTGGTGACGCTACTCTAAAATGGATAAAGACAAAAATTAAATTAACAGTTGCTGAGAATAAAGTGCTGGCTGGGAACATCCACTAATAGACAGAGCGTATATCAGATTGTTGTTTCAGCTTGAGAGCACAGGATATTCTGACTCCAGTGGCTGGTAGAGGCCCAGACATCGGCTAGGTAGATGGCGTTGAGGTGCAGAAGTGCATACGTCGATACACCAATCAGAAGCGGGCAGGCTGGAAATGGTAGTTTGGTGATTGGCGATGATGGAGGGAGGAGGTGGAGAGCGAGTGTCTGATACGTTTGCGCCTGGCAAAATGTATTTGACTAAATATGTACTAAACTTCCTTGTAGTGTTTAGATGTTGTAGATGTACTGAAGTAACATGTCGATAGGAAAGAGCAGGCCAAATCTCTCTCTTGAAGGAGATTATCGTAACAGCTCTCCCCCAAAGCCTGCTCTTACGGGTTAAGTTACTTCAGTGGCTGTTGTAGAGGTAGGAGTAGCTGTCTCTACCTCGTAGACTCTGGAGAGGGCGTCGGCTATGATGTTGTCTGAACCTTTGATGTAGAAGATCTCCAGATTAAAATTTTGCAAGTATAGTGCCCAGCGTAGAAGACGTTGATTGCTTAATTGGGCCTGTTGTAGGAACTGCAGGGGATTGTGGTCCGAGTAGACGGTAATAGACTGATTCCCCTGTAGTTAAACCTCGAAATGTTGCAGATTCAGGACGATGGAGAGGAGTTCCTTTTCGATAGTGCTGTAGTTCTTCTGGTGAGGCTTCAACTTGTAGCTATGGTAGCCAATAGGAAGAACCTCCTCGCCTCGTTGTTGCATTAGGACGCCCCCGATGCCGGTACCACTGGCGTCGACATTGATGATGAAGGGCTTCGTGATATCTGGAGAGGCGATAATGGGATCAGAACATAGCAAAGGAGCACTATTATACCCCAGTAAATTTTTGGAAGATCATTACGGATTTCCGAGTTGGAAGGCACTGACTCAGAGTCAGTGCTTTCCGGAGGAGAAGCAGGGAAGGTCTCACTGTGGAGGTATGGATCTTTGAAAGTGGAGAGTGATATTAGCACAGTGGGAGCAATACCTTTATACTCCTTGAGTAGATTGACGTGGCACAACTGGGTCCTCCGCCGCCTATCTGGAGTCTCAAGAACGTAGTTGTGGTTGTTCCTGCACTCCTTGATGCAGTAGGGTCCTGAAAACTTATTTTGCAATGGAGAACCTGGGATAGGAAAATATGCCAACACGAAGTCTCCTGGTTTAAATTTCCTGATTTTGCTGTGTTGGTCAAAATGAGTCTTCATCCTTTCATGAGCTTTCAATACATTGTCATTAGCAAATTTACGTACTCTCTCTAGAATGTGCTTTAAGTTTTGAAGAAACTGGGGCACATTCTGAGAGTCACTGAAGTGGCATCACGTAGAGAGTCTTTAAAAGCTTTGAGAGGAGTACGGCACTTACATCCGTAGAGCATCTCATAAGGAGATACTCCTAGAGACTCATTTGGGAAACTTCTGAAAATACACATGAAGATGTCTAGTTGTTTATCCCAGTCTTTCATGGTTTCATTGCAAAATTTCTTTAGGAGTGATTTAATTGTTTGGTGACTACGTTCAAGAGAACCCTGTGAGGCAGGATGATAGGGGCTGGACAATAACTGAGTGATGTTGAACTCTTCTAGTGTCTTTTTGAAGAGATCACTGGTGAATTTGGTGCCACAGTCACTTTGAGCCTCCCATGGAAATCCGTATTGGGTAAAGATCTTCAATAGTTGTTTAACCACCCTAGCAGACATGATGTTCTTTACTGGAACTGCTATGGGGAATCTGGTGGTTGGACACAGGATGGTTAGTATATAAGCGTTGCCAGAACTGGTCCAAGGTAAAGGACCAACACAGTCTATAATAAGTCTGTGGAAAGGTTCCACAGGCACCTGTATGGGAGTCAGTGGTGCTCTGGGGATAGAGATGTTCGGTTACCTGCTATCTGACATGTATGACACTGTTTGACGCTATTTACCATACCTGGCCAGTAGTAGTCTTGATGGATTCCGTGGTAGGTCTTGTTAAATCCGTAGTGGGAGAGTGCTCCGTGGGCCAGGTGTAGAATAGTGGGCCGCAGGCTGGCAGGAATCACTAGTTGTTCGACGTTGGCCCAATCGTCCTCCTCCTTCAGTTTACTGGGTCTATATCTGCGGTAGAGCAACTGATTCTCTAGGAAGAACCCAGGAATACTGTCAGGTTGAGTCTCAGCCTGGAAAAATAATGGTGTCAAGGTAAGATCTTCCATCTGTAACTACGGAACTCCAACTTGGTCAGATTCGGGGGTAGTTTCTGAGGGTCTTGAGGGACAGCGGTAGCAGTTAGAGTCAGCTGGCTGTGGTCGTGCAGCTTGTGGACGGGTGGTCACTAAAACCGGAGGAGAAACTTCATCACTCTCTTGAACCTTTGCTGGAACATACTCAAAGATGGGATTGTCCATCACAGAGGTACACACCTGGGGTTTGTCCATGACGATCAGGTTGGTCGGTTGCAGGTCTTCTGCCAAGTCGTTGCTCAGGAGAAGTTGCACTCCAGGCATGGGAAAACGCTTTTCCCTGACGGCGACTTGGACTTCACCGGTCACGAAGGGACAATCCAGGTGGACTCTGGCGAGAGGATAAGGAGTGGTAGCAGTGAGGTCAGTGATGAAGACAGTTTCTCTGGTGTAGGCGATATTGGGCACAGCTGTTTTCAAAATAATCGATTGAAGAGCTGCTGTGTCCCTCAAGATCTTCAGTTTGAAACGTCCCTCCAGATTTGAGCCGTTGGTAGAGACAGTTCCAGTATACAGGTGTTTACTGAAAAGAGAAAGATCATTAACATGAACACCAACATTCATCACAGGCTTACCGGACTTAGGAGGAGTATGTTTGGGTTTAGGTGATTCGGCATTTCCTTTGTATTGGGACTTACCACATTTATCTACGGTATGTCCATAGAGTCTACAATACTTACAGTACAATTGCGAGCCAGCTTGATCGGTACTCACTTTCTCGTAACTGTACCACGACTTCTTACTGGAGGATGGTTCTGGTGTCAGCCGGTGGATGAGGCTGTAAGTGTCATCCGACTTAGCACACTTTAGGTAGTCGGTTCTTCTTTATCTGCTAAATATAGACGGACAGGAGGCGGCACACGCCTCAAGAATTCTTCAACTAGCATAAGGTTGACAAGTTCTGCAAAGGTAGAGACATGTGCTGCTTCCAGCCATTTCATAAAATATCTCTTTTTGGTATTAGCAAATTCGAGAAAGGTAGTGGTACTTGCCTTCAGGTGGTCACGGAATTTCCTTCGATAACTTTCGGTGGAGAGAAGGTAGGCGTCCAACACTGCTTGTTTCAGAGTTTGGTAGTCATTCTCAGTCGCCAAAGTACTGAGTGTAACTGCAGCTCTACCTGTAAGATGTACTCTGAGAAGGGTTGCCCATTGGTCGGCAGGCCAACTAAGTTGATTAGCAAGGGTTTCAAAGGTGGTAAAAAACACATCAACTTCTGTCTCTATGAATGGTGGCATTAACTTACTTGCATGTCATATATTGAAACTGACAGGAAGATTGGCGGTATCTTGCTGGCATTGAGCGAGGTGTGAAGTTTCCAACGCGAATTCTCGTTGACGACATTCCATAGCCAGAGTTGCTTGTTGTTTGTCATGTTCGCGTTGCATCTCAAATTGGCGTTGTTTTGTTTCAAGCTGCATTCGTTCCCGCTCACGGAGTATTGCAATCTCACGTTCCTGTTCTTCCTTTCGCATGGCAGCTGCTTCCCTTTGTTGCACGAGGGCTTCTCTTTGCATGGAAGCTGCTTCCCTTTGCTGTTTGCGTTCGATCTTGGCCAGCTCTAGTTTGAGTTTTCATCGTTGCCAAATCAGTTTTATCTGCAATAAAGTAAGTTTCGTGAGTTTCAGAGTCTATCTTACCTTCCTCTAAGAGATGATCCAGTAACAGGTTATGTATTTCATTTTTGTTGGCTTGGTAGGGAACTTCTAGTTGATACTCATGTGCAAGAGTTTGTAATTCAGTCCTCTTGGCACGACTTAAAGTCCCTATTTCACCTGCTGGATCTGCACGGAAAGCTTGGAGACGAAACATGGTGAAATTAGCAAATAAATGCACAACGAATATACTGTTGTGATATGGTGAATGTCAGAAACAGGACAACGTGGCAACTGGTACCTATCCTGTGGAATCGTTAACAATTAATGTTAATTTCAAGATGATAAATGATTAATAAATCAAGGTCGCAGGAAATCTTGTACCCGGTACTCATGTAAGAGGATAAGGGCAAGAAAATCCTACTAAACAAGCGAAACTGAGTTTCTAAAACAAATGAAACAGTTAATTGCCTCAAAAGTGAAATTGGTAGTCCAAGAATGTAGGCATACCTTGCCGAGTCTCTATAGGACATAAGCAAGTTTTTCCCACTGAAATTAATATGATACTTACAGAATTAGCGAACTTTTGTGCTCTGAAAAAGAAGGCTAATTCCCTACCAATGTAAATATAATCATCTCTTACCGACGTGTAGGGGTGCGAGGTGTCAACTGGTGACGAGAACTGCTGCTGAGGTCCCAATTCAGCAACTAAAGTTCGTGCGAGAGGAACTATGGCCCTCTTTATCCTCCTACTGTCAGATTGCAGAAGATTAGGTGCACTTGACCTGGGGACAGACCACAGTACCAGGGTACCAATATGATGATCTGCCGAAAATATGAGAAATATCCTAGGGACAAAAGATGGTAAACACGAGTAATAACAAGGAGGGAGAGATGACCAATTAAGAGAATGACTGAGGCCTACAGTCACCACGTAATCCAAAGTTGTCTCACCTTCACCATATGCTACTCTCGGAATGCACAATACACACAGCACCATATGAAAATAAAATTGAATATTAAAAATAGTGAAAAGCTACATTACCAAAGCCAAATACGCTTACCACAAATTTACAACTTGGCACCAGTACCTGAGTGAAGCTCCCGGACAGGCCCCCACGTAATGTGACGGTAAAGCGTTGGTGTTCGGCTGTTTGAAAAGCTGGGGGCAGGGCCTCGTCACATAACAAAAAAAAAAGAGAAGTTTGTCCTTTCGTCTGTGGTAAGGTAATGGGAAGACACACAATACACAAGTATATAAACAATGAAATTTTAATTACTCTAGAAAACAAGACATGAATAAAGGCAATCTCATAAAATGCAGGACAAGTCAACAAACAAAACAACATGAATAATCACTGGCAATGAAAAGTTACTCTAAGACAAGTAAGTTATAGTGATAGCAATATAAATAAAATATGAGGTGCTGGAATACTGGCTTCAAGCTGCCACCTCCATTAGTACATGAAAGCCAAGGCTTAGTCTACCAGTGAGAGATGTCAACTCCATGGAGCACTGAGATATTCTGACGAGTATGGCGTGCTGCTGCCCAGACGTCGACTCTCGGTGGTGGTGGTGAGTGCAGGTGCGGCGAGACATCAGCCAATCAGCAACAGGCAGGCAGAGGATGAGCAGTTTGCTGGTTACAGAGGCTGTGGCTGGTGTCGGGGTGTGCATGGTACGATTTGCTTTCTGGGCAAAACGTTTGGCGATACTGGTGGACGTATCTTCTATATAGTATCTTGTACTTGTACGACGTAATGATGTAGGGAAGAGCAGGCTCAATCTCTCTTGAAAGAGATTATCGTATATATCTCGTACCAAGTAGCCAGAACGCACTTCTATGCCTACTATGCAAGGCCCGATTTGCCTAATAAGCCGAGTTTTCCTGAATTAATATATTTTCTCTAATTTTTTTCTTATGAAATGATAAAGCTACCCATTTCATTACGTATGAGGTTAATTTTTTTTTATTAGAGTTAAAATTAACGTAGATATATGGCCGAACCTAACTAACCCTACCTAACCTAACCTAACCTATCTTTATAGGTTAGATTAGGTTAGGTATCCGAAAAAGTTAGGTTAGGTTAGGTTAGGTAGTCGAAAAACAATTAGTTCAAGAAAACTTGGCTTCTTAGGCAAATCGGGCCATGCATAGTAGGCCGAGTACGACGTTCTGGCTACTAGGTACGACATATATATATATATATATATATATATATATATATATATATTATATATATATATATGTCGTACCTAGTAGCCAGAACGCACTTCTCAGCCTACTATGCAAGGCCTGATTTGCCTAATAAGCCAAGTTTTCATGAATTAATTGTTTTTCGACTACCTAACCTACCTAACCTAACCTAACCTAACTTTTTCGGCTACCTAACCTAACCTAACCAATAAAGATAGGTTAGGTTAGGTTAGGTAGGGTTGGTTAGGTTCGGTCATATATCTACGTTAATTTTAACTCCAATAAAAAAAAATTGACCTCGTACATAATGAAATGGGTTAGCTTTATCATTTCATAAGAAAAAAATTAGGAAAAATATAATAATTCAGGAAAACTTGGCTTATTAGGCAAATCGTGCCTTGCATAGTAGGCTGACAAGTGCGTTCTGGCTACTAGGTACGACATATATATATATATATATATATATATATATATATATATATATATATATATATATATATATATATATATATATATGTCGTACCTAGTAGCCAGAACGCACTTCTCAGCCTACTATGCAAGGCCCAATTTGCCTAATAAGCCAAGTTTTCATGAAATAATAAATTTTCTCTTAATTTTTCTTATGAAATGATAAAGCTAACCATTTCATTATGTATGAGGTCAATTTTTTTTTATTGGAGTTAAAATTAACGTAGGTATATGACCGAACCTAACCAACCCTAGTTAACCTAACCTAACCTATCTCTATAGGTTAGGTTAGGTTAGGTAGTAGAAAAAGTTAGATTAGGTAGCCGAAAAAGTTAGGTTAGGTTTGGTTAGGTAGTCGAAAAACAAATAATTCATGAAAACTTGGCTTATTAGGCAAATCGGGCCTTGCATAGTAGGCTGAGAAGTGCGTTCTGGCTACTAGGTACGACATATATATATATATATATATATATATATATATATATATATATATATATATGTCGTACCTAGTAGCCAGAACGCACTTTTCAGCCTACTATGCAAGGCCCGATTTGCCTAATAAGCCAAGTTTTCATGAAATAATTGTTTTTCGACTACCTAACCTACCTAACCTAACCTAACCTAACTTTTTCGGCTACCTAACCCAACCTAACCTATAAAGAATTGGTTAGGTTAGGTTAGGTAGGGTTGGTTAGGTTCGGTCATATATTTACGTTAATTTTAACTCCAATAAAAAAAATTGACCTCATACATAATGAAATGGGTAGCTTTATCATTTCATACAAAAAAATTAAAAAAATATATTAATTCAGGAAAACTTGGCTTATTAGGCAAATCGGGCCTTGCATAGTAGGCCAAAAAGTGAGTTCTGGCTACTAGGTACGACATATATATATATATATATATATATATATATATATATATATATATATATATACATATATATATATATATATATATATATACATATATATATATATATATATATATATACATATATATATATATATATATATATATATTATTAAATATGACCGAAAAAGTAAGATTAATAATTCTAACACGAATTTTCTCAATCTTTCGTACATTACGCTTCACTGTTGGAGGTAAATCAAAAATCACTTCTCCAAAATTCATTTTTATTTCTAGTCTGACGCGACACGGGCGCGTTTCGTAAAACTTATTACATTTTCAAAGACTTCACAAATACACAACTGATTAGAACTTACGTATCTCTGATTTATATCTACATTTGAGTGAGGTGGGAGGGGTGATGTGGCATTAACACAAGACAGAACAAGAGGGGATATTAATAGGGTATTAAAAGTATCAACACAAGACAGAACAGAAACAATGGGTATTGAATAGAAGTGTTTGTAGAAAGCCTATTGGTCCATATTTCTTGATGCTTCTGTATTGGAGCGGAGTCTTGAGGTGGGTAGAATATAGTTGTGCAATAATTGGCTGTTGATTGCTGGTGTTGACTTCTTGATGTGTAGTGCCTCGCAAACGTCAAGCCGCCTGCTATCGCTGTATCTATCGATGATTTCTGTGTTGTTTACTAGGATTTCTCTGGCGATGGTTTGGTTATGGGAAGAGATTATATGTTCCTTAATGGAGCCCTGTTGCTTATGCATCGTTAAACGCCTAGAATAAGATGTTGTTGTCTTGCCTATATACTGGGTTTTTGGAGCTTACAGTCCCCAAGTGGGCATTTGAAGGCATAGACGACGTTAGTCTCTTTTATGCCTTCAAATGCCTTCGTCTATGCCTTCAAATGCCCACTTGGGGACTGTATATATATATATATAGGAAAGAAAACATAAATAAATATAAGAAGGCAGAAAACACACCGAGGTCGTCTCACAAGTTACCGCCCCGGCAGTTATGGCATATTTCGTGATAATGACAAGCTTGGCAGAATTTTATAGATGCTTCTTATTATCGATATTTTTATACCAAAAATAATTTAATTTATTTGTCTCTGAAAATTATGACTTCTATAATTTTGTGGATAACTTTGGATGTTGTGCAAAATGTTACGTTTAGTGGAGGAAAAGAAGGAACCAGAGAGATAGAGAACAGTCAATAGGTACCCAGGAGTTTAGTCAGGGTTGGGGTGTAATCCTGGAAATGGTAAACAATTCAACCTTTGGCTTGATATATACCTAACATGTATATAAGCACAGGCTACCTGTCCCCCCTAACACAATAAAGTATTAATAATAATATTATTTATAAGGAATTTTCATAAAGGTGATACGAGGTCAATATTGTACTGAGCGAGGACTTCACAAGGTCGCAATGTTTTCATTTCGAAAGTAAGAGGCTTCAGAAGATCTTTTGATGCAGCAAGAAATACCTTAAAATGATGTATCAGTGAGAAAATACGTAGTAGTCACGATAAGGTTTCCAACCTATGCTCTGGGTACTTCCAAGCCAATGACTGACCACTACACCATGACATAGTAAAAACAACAATATTTGGGATTCGACATAATCCCTGAAGTGATCCTGGAGCCTCCAACTGTAGCCTAATTAGTGGTTCACACATTATCCCCCCGTGATGTATCTGTGAGCAAATTTGTAGGAGCTTTATCGCTCCAAATGATTATGACCACACGGCCAGAGTCTGGCCTAGTGATCCCTCCAGCCGTGTGGGTGTCACACCAGCCGTGTGGGTGTCACACCAGCCGTGTGGGTGTCACACCAGCCGTGTGGGTGTCACACCAGCCGTGTGGGTGTCACACCAGCCGTGTGGGTGTCACACCAGCCGTGTGGGTGTCACACCAGCCGAGTGGTTGTCACACCAGCCGTGTGGGTGTCACACCAGCCGTGTGGGTGTCACACCAGCCGCGTGGGTGTCACACCAGCCGTGTGGGTGTCACACCAGCCGAGTGGTTGTCACACCAGCCGTGTGGGTGTCACACCAGCCGTGTGGGTGTCACACCAGCCGTGTGGGTATCACACCAGCCGTGTGGGTGTCACACCAGCCGTGTGGGTGTCACACCAGCCGTGTGGTTGTCACACCAGCCGTGTGGGTGTCACACCAGTCGTGTGGGTGTCACACCAGCCGTGTGGGTGTCACACCAGTCGTGTGGGTGTCACACCAGCCGTGTGGGTGTCACACCAGCCGTGTGGGTGTCACACCAGCCGTGTGGTTGTCACACCAGCCGTGTGGGTGTCACACCAGTCGTGTGGGTGTCACACCAGACGTGTGGGTGTCACACCAGTCGTGTGGGTGTCACACCAGCCGTGTGGGTGTCACACCAGCCGTATGGGTGTCACACCAGCTGTGTGGGTGTCACACCAGTCGTGTGGGTGTCACACCAGACGTGTGGATGTCACACCAGCCGTGTAGGTGTCACACCAGCCGTGTGGGTGTCACCACCAGCCGTGTGGGTGTCACACCAGCCGTGTGGGTGTCACACCAGCCGTGTGGGTGTCACTCCAACCGTGTGGGTGTCACACCAGCCGTGTGGTTGTCACCACCAGCCGTGTGGGTGTCACACCAGCCGTGTGGGTGTCACACCAGTCGTGTGGGTGTCACACCAGTCGTGTGGGTGTCACCACCAGTCGTGTGGGTGTCACACCAGCCGTGTGGGTGTCACACCAGTCGTGTGGGTGTCACACCAGTCGTGTGGGTGTCACACCAGTTGTGTGGGTGTGACACCAGCCGTGTAGGTGTCACACCAGTCGTGTGGGTGTCACACCAGCCGTGTGGTTATCACACCAGTCGTGTGGGTCTCACACCAGCCATGTGGGTGTCACCAACAGCCGTGTGGGTGTCACACCAGCCGTGTGGGTGTCACACCAGTCGTGTGGGTGTCACACCAGTCGTGTGGGTGTCACACCAGTCGTGTGGGTGTCACACCAGCCGTGTGGGTGTCACCACCAGTCGTGTGAGTGTCACACCAGCCGTGTGGGTGTCACACCAGTCGTGTGGGTGTCACACCAGTCGTGTGGGTGTCACACCAGTCGTGTGGGTGTCACACCAGCCGTGTGGGTGTCACACCAGTCGTGTGGGTGTCACACCAGTCGTGTGGGTGTCACCACCAGTCGTGTGGGTGTCACACCAGTCGTGTGGGTGTCACACCAGTCGTGTGGGTGTTACACCAGCCCTGTGGGTGTCACTCCAACCGTGTGGGTGTCACCACCAGTCGTGTGGGTGTCACACCAACCGTGTGGGTGTCATTCCAACCGTGTGGGTGTCACACCAGTCTTGTGGGTGTCACCCCAGCCGTGTGGGTGTCACCACCAGCCGTGTGGGTGTCACACCAGCCGTGTGGGTGTCACTCCAACCGTGTGAGTGTCACCACCAGTCGTGTGAGTGTCACACCAGCCGTGTGGGTGTCACACCAGCCGTGTGGGTGTCACACCAGCCTTGTGGGTGTCACACCCGTCGTGTGAGTGTCACACCAGTAGTGTGGGTGTCACACCAGCCGTGTGGGTGTCACACCAGTCGTGTGGGTGTCACTCCAACCGTGTGGGTGTCACTCCAACCGTGTGGGTGTCACACGAGCCGTGTGGGTGTCACCACCAGCCGTGTGGGTGTCACACCAGTCGTGTGGGTGTCACACCAGTCGTGTGGGTGTCACACCAGCCGTGTGGGTGTCACACCAGTCGTGTGGGTGTCACACCAGTCGTATGGGTGTCACACCAGTCGTGAGGGTGTCACACCAGCCGTGTGGGTGTCGCACCAGTTGTGTGGGTGTCACACCAGCCGTGTGGGTGTCACACCAGTCGTGTGGGTGTCACACCAGTCGTGTGGGTGTCACACCAGCCGTGTGGGTGTCACACCAGTCGTGTGGGTGTCACACCAGTCGTGTGGGTGTCACACCAGCCGTGTGGGTGTCACACCAGTCGTGTGGGTGTCACACCAGTCGTGTGGGTGTCACACCAGTCGTGTGGGTGTCACACCAGCCGTGTGGGTGTCACACCAGTTGTGTGGGTGTCACACCAGCCGAGTGGGTGTCACACCAGTCGTGTGGGTGTCACACCAGTCGTGTGGGTGTCACACCAGCCGTGTGGGTGTCACACCAGTTGTGTAGGTGTCACACCAGCCGTGTGGGTGTCACACCAGCCGTGTGGGTGTCACACCAGCCGTGTGGTTATCACACCAGTCGTGTGGGTGTCACACCAGTCGTGTGGGTGTCACCACCAGCCGTGTGGGTGTCACACCAGCCGTGTGGGTGTCACACCAGCCGTGTGGGTGTCACTCCAACCGTGTGGGTGTCACACCAGCCGTGTGGGTGTCACACCAGCCGTGTGGGTGTCACCACCAGCCGCGTGGGTGTCACACCAGTCGTGTGGGTGTCACACCAGTCGTGTGGGTGTCACACCAGTCGTGTGGGTGTCACACCAGTCGTGTGGGTGTCACACCAGTCGTGTGGGTGTCACACCAGCCATGTGGGTATCACACCAGCCGTGTGGCTGTCACACCAGTCGTGTGGGTGTCACACCAGCCGTGTGGGAGTCACACCAGTCGTGTGGGTGTCACACCAGCCGTGTGGGTGTCACACCAACCGTGTGGGTGTCACACCAGCCTTGTGGTGGTCACACCAGCCGTGTGGTTGTCACACCAGTCGTGTGGGTGTCACACCAGCCGTGTGGGTGTCACACCAGTCGTGTGGGTGTCACACCAGATGTGTGGGTGTCACACCAGCCATGTGGGTGTCACACCAGCTGTGTGGGTGTCACACCAGTCGTGTTGGTGTCACACCAGACGTGTGGATGTTACACCAGCCGGGTGGGTGTCACACCAGCCGTGTGGGTGTCCCCACCAGCCGTGTGGGTGTCACACCAGCCGTGTGGGTGTCACTCAAACCGTGTGGGTGTCACCACCAGCCGTGTGGGTGTCACACCAGCCGTGTGGGTGTCACTCCAACCGTGTGGGTGTCACCACCAGTCGTGTGGGTGTCACACCAGTCGTGTGGGTGTCACACCAGCCGTGTGGTTATCACACCAGTTGTGTGGGTGTCACACCAGCCGTATGGGTGTCACCAACAGCCGTGTGGGTGTCACACCAGCCGTGTGGGTGTCACACCAGCCGTGTGGGTGTCACTCCAACCGTGTGGGTGTCACACCAGCCGTGTGGGTGTCACCACCAACCGTGTAGGTGTCACACCAGCCGTGTGGGTGTCACACCAGTCGTGTGGGTGTCACACCAGCCGTGTGGGTGTCACCACCAGTCTTGTGGGTGTCACACCAGCCGTGTGGGTGTCACACCAGTCGTGTGGGTGTCACACCAGTCGTGTGGGTGTCACACCAGTCGTGTCGGTGTCACACCAGCCGTGTGGGTGTCACACCAGTCGTGTGGGTATCACACCAGCCGTGTGGTTATCACACCAGTCGTGTGGGTTTCACACCAGCCGAGTGGGTGTCACCACCAGCCGTCTGCGTGCCACTCCAGCCGTGTGGGTGTCACACCAGCCGTGTGGGTGTCACTCCAACCGTGTGGGTGTCACACCAGCCATGTGGTTGTCACCACCAGCCGTGTGGGTGTCACACCAGCCGTGTGGGTGTCACACCAGACGTTTGGGTGTCACACCAGTCGTGTGGGTGTCACACCAGCCGTGTGGGTGTCACACCAGTCGTGTGGGTGTCACACCAGTCGTGTGGGTGTCACACCAGTCGAGTGGGTGTCACCAACAGCCGTGTGGGTGTCACACCAGCCGTGTGGGTGTCACACCAGCCGTGTGGGTGTCACTCCAACCGAGTGGGTGTCACCACCAGCCGTCTGGGTGCCACACCAGCCGTGTGGGTGTCACCACCTGCCGTGTGGGTGTCACTCCAACCGTGTGGGTGTCACACCAGCCATGTGGGTGTCACCACCAGCCGTGTGGGTGTCACACCAGCCGTGTGGGTGTCACACCAGACGTGTGGGTGTCACACCAGTCGTGTGGGTGTCACACCAGTCGTGTGGGTGTCACACCAGCCGTGTGGGTGTCACCACCAGCCGTGTGGGTGTCACACCAGCCGTGTGGGTGTCACACCAGTCGTGTGGGTGTCACACCAGTCGTGTGGGTGTCACACCAGTCGTGTGGGTGTCACACCAGCCGTGTGGGTGTCACACCAGTCGTGTGGATGTCACACCAGTCGTGTGGGTGTCACCACCAGTCGTAGTGGGTGTCACACCAGCCGTGTGGGTGTCACCAACAGTCGTGTGGGTGTCACACCAGCCGTGTGGGTGTCACACCAGTCGTGTGGGTGTCACACCAGTCGTGTGGGTGTCACACCAGTCGTGTGGGTGTCACACCAGCCGTGTGGGTGTCACCACCAGTCGTGTGGGTGTCACACCAACCGTGTGGGTGTCACTCCAACCGTGTGGGTGTCACACCAGTCCTGTGGGTGTCACACCAGTCGTGTGGGTGTCACACCAGCCGTGTGGGTGTCACACCAGCCGTGTGGGTGTCACCACCAGTCGTGTGGGTGTCACACCAACCGTGTGGGTGTCACTCCAACCGTGTGGGTGTCACACCAGTCTGTGGGTGTCACACCAGTCGTGTGGGTGTCACACCAGCCGTGTGGGTGTCACACCAAGCCGTGTGGGTGTCACACCAGCCGTGTGGGTGTCACCACCAGTCGTGTGGGTGTCACACCAACCGTGTGGGTGTCACTCCAACCGTGTGGGTGTCACACACCAGTCCTGTGGGTGTCACACCAGTCGTGTGGGTGTCACACCAGCCGTGTGGGTGTCACACCAGCCGTGTGGGTGTCACCACCAGTCGTGTGGGTGTCACACCAACCGTGTGGGTGTCACTCCAACCGTGTGGGTGTCACACCAGTCCTGTGGGTGTCACACCAGTCGTGTGGGTGTCACACCAGCCGTGTGGGTGTCACACCAGCCGTGTGGGTGTCACTCCAACCGTGTGGGTGTCACCACCAGTCGTGTGGGTGTCACACCAACCGTGTGGGTGTCACTCCAACGTGTGGTGTCACACCAGTCCTGTGGGTGTCACACCAGCCGTGTGGGTGTCACCACCAGCCGTGTGGGTGTCACACCAGCCGTGTGGGTGTCACTCCAACCGTGTGGGTGTCACCACCAGTCGTGTGGGTGTCACACCAGCCGTGTGGGTGTCACTCCAACCGTGTGGGTGTCACAGCAGCCGTGTGAGTGTCACACCAGTCGTGTGGGTATCACACCAGCCGTGTGGGTGTCACCACCAGCCGTGTTGGTGTCACTCCAACCGTGTGGGTGTCACGACCAGTCGTGTGGGTGTCACACCAGCCGTGTGGGTGTCACACCAGCCGTGTGGGTGTCACACCAGCCGTGTGGGTGTCACACCAGTCGTGTGGGTGTCACACCAGCCGTGTGGGTGTCACACCAGCCATGTGGGTGTCACACCAGCTGTGTGGGTGTCCCACCAGTCGTGTGGGTGTCACACCAGACGTGTGGATGTCACACCAGCCGTGTGGGTGTCACACCAGCCGTGTGGGTGTCACCACCAGCCGTGTGGGTGTCACACCAGCCGTGTGGGTGTCACTCAAACCGTGTGGGTGTCACCACCAGCCGTGTGGGTGTCACACCAGCCGTGTGGGTGTCACTCCAACCGTGTGGGTGTCACCACCAGTCGTGTGGGTGTCACACCAGTCGTGTGGGTGTCACACCAGCCGTGTGGTTATCACACCAGTCGTGTGGGTGTCACACCAGCCGTGTGGGTGTCACACCAGCCGTGTGGGTGTCACACCAGCCGTGTGGGTGTCACTCCAACCGTGTGGGTGTCACACCAGCCGTGTGGGTGTCACCACCAGCCGTGTGGGTGTCACACCAGCCGTGTGGGTGTCACACCAGTCGTGTGGGTGTCACACCAACCGTGTGGGTGTCACCACCAGTCGTGTGGGTGTCACACCAGCCGTGTGGGTGTCACACCAGTCGTGTGGGTGTCACACCAGTCGTGTGGGTGTCACACCAGTCGTGTCGGTGTCACACCAGCCGTGTAGGTGTCACACCAGTCGTGTGGGTATCACACCAGCCGTGTGGTTATCACACCAGTCGCGTGGGTTTCACACCAGCCGAGTGGGTGTCACCACCAGCCGTGTGGGTGTCACACCAGCCGTGTGGGTGTCCCACCAGCCGTGTGGGTGTCACTCCAACCGTGTGGGTGTCACACCAGCCGTGTGGGTGTCACCACCAGCCGTGTGGGTGTCACACCAGCCGTGTGGGTGTCACACCAGTCGTGTGGGTGTCACGCCAGTCGTGTGGGTGTCACACCAGTCGTGTGGGTGTCACACCAGCCGTGTGGGTGTCACCATCAGTCGTGTGGGTGTCACACCAGCCGTGTGGGTGTCACACCAGTCGTGTGGGTGTCACACCAGTCGTGTGGGTGTCACACCAGTCGTGTGGGTGTCACACCAGCCGTGTGGGTGTCACACCAGTCGTGTGGGTGTCACACCAGTCGTGTGGGTGTCACCACCAGTCGTGTGGGTGTCACACCAGCCGTGTGGGTGTCACCAACAGTCGTGTGGGTGTCACACCAGCCGTGTGGGTGTCACACCAGTCGTGTGGGTGTCACACCAGTCGTGTGGGTGTCACACCAGTCGTGTGGGTGTCACACCAGCCGTGTGGGTGTCACACCAGCCGTGTGGGTGTCACTCCAACCGTGTGGGTGTCACCACCAGTCGTGTGGGTGTCACACCAACCGTGTGGGTGTCACTCCAACCGTGTGTGTGTCACACCAGTCCTGAGGGTGTCACACCAGCCGTGTGGGTGTCACCACCAGCCGTGTGGGTGTCACACCAGCCGTGTGGGTGTCACTCCAACCGTGTGGGTGTCACCACCAGTCGTGTGGGTGTCACACCCGCCGTGTGGGTGTCACTCCAACCGTGTGGGTGTCACACCAGCCGTGTGGGTTTCACACCAGTCGTGTGGGTATCACACTAGCCGTGTGGGTGTCACCACCAGCCGTGTGGGTGTCACTCCAACCGTGTGGGTGTCACCACCAGTCGTGTGGGTGTCACACCAGCCGTGTGGGTGTCACACTAGCCGTGTGGGTGTCACACCAGCCGTGTGGGTGTCACACCAGCCGTGTGGGTGTCACACCAGCCGTGTGGGTGTCACACCAGCCGTGTGGGTGTCACACCAGTCGTGTGGGTGTCACCACCAGCCGTGTGGGTGTCACACCAGTCGTGTGGGTGTCACACCAGTCGTGTGGGTGTCACACCAGCCGTGTGGGTGTCACACCAGTTGTGTGGGTGTCACACCAGCCGTGTGGGTGTCACACCAGCCGTGTGGGTGTCACACCAGCCGTGTGGTTATCACACCAGTCATGTGGGTGTCACACCAGTCGTGTGGGTGTCACACCAGCCGTGTGGGTGTCACACCAGCCTTGTGGGTGTCACACCAGTCGTGTGAGTGTCACACCAGTCGTGTGGGTGTCACACCAGCCGTGTGGGTGTCACACCAGCCGTGTGGGTGTCACTCCAACCGTGTGGGTGTCACTCCAACCGTGTGGGTGTCACACCAGCCGTGTGGGTGTCACCACCAGTCGTGTGAGTGTCACACCAGCCGTGTGGGTGTCACAACCAGCCGTGTGGGTATCACACCAGTCGTGTGGGTGTCACCTCAGTCGTGTGGGTGTCACACCAGCCGTGTGGGTGTCACACCAGTCGTGTGGGTGTCACACCAACCGTGTGGGTGTCACACCAGTTGTATGGGTGTCACACCAGCCGTGTGGGTGTCACACCAGTCGTGTTGGTGTCACACCAGTCGTGTGGGTGTCAACCAGCCGTGTGGGTGTCACACCAGTCGTGTGGGTGTCACACCAGTCGTGTGGGTGTCACACCAGCCATGTGGGTATCACACCAGCCGTGTGGCTGTCACACCAGTCGTGTGGGTGTCACACCAGCCGTGTGGGAGTCACACCAGTCGTGTGGGTGTCACACCAGCCGTGTGGGTGTCACACCAACCGTGTGGGTGTCACACCAGCCTTGTGGTGGTCACACCAGCCGTGTGGTTGTCACACCAGTCGTGTGGGTGTCACACCAGCCGCGTGGGTGTCACACCAGTCGTGTGGGTGTCACACCAGATGTGTGGGTGTCACACCAGCCATGTGGGTGTCACACCAGCTGTGTGGGTGTCACACCAGTCGTGTGGGTGTCACACCAGACGTGTGGATGTCACACCAGCCGGGTGGGTGTCACACCAGCCGTGTGGGTGTCACCACCAGCCGTGTGGGTGTCACACCAGCCATGTGGGTGTCACACCAGCTGTGTGGGTGTCACACCAGTCGTGTGGGAGTCACACCAGACGTGTGGATGTCACACCAGCCGGGTGGGTGTCACACCAGCCGTGTGGGTGTCACCACCAGCCGTGTGGGTGTCACACCAGCCGTGTGGGTGTCACTCAAACCGTGTGGGTGTCACCACCAGCCGTGTGGGTGTCACACCAGCCGTGTGGGTGTCACTCCAACCGTGTGGGTGTCACCACCAGTCGTGTGGGTGTCACACCAGTCGTGCGGGTGTCACACCAGCCGTGTGGTTATCACACCAGTTGTGTGGGTGTCACACCAGCCGTGTGGGTGTCACCAACAGCCGTGTGGGTGTCACACCAGCCGTGTGGGTGTCACACCAGCCGTGTGGGTGTCACTCCAACCGTGTGGGTGTCACACCAGCCGTGTGGGTGCCACCACCAACCGTGTAGGTGTCACACCAGCCGTGTGGGTGTCACACCAGTCGTGTGGGTGTCACACCAGCCGTGTGAGTGTCACCACCAGTCTTGTGGGTGTCACACCAGCCGTGTGGGTGTCACACCAGTCGTGTCGGTGTCACACCAGCCGTGTGGGTGTCACACCAGTCGTGTGGGTATCACACCAGCCGTGTGGTTATCACACCAGTCGTGTGGGTTTCACACCAGCCGAGTGGGTGTCACCACCAGCCGTCTGGGTGTCACACCAGCCGTGTGGGTGTCACACCAGCCGTGTGGGTGTCACACCAGTCGTGTAGGTGTCACACCAGCCGTGTGGGTGTCACACCAGCCGTGTGGGTGTCACACTAGTTGTGTGGGTGTCACACCAGCCGTGTGGGTGTCACTCCAACCGTGTGGGTGTCACACCAGTCGTGTGGGTGTCACCACCAGCCGTGTGGGTGTCACACCAGCCGTGTGGGTGTCACACCAGCCGTGTGGATGTCACACCAGTCGTGTGGGTGTCACACCAGTCGTGTGGGTGTCACACCAGTCGTGTGGGTGTCACACCAGCCGTGTGGGTGTCACACCAGCCGTGTGGGTGTCACACCAGCCGTATGGGTGTCACACCAGCCATGTGGGTGTCACACCAGTCGTTGTGGGTGTCACCACCAGCCGTGTGGGTGTCACACCAGCCGTGTGGGTGTCACACCAGTCGTGTGGGTGTCACCACCAGCCGTGTGGGTGTCACACCAGCCGTGTGGGTGTCACACCAGTCGTGTGGGTGTCACACCAGTCGTGTGGGTGTCACCACCAGCCGTGTGGGTGCCACACCAGTCGTGTGGGTGTCACACCAGTCGTGTGGGTGTCACACCAGTCGTGTGGGTGTCACCACCAGCCGTGTGGGTGTCACACCAGTCGTGTGGGTGTCACACCAGTCGTGTGGGTGTCACACGAGTCGTGTGGGTGTCACCACCAGCCGTGTGGGTGTCACACCATTCGTGTGGGTGTCACTCAAACCGTGTGGGTGTCACCACCAGTCGTGTGGGTGTCACACCCGCCGTGTGGGTGTCACTCCAACCGTGTGGGTGTCACACCAGCCGTGTGGGTGTCACACCAGTCGTGTGGGTATCACACCAGCCGTGTGGGTGTCACCACCAGCCGTGTAGGTGTCACTCCAACCGTGTGGGTGTCACCACCAGTCGTGTGGGTGTCACACCAGCCGTGTGGGTGTCACACCAGCCGTGTGGGTGTCACACCAGCCGTGTGGGTGTCACACCAGTCGTGTGGGTGTCACCACCAGCCGTGTGGGTGTCACACCAGCCGTGTGGGTGTCACACCAGTCGTGTGGGTGTCACACCAGTCGTGTGGGTGTCACACCAGCCGTGTGGGTGTCACACCAGTTGTGTGGGTGTCACGCCAGCCGTGTGGGTGTCCACACCAGCCGTGTGGGTGTCACACCAGCCGTGTGGTTATCACACCAGTCATGTGGGTGTCACACCAGTCGTGTGTGTGTCACACCAGCCGTGTGGGTGTCACACCAGCCTTGTGGGTGTCACACCAGTCGTGTGAGTGTCACACCAGTCGTGTGGGTGTCACACCAGCCGTGTGGGTGTCACACCAGCCGTGTGGGTGTCACTCCAACCGTGCGGGTGTCACTCCAACCGTGTGGGTGTCACACCAGCCGTGTGGGTGTCACCACCAGTCGTGTGAGTGTCACACCAGCCGTTGTGGGTGTCACAACCAGCCGTGTGGGTATCACACCAGTCGTGTGGGTGTCACACCAGTCGTGTGGGTGTCACACCAGCCGTGTGGGTGTCACACCCAGTCGTGTGGATGTCACACCAGCCGTGTGGGTGTCACACTAGTTGTGTGGGTGTCACACCAGCCGTGTGGGTGTCACTCCCAACCGTGTGGGTGTCACAACCAGTCGTGTGGGTGTCACCACCAGCCGTGTGGGTGTCACACCAGCCGTGTGGGTGTCACACCAGCCGGTGGATGTCACACCAGTCGTGTGGGTGTCACACCAGTCGTCGTGGGTGTCACACCAGTCGTGTGGGTGTCACACCAGCCGTGTGGGTGTCACTACCAGCCGTGTGGGTGTCACACCCAGCCGTGTGGGCTGTCCACACCAGCCATGTGGGTGTCACACCAGTCGTGTGGGTGTCACCACCAGCCGTGTGGGTGTCACACCAGCCGTGTGGGTGTCACACCAGTCGTGTGGGTGTCACCACCAGCCGTGTGGGTGGTCACACCAGCCGTGTGGGTGTCACTCCAGTCGTGTGGGTGGTCACACCAGTCGTGTGGGTGTCACCACCAGCCGTGTGGGTGTCACACCAGTCGTGTGGGTTGTCACACCAGTCGTGTGGGTGTCACACCAGTCGTGTGGGTGTCACACACAGCCGTGTGGGTGTCACACCAGTCGTGTGGGTGTCACACCAGTCGTGTGGGTGTCACACCAGTCGTGTGGGTGTCACCACCAGCCGTGGTGGGTGTCACACCATTCGTGTGGGTGTCCACTTCAAACCGTGTTGGAGTGTCACCACCAGTCGTGTGGGTGCTCACACCCGCCGATGTGGGTGTCCACTCCAACCGTGTGGGTGTCACACCAGCCGTGTGGGTGTCACCACAGTCGTGTGGGTATCACACCAAGCCGTGTGGGTGTCACACCACCAGCCGTGGTGGGTGTTCACTCCAACCCGTGTGGGTGTCACCACCAGTCGTTGTGGGTGTCACACCAGCCGTGTGGGTGTCACACCAGCCGTGTGGGTGTCACACCAGCCGTGTGGGTGTCCACACCAGTCGTGTGGGTGTCACCACCAGCCGTGTGGGTGTCACACCAGCCGTGTGGGTGTCACCACCAGCCGTGTGGGGTGTCACACCAGCCGTGTGGGTGTCACACCAGTCGTGTTGGGTGTCACGCCAGTCGTGTGGGTGTCACACCAGTCGTGTGGGGTGTCACACCAGCCGTGTGGGTGTCACCATCAGTCGTGTGGGTGTCACACCAGCCGTGTGGGTGTCACACCAGTCGTGTGGGTGTCCACACCAGTCGTGTGGGTGTCACACCAGTCGTTGTGGGTGTCACACCAGCCGTGTGGGTGTCCACACCAGTCGTGTGGGTGTCACACCAGTCGTGTGGGTGTCACCACCAGTCGTGTGGGTGTCACACCAGCCGTGTGGGTGTCACCAACAGTCGTGTGGGTGTCCACACCAGCCGTGTGGGTGTCACACCAGTCGTGTGGGTGTCACACCAGTCGTGTGGGTGTCACACCGTCGTGTGGGTGTCACACAGCGTGTGCTGGTGTCACACCAGCCGTGTGGGTGTCACTCCAACCGTGTGGGTGTCCACCACCAGTCGTGTGGGTGTCACACCAACCGTGTGGGTGTCACTCCAACCGTGTGTGTGTCACACCAGTCCTGAGGGTGTCACACCAGCCGTGTGTGTGTCACCACCAGCCGTGTGGGTGTCACACCAGCCGTGTGGGTGTCACTCCAACCGTGTGGGTGTCACCACCAGTCGTGTGGGTGTCACACCCGCCGTGTGGGTGTCACTCCAACCGTGTGGGTGTCACACCAGCCGTGTGGGTGTCACACCAGTCGTGTGGGTATCACACTAGCCGTGTGGGTGTCACCACCAGCCGTTGTGGGTGTCACTCCAACCGTGTGGGTGTCACCACCAGTCGTGTGGGTGTCACACCAGCCGTGTGGGTGTCACACTAGCCGTGTGGGTGTCACACCAGCCGTGTGGGTGTCACACCAGCCGTGTGGGTGTCACACCAGCCGTGTGGGTGTCACACCAGCCGTGTGGGTGTCACACCAGTCGTGTGGGTGTCACCACCAGCCGTGTGAGTGTCACACCAGTCGTGTGGGTGTCACACCAGTCGTGTGGGTGTCACACCAGCCGTGTGGGTGTCACACCAGTTGTGTGGGTGTCACACCAGCCGTGTGGGTGTCACACCAGCCGTGTGGGTGTCACACCAGCCGTGTGGTTATCACACCAGTTATGTGGGTGTCACACCAGTCGTGTGGGTGTCACACCAGCCGTGTGGGTGTCACACCAGCCTTGTGGGTGTCACACCAGTCGTGTGAGTGTCACACCAGTCGTGTGGGTGTCACACCAGCCGTGTGGGTGTCACACCAGCCGTGTGGGTGTCACTCCAACCGTGTGGGTGTCACTCCAACCGTGTGGGTGTCACACCAGCCGTGTGGGTGTCACCACCAGTCGTGTGAGTGTCACACCAGCCGTGTGGGTGTCACACCAGCCGTGTGGGTATCACACCAGCCGTGTGGGTGTCACACCAGCCGTGTGGGTGTCACACCAGCCGGGTTGGTTGTCACACCAGCCGTGTGGGTGTCACACCAGTCGTGTGGGTGTCACACCAGCCGTGTGGGTGTCACACCAGTCGTGTGGGTGTCACACCAGCCGTGTGGGTGTCACACCAGCCGTGTGGGTGTCACACCAGCCGTGTGGTTGTCACACCAGCCGTGTGGGTGTCACACCAGTCGTGTGGGTGTCACACCAGACGTGTGGGTGTCACACCAGTCGTGTGGGTGTCACACCAGCCGTGTGGGTGTCACACCAGCCGTATGGGTGTCACACCAGCTGTGTGGGTGTCACACCAGTCGTGTGGGTGTCACACCAGACGTGTGGATGTCACACCAGCCGTGTAGGTGTCACACCAGCCGTGTGGGTGTCACCACCAGCCGTGTGGGTGTCACACCAGCCGTGTGGGTGTCACACCAGCCGTGTGGGTGTCACTCCAACCGTGTGGGTGTCACACCAGCCGTGTGGGTGTCACCACCAGCCGTGTGGGTGTCACACCAGCCGTGTGGGTGTCACACCAGTCGTGTGGGTGTCACACCAGTCGTGTGGGTGTCACCACCAGTCGTGTGGGTGTCACACCAGCCGTGTGGGTGTCACACCAGTCGTGTGGGTGTCACACCAGTCGTGTGGGTGTCACACCAGTCTGTGTGGGTGTGACACCAGCCGTGTAGGTGTCACACCAGTCGTGTGGGTGTCACACCAGCCGTGTGGTTATCAACACCAGTCGTGTGGGTCTCACACCAGCCATGTGGGTGTCACCAACAGCCGTGTGGGTGTCACACCAGCCGTGTGGGTGTCACACCAGTCGTGTGGGTGTCACACCAGTCGTGTGGGTGTCACACCAGTCGTGTGGGTGTCACACCAGCCGTGTGGGTGTCACCACCAGTCGTGTGAGTGTCACACCAGCCGTTGTGGGTGTCACACCAGTCGTGTGGGTGTCACACCAGTCGTGTGGGTGTCACACCAGTCGTGTGGGTGTCACACCAGCCGTGTGGGTGTCACACCAGTCGTGTGGGTGTCACACCAGTCGTGTGGGTGTCACCACCAGTCGTGTGGGTGTCACACCAGTCGTGTGGGTGTCACACCAGTCGTCGTGGGTGTTACACCAGCCCTGTGGGTGTCACTCCAACCGTGTGGGTGTCACCACCAGTCGTGTGGGTGTCACACCAACCGTGTGGGTGTCATTCCAACCGTGTGGGTGTCACACCAGTCTTGTGGGTGTCACCCCAGCCGTGTGGGTGTCACCACCAGCCGTGTGGGTGGCACACCAGCCGTGTGGGCTGTCACTCCAACCGTGTGGGTGTCACCACCAGTCGTGTGAGTGTCACACCAGCCGTGTGGGTGTCACACCAGCCGTGTGGGTGTCACACCAGCCTTGTGGGTGTCACACCCGTCGTGTGAGTGTCACACCAGTAGTGTGGGTGTCCACACCAGCCGTGTGGGTGTCACACCAGTCGTGTGGGTGTCACTCCAACGTGTGGGTGTCACTCCAACCGTGTGGGTGTCACACGAGCCGTGTGGGTGTCACCACCACGCCGTTGTGGGTGTCACACCAGTCGTGTGGGTGTCACACCAGTCGTGTGGGTGTCACACCAGCCGTGTGGGTTGTCACACCAGTCGTGTGGGTGTCACACCAGGTCTTATGGGTGTCACACCAGTCGTGAGGGTGTCACACCAGCCGTGTGGGTGTCGCACCAGTTGTGTGGGTGTCACACCAGCCGTGTGGGTGTCACACCAGTCGTTGTGGGTGTCACACCAGTCGTGTGGGTGTCACACCAGCCGTGTGGGTGTCACACCAGTCGTGTGGGTGTCACACCAGTCGTGTGGGTGTCCACACCAGCCGTGTGGGTGTCACACCAGTCGTGTGGGTGTCACACCAGTCGTGTGGGTGTCACACCAGTCGTGTGGTGTCACACCAGCCGTGTGGGTGTCACACCAGTTGTCGTGGTGTCACACCAGCCGAGTGGGTGTCACACCAGTCGTGTGGGTGTCACACCAGTCGTGTGGGTGTCACACCAGCCGTGTGGGTGTCACACCAGTTGTGTAGGTGTCACACCAGCCGTGTGGGTGTCACACCAGCCGTGTGGGTGTCACACCAGCCGTGTGGTTATCACACCAGTCGTGTGGGTGTCACACCAGTCGTGTGGGTGTCACCACCAGCCGTGTGGGTGTCACACCAGCCGTGTGGGTGTCACACCAGCCGTGTGGGTGTCACTCCAACCGTGTGGGTGTCACACCAGCCGTGTGGGTGTCACACCAGCCGTGTGGGTGTCACCACCAGCCGCGTGGGTGTCACACCAGTCGTGTGGGTGTCACACCAGTCGTGTGGGTGTCACAACCAGTCGTGTGGGTGTCACACCAGTCGTGTGGGTGTCCACACCAGTCGTGTGGGTGTCACACCAGCCATGTGGGTATCACACCAGCCGTGTGGCTGTCACACCAGTCGTGTGGGTGTCACACCAGCCGTGTGGGAGTCACACCAGTCGTGTGGGTGTCACACCAGCCGTGTGGGTGTCACACCAACCGTGTGGGTGTCACACCAGCCTTGTGGTGGTCACACCAGCCGTCGTGGTTGTCACACCAGTCGTGTGGGTGTCACACCAGCCGTGTGGGTGTCACACCAGTCGTGTGGGTGTCACACCAGATGTGTGGGTGTCACACCAGCCATGTGGGTGTCACACCAGCTGTGTGGGTGTCACACCAGTCGTGTTGGTGTCACACCAGACGTGTGGATGTTACACCAGCCGGGTGGGTGTCACACCAGCCGTAGTGGGTGTCCCCACCAGCCGTGTGGGTGTCACACCAGCCGTGTGGGTGTCCACTCAAACCGTGTGGGTGTCACCACCAGCCGTGTGGGTGTCACACCAGCCGTGTGGTGTCACTCCCAACCGTGTGGGTGTCACCACCAGTCGTGTGGGTGTCACACCAGTCGTGTGGGTGTCACACCAGCCGTGTGGTTATCACACCAGTTTGTGTGGGTGTCTCACACCATCCGTAATGGGTGTCACCAACAGCCGTGTGGTGGGTGTCACACCAGCGTGTGGGTTGTCACACCACGCCGTGTGGGTTGTCTTCCACCGTGTGGGTGTCACAACCAGACGTTGTGTGTCACCACCAAGCGGTAAGGTTCACACCACCGTAGTTGTGTCACACCAGTCGTGTGGGTGTCCACCAGGCCGTGTGGGTGTCACCACAGTCGTGTTGTCACAAACAAGCACGTGTGGGTGTCAGCAACAGTCGTGTGGGTGGTCCACCAGTCGTGGTTGGAGTGTCACATACCAGTCGTGTCTGTGTGTCACACCAGCAGTGGGTGTCACACCAGTTCGTGTGGTATCACACCAAGCCGTGTGGTTATGACACCAGTCGTGTGGATTTCACACCACCGAAAACCAAAGTTGGTGTGCACCACCAGCTCCGTCTGCGTGACCACTCCAGCTGTGTGGGTGTACACACCAGCCATGTGGAGCTTTCACTCTCAACCGTGTGGGTAAGTCACACCAGCCATGGGTTGTCACCCAGCCGTGTGGGTGTCACACCAGCCGTGTGGGTGTCACACCAGACGTTGGGTGTCACCAGTCGTGTGGGTGTCACACCAGCCGTGTGGGTGTCACACCAGTCGTGTGGGTGCACACCAGTCGTGTGGGTGTCACACCAGTCGAGTGGGTGTCACCAACAGCCGTGTGGGTGTCCACCACCCGCCGTGTGGGTGTCACACCACCGTGTGGGTGTCACACTCCAACCGAGTGGGTGTCACCACCGCCGTCTGGGTGCCCACCAGCCGTGTGGGTGTCACACCTGCCGTGTGGGTGTCACTCCAACCGTGTGGGTGTCACACCAGCCATGTGGGTGTCACCACAGCCGTGTGGGTGTCACACCAGCCGTGTGGGTGTCACACCAACGTGTGGGTGTCACACCAGTCGTGTGGGTGTCACAACCAGTCCGTGTGGGTCACACCAGCCGTGTGGGTGTCACCACCAGCCGTGTGGGTGTCACAACCAGCCGTGCTGGGGTGTCACACCAGTCGTGTGGGTGTCACACCAGTCGTGTGGTGTCATCACCCAGTCGTGTGGGTGTCACACCAGACCGTGTGGGTTGTCACACCAGTCGTGTGGATGTCACACCAGTCGTGTTCGGGTGTCACCACCAGTCTTGTGGGTGTCACACCAGCCGTGTGGGTGTCACCAACAGTCGTGTGGGTGTCACACCAGCCGTGTGGGTGTCACACCAGTCGTGTGGGTGTCACACCAGTCGTCGTGGGTGTATCACACCAGTCGTGTGGGTGTCACACCAGCCGTGTGGGTGTCACCACCAGTCGTGTGGGTGTCACACCAACCGTGTGGGTGTCACTCCAACCGTGTGGGGTGTCACACCAGTCCTGTGGGTGTCACACCAGTCGTGTGGGTGTCACACCAGCCGTGTGGGTGTCACATCTCAAGCCGTGGGGTGTCACCACCAGTCGTGTGGGTGTCACACCAACCGTGTGGTGGTCACTCCAAACCGTGTGGGTGTCACACCAGTCCTGTGGGTGTCACACCAGTCGTGTGGGTGTCACACCAGCCGTGTGGGTTGTCACACCAGCCCGTGTGGGTGTCACACCAGCCGTAGTGGGTGTCACCACCAGTCGTGTGGGTGTCACACCAGACCGTGTGGGTGTCACTCCAACCGTGTGGGTGTCACACCAGTCCTGTGGTGTCACACCAGTCGTGTGGGTGTCACACCAGCCGTAGTGGGTGTCACACCAGCCGTTGTGGGGTGTCACCACCAGTCGTGTGGGTGTCACACCACCGTGTGGGTGTCACTCCAACCGTGTGGGTGTCACACCAGTCCTGTGGGTGTCACACCAGTCGTGTGGGTGTCACACCAGCCGTGTGGGTGTCACACCAGCCGTGTGGGTGTCACTCCAACGTGTGGGTGTCACCACCAGTCGTGTGGGTGTCACACAACCGTGTGGGTGTCACTCCAACCGTGTGGGTGTCACACCAGTCCTGTGGGTGTCACACCAGCCGTCTGTGGGTGTCACCACCAGCCGTGTGGGTGTCACACCAGCCGTGTGGGTGTCACTCCAACCGTGTGGGGTGTCACCACCAGTCGTGTGGGTGTCACACCAGCCGTGTGGGTGTCACTCCAACCGTTGTGGGTGTCACAGCAGCCGTGTGAGTGTCACACCAGTCGTGTGGGTTATCACACCAGCCGGTGGGTGTCACCACCAGCCGTGTATGGTGTCACTCCAACCGTGTGGGTGTCACGACCAGTCGTGTGGGGTGTCACACCAGCCGTGTGGGTGTCACACCAGCCGTGTGGGTGTCACACCAGCCGTGTGGGTGTCACACCAGTCGTGTGGGTGTCACACCAGCCGTGTGGGTGGTCACACCAGCCATGTGGGTGTCACACCAGCTGTGTGGGTGTCCCACCAGTCGTGCTGGGTGTCACACCAGACGTGTGGATGTCACACCAGCCGTGTGGGGTGTCACACCAGCCGTAGTGGGTGTCACCACCAGCCGTGTGGGTGTCACACCAGCCGTGTGGGTGTCACTCAAACCGTGTGGGTGTCACCACCAGCCGTGTGGGTGTCACACCAGCCGTGTGGGTGTCACTCCAACCGTGTGGGTGTCACCACCAGTCGTGTGGGTGTCACACCAGTCGTGTGGGTGTCACACCAGCCGTGTGGTTATCACACCAGTCGTGTGGGTGTCACACCAGCCGTGTGGGTGTCACACCAGCCGTGTGGGTGTCACACCAGCCGTGTGGGTGTCACTCCAACCGTGTGGGTGTCACACCAGCCGTGTGGGGTGTCACCACCAGCCGTGTGGGTGTCACACCAGCCGTGTGGGTGTCACACAGTCGTGTGGGTGTCACACCAACCGTGTGGGGTGTCACCACCAGTCGTGTGGGTTGTCACACCAGCCGTGTGGGTTGTCACACCAGTCGTTCGTGGGTGTCACACCAGTCGTGTGGGTGTCACACCAGTCGTGTCGGTGTCCAACCAGCTGTGTAGGTGTCACACCAGTCGTGTGGGTATCACACCAGCCGTGTGGTTATCACACCAGTCGCGTGGGTTTCACACCAGCCGAGTGGGTGTCACCACCAGCCGTGTGGGTGTCACACCAGCCGTGTGGGTGTCCCACCAGCCGTGTGGGTGTCACTCCAACCGTGTGGGTGTCACACCAGCCGTGTGGGTGTCACCACCAGCCGTGTGGGTGTCACACCAGCCGTGTGGGTGTCACACCAGTCGTGTGGGTGTCACGCCAGTCGTGTGGGTGTCACACCAGTCGTGTGGGTGTCACACCAGCCGTGTGGGTGTCACCATCAGTCGTGTGGGTGTCACACCAGCCGTGTGGGTGTCACACCAGTCGTGTGGGTGTCACACCAGTCGTGTGGGTGTCACACCAGTCGTGTGGGTGTCACACCAGCCGTGTGGGTGTCACACCAGTCGTGTGGGTGTCACACCAGTCGTGTGGGGTGTCACCACCAGTCGTGTGGGTGTCACACCAGCGTGTGGGTGTCACCAACAGTCGTGTGGGTGTCACACCAGCCGTGTGGGTGTCACACCAGTCGTGTGGGTGTCACACCAGTCGTGTGGGTGGTCACACCAGTCGTGTGGGTGTCACACCAGCCGTGTGGGTGTCACACCAGCCGTGTGGGTGTCACTCCCACCGTGTGGGTGTCACCACCAGTCGTGTGGGTGTCACACCAACCGTGTGGGTGTCACTCCAACCGTGTGTGTGTCACACCAGTCCTGAGGGTGTCACACCAGCCGTGTGGGTGTCACCACCAGCCGTGTGGGTGTCACACCAGCGTGTGGGTGTCACTCCCAACCGTGTGGGTGTCACCACCAGTCGTGTGGGTGTCACACCCGCCCGTGTGGGTGTCACTCCAACCGTGTGGGTGTCACACCAGCCGTGTGGGTTTCACACCAGTCGTGTGGGTATCACACTAGCCGTGTGGGTGTCACCACCAGCCGTGTGTGGGTGTCACTCCAACCGTGTGGGTGTCACCACCAGTCGTGTGGGTGTCACACCAGCCGTGTGGGTGTCACACTAGCCGTGTGGGTGTCACACCAGCCGTGTGGGTGTCACACAGCCGTGTGGGTGTCACACCAGCCGTGTGGTGTCACACCAGCCGTGTGGGTGTCACACCAGTTCGTGTGGGTGTCACCACCAGCCGTGTGGGTGTCACACCAGTTCGTGTGGGTGTCACACCAGTCGTGTGGGTGTCACACCAGCCGTGTGGGTGTCACACCAGTTGTGTGGGTGTCACACCAGCCGTGTGGGTGTCACACCAGCCGTGTGGGTGTCACACCCAGCCGTGTGGTTATCACACCAGTCATGTGGGTGTCACACCAGTCGTGTGGGTGTCACACCCAGCCGTGTGGGTGTCACACCAGCCTTGTGGGTGTCACACCAGTCGTGTGAGTGTCACACCAGTCGTGTGGGTGTCACACCAGCCGTGTTGGGTGTCACACCAGCCGTGTGGGTGTCACTCCAACCGTGTGGGTGTCACTCCAACCGTGTGGGTGTCACACCAGCCGTGTGGGTGTCACCACCAGTCGTGTGAGTGTCACACCAGCCGTGTGGGTGTCACAACCAGCCGTGTGGGTATCACACCAGTCGTGTGGGTGTCACCTCAGTCGTGTGGGTGTCACACCAGCCGTGTGGGTGTCACACCAGTCGTGTGGGTGTCACACCAAACCGTGTGGGTGTCACACCAGTTGTATGGGTGTCACACCAGCCGTGTGGGGTGTCACACCAGTCGTGTTGGTGTCACACCAGTCGTGTGGGTGTCAACCAGCCGTGTGGGTGTCACACCAGTCGTGTGGGTGTCACACCAGTCGTGTGGGTGTCACACCAGCCATGTGGGTATCACACCAGCCGTGTGGCTGTCACACCAGTCGTGTGGGTTGTCACACCAGCCGTGTGGGAGTCACACCAGTCGTGTGGGTGTCACACCAGCCGTGTGAGTGTCACACCAACCGTGTGGGTGTCACACCAGCCTTGTGGTGGTCACACCAGCCGTGTGGTTGTCACACCAGGTCGTGTGGGGTGTCACACCAGCCGCGTGGGTGTCACACCAGTCGTGTGGGTGTCACACCAGATGTGTGGGTGTCACACCAGCCATGTGGGTGTCACACCAGCTGTGTGGGTGTCACACCAGTCGTGTGGGTGTCACACCAGAAGTGTGGATGTCACACCAGCCGGGTGGGTGTCACACCAGCCGTGTGGGTGTCACCACCAGCCGTGTGGGTGTCACCCCAGCCATGTGGGTGTCACACCAGCTGTGTGGGTGTCACACCAGTCGTGTGGGAGTCACACCAGACGTGTGGATGTCACACCAGCCGGGTGGGTGTCACACCAGCCGTGTGGGTGTCACCACCAGCCGTGTGGGTTGTCACACCAGCCGTGTGGGTGTCACTCAAACCGTGTGGGTGTCACCACCAGCCGTGTGGGTGTCACACCAGCCGTGTGGGTGTCACTCCAACCGTTGGGTGTCACCACCAGTCGTGTGGTGTCACACCAGTCGTGCGGGTGTCACACCAGCCGTGTGGTTATCACACCAGTTGTGTGGGTGTCACACAGCCGTGTGGGGTGTCACCAACAGCCGTGTGGGTGTCACACCAGCCGTGTGGGTGTCACACCAGCCGTGTGGGTGTCACTCCAACCGTGTGGGTGTCACACCAGCCGTGTGGGTGCCACCACCAACCGTGTAGGTGTCACACCAGCCGTGTGGGTGTCACACCAGTCGTGTGGGTGTCACACCAGCCGTGTGAGTGTCACCACCAGTCTTGTGGGTGTCACACCAGCCGTGTGGGTGTCACACCAGTCGTGTCGGTGTCACACCAGCCGTGTGGGTGTCACAACCAGTCGTGTGGGTATCACACCAGCCGTTGTGGTTATCACACCAGTCGTGTGGGTTTCACACCAGCCGAGTGGGTGTCACCACCAGCCGTCTGGGTGTCACACCAGCCGTGTGGGTGTCACACCAGCCGTGTGGGTGTCACACCAGTCGTGTAGGTGTCACACCAGCCGTGTGGGTGTCACACCAGCCGTGTGGGTGTCACACTAGTTGTGTGGGTGTCACACCAGCCGTGTGGGTGTCACTCCAACCGTGTGGGTGTCACACCAGTCGTGTGGGTGTCACCACCAGCCGTGTGGGTGTCACACCAGCCGTGTGGGTGTCACACCAGCCGTGTGGATGTCACACCAGTCGTGTGGGTGTCACACCAGTCGTGTGGGTGTCACACACAGTCGTGTGGGTGTCACACAGCCGTGTGGGTGTCACACCAGCCGTGTGGGTGTCACACCAGCCGTATGGGTGTCACACCAGCCATGTGGGTGTCACACCAGTCGTGTGGGTGTCACCACCAGCCGTGTGGGTGTCACACCAGCCGTGTGGGTGTCACACCAGTCGTGTGGGTGTCACACACCAGCCGTGTGGGTGTCACACCAGCCGTGTGGGTGTCACACCAGTCGTGTGGGTGTCACACCAGTCGTGTGGGTGTCACCACCAGCCGTGTGGGTGCCACACCAGTCGTGTGGGTGTCACACCAGTCGTGTGGGTGTCACACCAGTCGTGTGGGTGTCACCACCAGCCGTGTGGGTGTCACACCAGTCGTGTGGGTGTCACACCAGTCGTTGTGGGTGTCACACGAGTCGTGTGGGTGTCACCACCAGCCGTGTGGGTGTCACACCATTCGTGTGGGTGTCACTCAAACCGTGTGGGTGTCACCACCAGTCGTGTGGGTGTCACACCCGCCGTGTGGGTGTCACTCCAACCGTGTGGGTGTCACACCAGCCGTGTGGGTGTCACACCAGTCGTGTGGGTATCACACCAAGCCGTGTGGGTGTCACCACCAGCCGTGTAGGTGTCACTCCAACCGTGTGGGTGTCACCACCAGTCGTGTGGGTGTCACACCAGCCGTGTGGGGTGTCACACCAGCCGTGTGGGTGTCACACCAGCCGTGTAGGTGTCACACCAGTCGTGTGGGTGTCACCACCAGCCGTGTGGGTGTCACACCAGCCGTGTGGGTGTCACCACCAGTCGTGTGGGTGTCACACCAGTCGTGTGGGTGTCACACCAGCCGTTGTGGGTGTCACACCAGTTGTGTGGGTGTCACGCCAGCCGTGTGGGTGTCACACCAGCCGTGTGGGTGTCACACCAGCCGTGTGGTTATCACACCAGTCATGTGGGGTGTCACACCAGTCGTGTGTGTGTCACACCAGCCGTGTGGGTGTCACACCAGCCTTGTGGGTGTCACACCAGTCGTGTGAGTGTCACACCAGTCGTGTGGGTGTCACACCAGCCGTGTGTGGTGTCACACCAGCCGTGTGGGTGTCACTCCAACCGTGCGGGTGTCACTCCAACCGTGTGGGTGTCACACCAGCCGTGTGGGTGTCCCCACCAGTCGTGTGAGTGTCACACCAGCCGTGTGGGTGTCACAACCAGCCGTGTGGGTATCACACCAGTCGTGTGGGTGTCACACCAGTCGTGTGGGTGTCACACCAGCCGTGTGGGTGTCACCACCAGTCCGTGTGGATGTCACACCAGCCGTGTGGGTGTCACACTAGTTGTGTGGGTGTCACACCAGCCGTGTGGGTGTCACTCCAACCGTGTGGGTGTCACACCAGTCGTGTGGGTGTCACCACCAGCCGTGTGGGTGTCACACCAGCCGTGTGGGTGTCACACCAGCCGTGTGGATGTCACACCAGTCGTGTGGGTGTCACACCAGTCGTGTGGGTGTCACACCAGTCGTGTGGGTGTCACACCAGCCGTGTGGGTGTCACACCAGCCGTGTGGGTGTCACACCAGCCGTGTGGGTGTCACACCAGCCATGTGGGTGTCACACCAGTCGTGTGGGTGTCACCACCAGCCGTGTGGGTGTCACACCAGCCGTGTGGGTGTCACACCAGTCGTGTGGGTGTCACCACCAGCCGTGTGGGTGTCACACCAGCCGTGTGGGTGTCACTCCAGTCGTGTGGGTGTCACACCAGTCGTGTGGGTGTCACCACCAGCCGTGTGGGTGTCACACCAGTCGTGTGGGTGTCACACCAGTCGTGTGGGTGTCACACCAGTCGTGTGGGTGTCACCACCAGCCGTGTGGGTGTCACACCAGTCGTGTGGGTGTCACACCAGTCGTGTGGGTGTCACACCAGTCGTGTGGGTGTCACCACCAGCCGTGTGGGTGTCACACCATTCGTGTGGGTGTCACTCAAACCGTGTGGGTGTCACCACCAGTCGTGTGGGTGTCACACCCGCCGTGTGGGTGTCACTCCAACCGTGTGGGTGTCACACCCAGCCGTGTGGGTGTCACACCAGTCGTGTGGGTATCACACCAGCCGTGTGGGTGTCACCACCAGCCGTGTGGGTGTCACTCCAACCGTGTGGGTGTCACCACCAGTCGTGTGGGTGTCACACCAGCCGTGTGGGTGTCACACCAGCCGTGTGGGTGTCACACCAGCCGTGTGGGTGTCACACCAGTCGTGTGGGTGTCACCACCAGCCGTGTGGGTGTCACACCAGCCGTGTGGGTGTCACCACCAGCCGTGTGGGTGTCACACCAGCCGTGTGGGTGTCACACCAGTCGTGTGGTGTCACGCCAGTCGTGTGGGTGTCACACCAGTCGTTGTGGGTGTCACACCAGCCGTGTGGGTGTCACCATCAGTCGTGTGGGTGTCACACCAGCCGTGTGGGTGTCACACCAGTCGTGTGGGTGTCACACCAGTCGTGTGGGTGTCACACCAGTCGTGGTGGGTGTCACACAGCCGTGTGGTGTCACACCAGTCGTGTGGGTGTCACACCAGTCGTGTGGGTGTCACCACCAGTCGTGTGGGTGTCACACCAGCCGTGTGGGTGTCACCAACAGTCGTGTGGGTGTCACACCAGCCGTGTGGGTGTCACACCAGTCGTGTGGGTGTCACACCAGTCGTGTGGGTGTCACACCAGTCGTGTGGGTGTCACACCAGCCGTGTGGGTGTCACACCAGCCGTGTGGGTGTCACTCCAACCGTGTGGGTGTCACCACCAGTCGTGTGGGTGTCACACCAACCGTGTGGGTGTCACTCCAACCGTGTGTGTGTCACACCAGTCCTGAGGGTGTCACACCAGCCGTGTGGGTGTCACCACCAGCCGTGTGGGTGTCACACCAGCCGTGTGGGTGTCACTCCAACCGTGTGGGTGTCACCACCAGTCGTGTGGGTGTCACACCCGCCGTGTGGGTGTCACTCCAACCGTGTGGGTGTCACACCAGCCGTGTGGGTGTCACACCAGTCGTGTGGGTATCACACTAGCCGTGTGGGTGTCACCACCAGCCGTGTGGGTGTCACTCCAACCGTGTGGGTGTCACCACCAGTCGTGTGGGTGTCACACCAGCCGTGTGGGTGTCACACTAGCCGTGTGGGTGTCACACCAGCCGTGTGGGTGTCACACCAGCCGTGTGGGTGTCACACCAGCCGTGTGGGTGTCACACCAGCCGTGTGGGTGTCACACCAGTCGTGTGGGTGTCACCACCAGCCGTGTGGGTGTCACACCAGTCGTGTGGGTGTCACACCAGTCGTGTGGGTGTCACACCAGCCGTGTGGGTGTCACACCAGTTGTGTGGGTGTCACACCAGCCGTGTGGGTGTCACACCAGCCGTGTGGGTGTCACACCAGCCGTGTGGTTATCACACCAGTTATGTGGGTGTCACACCAGTCGTGTGGGTGTCACACCAGCCGTGTGGGTGTCACACCAGCCTTGTGGGTGTCACACCAGTCGTGTGAGTGTCACACCAGTCGTGTGGGTGTCACACCAGCCGTGTGGGTGTCACACCAGCCGTGTGGGTGTCACTCCAACCGTGTGGGTGTCACTCCAACCGTGTGGGTGTCACACCAGCCGTGTGGGTGTCACCACCAGTCGTGTGAGTGTCACACCAGCCGTGTGGGTGTCACAACCAGCCGTGTGGGTATCACACCAGTCGTGTGGGTGTCACCTCAGTCGTGTGGGTGTCACACCAGCCGTGTGGGTGTCACACCAGTCGTGTGGGTGTCACACCAACCGTGTGGGTGTCACACCAGTTGTATGGGTGTCACACCAGCCGTGTGGGTGTCACACCAGTCGTGTTGGTGTCACACCAGTCGTGTGGGTGTCAACCAGCCGTGTGGGTGTCACACCAGTCGTGTGGGTGTCACACCAGTCGTGTGGGTGTCACACCAGCCATGTGGGTATCACACCAGCCGTGTGGCTGTCACACCAGTCGTGTGGGTGTCACACCAGCCGTGTGGGAGTCACACCAGTCGTGTGGGTGTCACACCAGCCGTGTGGGTGTCACACCAACCGTGTGGGTGTCACACCAGCCTTGTGGTGGTCACACCAGCCGTGTGGTTGTCACACCAGTCGTGTGGGTGTCACACCAGCCGCGTGGGTGTCACACCAGTCGTGTGGGTGTCACACCAGATGTGTGGGTGTCACTCCAACCGTGTGGGTGTCACTCCAACCGTGTGGGTGTCACACCAGCCGTGTGGGTGTCACCACCAGTCGTGTGAGTGTCACACCAGCCGTGTGGGTGTCACAACCAGCCGTGTGGGTATCACACCAGTCGTGTGGGTGTCACCTCAGTCGTGTGGGTGTCACACCAGCCGTGTGGGTGTCACACCAGTCGTGTGGGTGTCACACCAACCGTGTGGGTGTCACACCAGTTGTATGGGTGTCACACCAGCCGTGTGGGTGTCACACCAGTCGTGTTGGTGTCACACCAGTCGTGTGGGTGTCAACCAGCCGTGTGGGTGTCACACCAGTCGTGTGGGTGTCACACCAGTCGTGTGGGTGTCACACCAGCCATGTGGGTATCACACCAGCCGTGTGGCTGTCACACCAGTCGTGTGGGTGTCACACCAGCCGTGTGGGAGTCACACCAGTCGTGTGGGTGTCACACCAGCCGTGTGGGTGTCACACCAACCGTGTGGGTGTCACACCAGCCTTGTGGTGGTCACACCAGCCGTGTGGTTGTCACACCAGTCGTGTGGGTGTCACACCAGCCGCGTGGGTGTCACACCAGTCGTGTGGGTGTCACACCAGATGTGTGGGTGTCACACCAGCCATGTGGGTGTCACACCAGCTGTGTGGGTGTCACACCAGTCGTGTGGGTGTCACACCAGAAGTGTGGATGTCACACCAGCCGGGTGGGTGTCACACCAGCCGTGTGGGTGTCACCACCAGCCGTGTGGGTGTCACACCAGCCATGTGGGTGTCACACCAGCTGTGTGGGTGTCACACCAGTCGTGTGGGAGTCACACCAGACGTGTGGATGTCACACCAGCCGGGTGGGTGTCACACCAGCCGTGTGGGTGTCACCACCAGCCGTGTGGGTGTCACACCAGCCGTGTGGGTGTCACTCAAACCGTGTGGGTGTCACCACCAGCCGTGTGGGTGTCACACCAGCCGTGTGGGTGTCACTCCAACCGTGTGGGTGTCACCACCAGTCGTGTGGGTGTCACACCAGTCGTGCGGGTGTCACACCAGCCGTGTGGTTATCACACCAGTTGTGTGGGTGTCACACCAGCCGTGTGGGTGTCACCAACAGCCGTGTGGGTGTCACACCAGCCGTGTGGGTGTCACACCAGCCGTGTGGGTGTCACTCCAACCGTGTGGGTGTCACACCAGCCGTGTGGGTGCCACCACCAACCGTGTAGGTGTCACACCAGCCGTGTGGGTGTCACACCAGTCGTGTGGGTGTCACACCAGCCGTGTGAGTGTCACCACCAGTCTTGTGGGTGTCACACCAGCCGTGTGGGTGTCACACCAGTCGTGTCGGTGTCACACCAGCCGTGTGGGTGTCACACCAGTCGTGTGGGTATCACACCAGCCGTGTGGTTATCACACCAGTCGTGTGGGTTTCACACCAGCCGAGTGGGTGTCACCACCAGCCGTCTGGGTGTCACACCAGCCGTGTGGGTGTCACACCAGCCGGTGTGGGTGTCACACCAGTCGTGTAGGTGTCACACCAGCCGTGTGGGTGTCACACCAGCCGTGTGGGTGTCACACTAGTTGTGTGGGTGTCACACCAGCCGTGTGGGTGTCACTCCAACCGTGTGGGTGTCACACCAGTCGTGTGGGTGTCACCACCAGCCGTGTGGGTGTCACACCAGCCGTGTGGGTGTCACACCAGCCGTGTGGATGTCACACCAGTCGTGTGGGTGTCACACCAGTCGTGTGGGTGTCACACCAGTCGTGTGGGTGTCACACCAGCCGTGTGGGTGTCACACCAGCCGTGTGGGTGTCACACCAGCCGTATGGGTGTCACACCAGCCATGTGGGTGTCACACCAGTCGTGTGGGTGTCACCACCAGCCGTGTGGGTGTCACACCAAGCCGTGTGGGTGTCACACCAGTCGTGTGGGTGTCACCACCAGCCGTGTGGGTGTCACACCAGCCGTGTGGGTGTCACACCAGTCGTGTGGGTGTCACACCAGTCGTGTGGGTGTCACCACCAGCCGTGTGGGTGCCACACCAGTCGTGTGGGTGTCACACCAGTCGTGTGGGTGTCACACCAGTCGTGTGGGTGTCACCACCAGCCGTGTGGGTGTCACACCAGTCGTGTGGGTGTCACACCAGTCGTGTGGGTGTCACACGAGTCGTGTGGGTGTCACCACCAGCCGTGTGGGTGTCACACCATTCGTGTGGGTGTCACTCAAACCGTGTGGGTGTCACCACCAGTCGTGTGGGTGTCACACCCGCCGTGTGGGTGTCACTCCAACCGTGTGGGTGTCACACCAGCCGTGTGGGTGTCACACCAGTCGTGTGGGTATCACACCAGCCGTGTGGGTGTCACCACCAGCCGTGTAGGTGTCACTCCAACCGTGTGGGTGTCACCACCAGTCGTGTGGGTGTCCACACCAGCCGTGTGGGTGTCACACCAGCCGTGTGGGTGTCACACCAGCCGTGTAGGTGTCACACCAGTCGTGTGGGTGTCACCACCAGCCGTGTGGGTGTCACACCAGCCGTGTGGGTGTCACACCAGTCGTGTGGGTGTCACACCAGTCGTGTGGGTGTCACACCAGCCGTGTGGGTGTCACACCAGTTGTGTGGGTGTCACGCCAGCCGTGTGGGTGTCACACCAGCCGTGTGGGTGTCACACCAGCCGTGTGGTTATCACACCAGTCATGTGGGTGTCACACCAGTCGTGTGTGTGTCACACCAGCCGTGTGGGTGTCACACCAGCCTTGTGGGTGTCACACCAGTCGTGTGAGTGTCACACCAGTCGTGTGGGTGTCACACCAGCCGTGTGGGTGTCACACCAGCCGTGTGGGTGTCACTCCAACCGTGCGGGTGTCACTCCAACCGTGTGGGTGTCACACCAGCCGTGTGGGTGTCACCACCAGTCGTGTGAGTGTCACACCAGCCGTGTGGGTGTCACAACCAGCCGTGTGGGTATCACACCAGTCGTGTGGGTGTCACACCAGTCGTGTGGGTGTCACACCAGCCGTGTGGGTGTCACACCAGTCGTGTGGATGTCACACCAGCCGTGTGGGTGTCACACTAGTTGTGTGGGTGTCACACCAGCCGTGTGGGTGTCACTCCAACCGTGTGGGTGTCACACCAGTCGTGTGGGTGTCACCACCAGCCGTGTGGGTGTCACACCAGCCGTGTGGGTGTCACACCAGCCGTGTGGATGTCACACCAGTCGTGTGGGTGTCACACCAGTCGTGTGGGTGTCACACCAGTCGTGTGGGTGTCACACCAGCCGTGTGGGTGTCACACCAGCCGTGTGGGTGTCACACCAGCCGTGTGGGTGTCACACCAGCCATGTGGGTGTCACACCAGTCGTGTGGGTGTCACCACCAGCCGTGTGGGTGTCACACCAGCCGTGTGGGTGTCACACCAGTCGTGTGGGTGTCACCACCAGCCGTGTGGGTGTCACACCAGCCGTGTGGGTGTCACTCCAGTCGTGTGGGTGTCACACCAGTCGTGTGGGTGTCACCACCAGCCGTGTGGGTGTCACACCAGTCGTGTGGGTGTCACACCAGTCGTGTGGGTGTCACACCAGTCGTGTGGGTGTCACCACCAGCCGTGTGGGTGTCACACCAGTCCGTGTGGGTGTCACACCAGTCGTGTGGGTGTCACACCAGTCGTGTGGGTGTCACCACCAGCCGTGTGGGTGTCACACCATTCGTGTGGGTGTCACTCAAACCGTGTGGGTGTCACCACCAGTCGTGTGGGTGTCACACCCGCCGTGTGGGTGTCACTCCAACCGTGTGGGTGTCACACCAGCCGTGTGGGTGTCACACCAGTCGTGTGGGTATCACACCAGCCGTGTGGGTGTCACCACCAGCCGTGTGGGTGTCACTCCAACCGTGTGGGTGTCACCACCAGTCGTGTGGGTGTCACACCAGCCGTGTGGGTGTCACACCAGCCGTGTGGGTGTCACACCAGCCGTGTGGGTGTCACACCAGTCGTGTGGGTGTCACCACCAGCCGTGTGGGTGTCACACCAGCCGTGTGGGTGTCACCACCAGCCGTGTGGGTGTCACACCAGCCGTGTGGGTGTCACACCAGTCGTGTGGGTGTCACGCCAGTCGTGTGGGTGTCACACCAGTCGTGTGGGTGTCACACCAGCCGTGTGGGTGTCACCATCAGTCGTGTGGGTGTCACACCAGCCGTGTGGGTGTCACACCAGTCGTGTGGGTGTCACACCAGTCGTGTGGGTGTCACACCAGTCGTGTGGGTGTCACACCAGCCGTGTGGGTGTCACACCAGTCGTGTGGGTGTCACACCAGTCGTGTGGGTGTCACCACCAGTCGTGTGGGTGTCACACCAGCCGTGTGGGTGTCACCAACAGTCGTGTGGGTGTCACACCAGCCGTGTGGGTGTCACACCAGTCGTGTGGGTGTCACACCAGTCGTGTGGGTGTCACACCAGTCGTGTGGGTGTCACACCAGCCGTGTGGGTGTCACACCAGCCGTGTGGGTGTCACTCCAACCGTGTGGGTGTCACCACCAGTCGTGTGGGTGTCACACCAACCGTGTGGGTGTCACTCCAACCGTGTGTGTGTCACACCAGTCCTGAGGGTGTCACACCAGCCGTGTGGGTGTCACCACCAGCCGTGTGGGTGTCACACCAGCCGTGTGGGTGTCACTCCAACCGTGTGGGTGTCACCACCAGTCGTGTGGGTGTCACACCCGCCGTGTGGGTGTCACTCCAACCGTGTGGGTGTCACACCAGCCGTGTGGGTGTCACACCAGTCGTGTGGGTATCACACTAGCCGTGTGGGTGTCACCACCAGCCGTGTGGGTGTCACTCCAACCGTGTGGGTGTCACCACCAGTCGTGTGGGTGTCACACCAGCCGTGTGGGTGTCACACTAGCCGTGTGGGTGTCACACCAGCCGTGTGGGTGTCACACCAGCCGTGTGGGTGTCACACCAGCCGTGTGGGTGTCACACCAGCCGTGTGGGTGTCACACCAGTCGTGTGGGTGTCACCACCAGCCGTGTGGGTGTCACACCAGTCGTGTGGGTGTCACACCAGTCGTGTGGGTGTCACACCAGCCGTGTGGGTGTCACACCAGTTGTGTGGGTGTCACACCAGCCGTGTGGGTGTCACACCAGCCGTGTGGGTGTCACACCAGCCGTGTGGTTATCACACCAGTTATGTGGGTGTCACACCAGTCGTGTGGGTGTCACACCAGCCGTGTGGGTGTCACACCAGCCTTGTGGGTGTCACACCAGTCGTGTGAGTGTCACACCAGTCGTGTGGGTGTCACACCAGCCGTGTGGGTGTCACACCAGCCGTGTGGGTGTCACTCCAACCGTGTGGGTGTCACTCCAACCGTGTGGGTGTCACACCAGCCGTGTGGGTGTCACCACCAGTCGTGTGAGTGTCACACCAGCCGTGTGGGTGTCACAACCAGCCGTGTGGGTATCACACCAGTCGTGTGGGTGTCACCTCAGTCGTGTGGGTGTCACACCAGCCGTGTGGGTGTCACACCAGTCGTGTGGGTGTCACACCAACCGTGTGGGTGTCACACCAGTTGTATGGGTGTCACACCAGCCGTGTGGGTGTCACACCAGTCGTGTTGGTGTCACACCAGTCGTGTGGGTGTCAACCAGCCGTGTGGGTGTCACACCAGTCGTGTGGGTGTCACACCAGTCGTGTGGGTGTCACACCAGCCATGTGGGTATCACACCAGCCGTGTGGCTGTCACACCAGTCGTGTGGGTGTCACACCAGCCGTGTGGGAGTCACACCAGTCGTGTGGGTGTCACACCAGCCGTGTGGGTGTCACACCAACCGTGTGGGTGTCACACCAGCCTTGTGGTGGTCACACCAGCCGTGTGGTTGTCACACCAGTCGTGTGGGTGTCACACCAGCCGCGTGGGTGTCACACCAGTCGTGTGGGTGTCACACCAGATGTGTGGGTGTCACACCAGCCATGTGGGTGTCACACCAGCTGTGTGGGTGTCACACCAGTCGTGTGGGTGTCACACCAGACGTGTGGATGTCACACCAGCCGGGTGGGTGTCACACCAGCCGTGTGGGTGTCACCACCAGCCGTGTGGGTGTCACACCAGCCATGTGGGTGTCACACCAGCTGTGTGGGTGTCACACCAGTCGTGTGGGAGTCACACCAGACGTGTGGATGTCACACCAGCCGGGTGGGTGTCACACCAGCCGTGTGGGTGTCACCACCAGCCGTGTGGGTGTCACACCAGCCGTGTGGGTGTCACTCAAACCGTGTGGGTGTCACCACCAGCCGTGTGGGTGTCACACCAGCCGTGTGGGTGTCACTCCAACCGTGTGGGTGTCACCACCAGTCGTGTGGGTGTCACACCAGTCGTGCGGGTGTCACACCAGCCGTGTGGTTATCACACCAGTTGTGTGGGTGTCACACCAGCCGTGTGGGTGTCACCAACAGCCGTGTGGGTGTCACACCAGCCGTGTGGGTGTCACACCAGCCGTGTGGGTGTCACTCCAACCGTGTGGGTGTCACACCAGCCGTGTGGGTGCCACCACCAACCGTGTAGGTGTCACACCAGCCGTGTGGGTGTCACACCAGTCGTGTGGGTGTCACACCAGCCGTGTGAGTGTCACCACCAGTCTTGTGGGTGTCACACCAGCCGTGTGGGTGTCACACCAGTCGTGTCGGTGTCACACCAGCCGTGTGGGTGTCACACCAGTCGTGTGGGTATCACACCAGCCGTGTGGTTATCACACCAGTCGTGTGGGTTTCACACCAGCCGAGTGGGTGTCACCACCAGCCGTCTGGGTGTCACACCAGCCGTGTGGGTGTCACACCAGCCGTGTGGGTGTCACACCAGTCGTGTAGGTGTCACACCAGCCGTGTGGGTGTCACACCAGCCGTGTGGGTGTCACACTAGTTGTGTGGGTGTCACACCAGCCGTGTGGGTGTCACTCCAACCGTGTGGGTGTCACACCAGTCGTGTGGGTGTCACCACCAGCCGTGTGGGTGTCACACCAGCCGTGTGGGTGTCACACCAGCCGTGTGGATGTCACACCAGTCGTGTGGGTGTCACACCAGTCGTGTGGGTGTCACACCAGTCGTGTGGGTGTCACACCAGCCGTGTGGGTGTCACACCAGCCGTGTGGGTGTCACACCAGCCGTATGGGTGTCACACCAGCCATGTGGGTGTCACACCAGTCGTGTGGGTGTCACCACCAGCCGTGTGGGTGTCACACCAGCCGTGTGGGTGTCACACCAGTCGTGTGGGTGTCACCACCAGCCGTGTGGGTGTCACACCAGCCGTGTGGGTGTCACACCAGTCGTGTGGGTGTCACACCAGTCGTGTGGGTGTCACCACCAGCCGTGTGGGTGTCACACCAGTCGTGTGGGTGTCACACCAGTCGTGTGGGTGTCACACCAGTCGTGTGGGTGTCACCACCAGCCGTGTGGGTGTCACACCAGTCGTGTGGGTGTCACACCAGTCGTGTGGGTGTCACACGAGTCGTGTGGGTGTCACCACCAGCCGTGTGGGTGTCACACCATTCGTGTGGGTGTCACTCAAACCGTGTGGGTGTCACCACCAGTCGTGTGGGTGTCACACCCGCCGTGTGGGTGTCACTCCAACCGTGTGGGTGTCACACCAGCCGTGTGGGTGTCACACCAGTCGTGTGGGTATCACACCAGCCGTGTGGGTGTCACCACCAGCCGTGTAGGTGTCACTCCAACCGTGTGGGTGTCACCACCAGTCGTGTGGGTGTCACACCAGCCGTGTGGGTGTCACACCAGCCGTGTGGGTGTCACACCAGCCGTGTGGGTGTCACACCAGTCGTGTGGGTGTCACCACCAGCCGTGTGGGTGTCACACCAGCCGTGTGGGTGTCACACCAGTCGTGTGGGTGTCACACCAGTCGTGTGGGTGTCACACCAGCCGTGTGGGTGTCACACCAGTTGTGTGGGTGTCACGCCAGCCGTGTGGGTGTCACACCAGCCGTGTGGGTGTCACACCAGCCGTGTGGTTATCACACCAGTCATGTGGGTGTCACACCAGTCGTGTGTGTGTCACACCAGCTGTGTGGGTGTCACACCAGCCTTGTGGGTGTCACACCAGTCGTGTGAGTGTCACACCAGTCGTGTGGGTGTCACACCAGCCGTGTGGGTGTCACACCAGCCGTGTGGGTGTCACTCCAACCGTGCGGGTGTCACTCCAACCGTGTGGGTGTCACACCAGCCGTGTGGGTGTCACCACCAGTCGTGTGAGTGTCACACCAGCCGTGTGGGTGTCACAACCAGCCGTGTGGGTGTCACTCAAACCGTGTGGGTGTCACCACCAGTCGTGTGGGTGTCACACCCGCCGTGTGGGTGTCACTCCAACCGTGTGGGTGTCACACCAGCCGTGTGGGTGTCACACCAGTCGTGTGGGTATCACACCAGCCGTGTGGGTGTCACCACCAGCCGTGTAGGTGTCACTCCAACCGTGTGGGTGTCACCACCAGTCGTGTGGGTGTCACACCAGCCGTGTGGGTGTCACACCAGCCGTGTGGGTGTCACACCAGCCGTGTGGGTGTCACACCAGTCGTGTGGGTGTCACCACCAGCCGTGTGGGTGTCACACCAGCCGTGTGGGTGTCACACCAGTCGTGTGGGTGTCACACCAGTCGTGTGGGTGTCACACCAGCCGTGTGGGTGTCACACCAGTTGTGTGGGTGTCACGCCAGCCGTGTGGGTGTCACACCAGCCGTGTGGGTGTCACACCAGCCGTGTGGTTATCACACCAGTCATGTGGGTGTCACACCAGTCGTGTGTGTGTCACACCAGCTGTGTGGGTGTCACACCAGCCTTGTGGGTGTCACACCAGTCGTGTGAGTGTCACACCAGTCGTGTGGGTGTCACACCAGCCGTGTGGGTGTCACACCAGCCGTGTGGGTGTCACTCCAACCGTGCGGGTGTCACTCCAACCGTGTGGGTGTCACACCAGCCGTGTGGGTGTCACCACCAGTCGTGTGAGTGTCACACCAGCCGTGTGGGTGTCACAACCAGCCGTGTGGGTATCACACCAGTCGTGTGGGTGTCACACCAGTCGTGTGGGTGTCACACCAGCCGTGTGGGTGTCACACCAGTCGTGTGGATGTCACACCAGCCGTGTGGGTGTCACACTAGTTGTGTGGGTGTCACACCAGCCGTGTGGGTGTCACTCCAACCGTGTGGGTGTCACACCAGTCGTGTGGGTGTCACCACCAGCCGTGTGGGTGTCACACCAGCCGTGTGGGTGTCACACCAGCCGTGTGGATGTCACACCAGTCGTGTGGGTGTCACACCAGTCGTGTGGGTGTCACACCAGTCGTGTGGGTGTCACACCAGCCGTGTGGGTGTCACACCAGCCGTGTGGGTGTCACACCAGCCGTGTGGGTGTCACACCAGCCATGTGGGTGTCACACCAGTCGTGTGGGTGTCACCACCAGCCGTGTGGGTGTCACACCAGCCGTGTGGGTGTCACACCAGTCGTGTGGGTGTCACCACCAGCCATGTGGGTGTCACACCAGCCGTGTGGGTGTCACTCCAGTCGTGTGGGTGTCACACCAGTCGTGTGGGTGTCACCACCAGCCGTGTGGGTGTCACACCAGTCGTGTGGGTGTCACACCAGTCGTGTGGGTGTCACACCAGTCGTGTGGGTGTCACCACCAGTCGTGTGGGTGTCACACCAGTCGTGTGGGTGTCACCACCAGCCGTGTGGGTGTCACACCATTCGTGTGGGTGTCACTCAAACCGTGTGGGTGTCACCACCAGTCGTGTGGGTGTCACACCCGCCGTGTGGGTGTCACTCCAACCGTGTGGGTGTCACACCAGCCGTGTGGGTGTCACACCAGTCGTGTGGGTATCACACCAGCCGTGTGGGTGTCACCACCAGCCGTGTGGGTGTCACTCCAACCGTGTGGGTGTCACCACCAGTCGTGTGGGTGTCACACCAGCCGTGTGGGTGTCACACCAGCCGTGTGGGTGTCACACCAGCCGTGTGGGTGTCACACCAGTCGTGTGGGTGTCACCACCAGCCGTGTGGGTGTCACACCAGCCGTGTGGGTGTCACACCAGTCATGTGGGTGTCACACCAGTCGTGTGGGTGTCACACCAGCCGTGTGGGTGTCACACCAGTTGTGTGGGTGTCACGCCAGCCGTGTGGGTGTCACACCAGCCGTGTGGGTGTCACACCAGCCGTGTGGTTATCACACCAGTCATGTGGGTGTCACACCAGTCGTGTGGGTGTCACACCAGCCGTGTGGGTGTCACACCAGCCTTGTGGGTGTCACACCAGTCGTGTGAGTGTCACACCAGTCGTGTGGGTGTCACACCAGCCGTGTGGGTGTCACACCAGCCGTGTGGGTGTCACTCCAACCGTGTGGGTGTCACTCCAACCGTGTGGGTGTCACACCAGCCGTGTGGGTGTCACCACCAGTCGTGTGAGTGTCACACCAGCCGTGTGGGTGTCACAACCAGCCGTGTGGGTGTCACACCAGCCGTGTGGGTGTCACACCAGTCGTGTGGATGTCACACCAGTCGTGTGGGTGTCCCACCAGCCGTGTGGGTGTCTCACCAGTCGTGTGGGTGTCACACCAGCCGTGTGGGTGTCAACCAGCCGTGTGGGTGTCACACCAGTTGTGTGGGTGTCACACCAGCCGTGTGGGTGTCACACCAGCCGTGTGGGTGTCACACCAGCCGTGTGGTTATCACACCAGTCGTGTGGGTGTCACACCAGTCGTGTGGGTGTCACCACCAGCCGTGTGGGTGTCACACCAGCCGTGTGGGTGTCACTCCAACCGTGTGGGTGTCACACCAGCCGTGCGGGTGTCACCACCAGTCGTGTGAGTGTCACACCAGCCGTGTGGGTGTCACACCAGCCGTGTGGGTGTCACACCAGCCGTGAGGGTGTCACACCAGCCGTGTGGGTGTCACACCAGCCTTGTGATTGTCACTCCAACCGTGTGGGTGTCACACCAGCCTTGTGGGTGTCACACCAGCCGTGTGGGTGTCACCACCAGCCGCGTGGGTGTCACACCAGTCGTGTGGGTGTCACACCAGTCGTGTGGGTGTCACACCAGTCGTGTGGTTGTCACCACCAGCCGTGTGGGTGTCACACCAGCCGTGTGGGTGTCACACCAGCCGTGTGGGTGTCACACCAGCCGTGTGGGTGTCACACCAGTCGTGTGGGTGTCACACCAGTCGTGTGGGTGTCACCGCCAGTCGTGTGGGTGTCACCACCAGCCGTGTGGATATCACACCAGTCATGTGGGCGTCACACCAGTCGTGTGGGTGTCACACCAGCCGTGTGGGTGTCACACCAGTCGTGTAGGTGTCACACCAGCCGTGTGGGTGTCACACCAGCCGTGTGGGTGTCACTCCAACCGTGTGGGTGTCACACCAGCCGTGTGGGTGTCACTCCAACCGTGTGGGTGTCACACCAGTCGTGTGGGTGTCACCACCAGCCGTGTGGGTGTCACACCAGCCGTGTGGGTGTCACACCAGCCGTGTGGATGTCACACCAGTCGTGTGGGTGTCACACCAGTCGTGTGGGTGTCACACCAGTCGTGTGGGTGTCACACCAGCCGTGTGGGTGTCACACCAGTCGTGTGGGTGTCACCACCAGCCGTGTGGGTGTCACACCAGCCGTGTGGGTGTCACACCAGCCGTGTGGGTGTCACACCAGTCGTGTGGGTGTCACCACCAGCCGTGTGGGTGTCACACCAGCCGTGTGGGTGTCACACCAGTCGTGTGGGTGTCACCACCAGCCGTGTGGGTGTCACACCAGCCGTGTGGGTGTCACACCAGTCGTGTGGGTGTCACACCAGTCGTGTGGGTGTCACCACCAGCCGTGTGGGTGTCACACCAGTCGTGTGGGTGTCACACCAGTCGTGTGGGTGTCACGCCAGTCGTGTGGGTGTCACCACCAGCCGTGTGGGTGTCACACCAGTCGTGTGGGTGTCACACCAGTCGTGTGGGTGTCACACCAGTCGTGTGGGTGCCACCACCAGCCGTGTGGGTATCACACCAGTCGTGTGGGTGTCACTCAAACCGTGTGGGTGTCACCACCAGCCGTGTGGGTATCACACCAGTCATGTGGGTGTCACACCAGTCGTGTGGGTGTCACACCAGCCGTGTGGGTATCACACCAGTCGTGTGGGTGTCACACCAGCCGTGTGGGTGTCACACCAGCCGTGTGGGTGTCACACTAGTTGTGTGGGTGTCACCCCAGCCGTGTGGGTGTCACTCCAACCGTGTGGGTGTCACACCAGTCGTGTGGGTGTAACCACCAGCCGTGTGGGTGTCACACCAGCCGTGTGGTTGTCACACCAGCCGTGTGGGTGTCACACCAGCCAGATAACAAGTGTTACTGTGGGTGGAGGTGTTATGAGGGCGGCGGCCAGCAGAAGCTTATAAGAGTGAATTAGTTGAACAAACTGCTGCCTGTTGTTTATGCTGCTATTGTCATTCTTGTTCCTGTTGTCGTTGCTGTTCCTACTGCTTCTACAGCAAGTGTTGCTATCGCTTTTTCTGCAGTGGTAGTCGCTCTCGATGCTGCTTTGGTTGTTGTTGCAGTTGGTCCTGCTGAAGTAACTGTCCAGCAATAGTTGTTGGTGCTGTGGCTGTCGCTGCTGTTTTCAGTGTTAATATTGCTACTGTTGGTGGTGCTGGTAATTATATTTCTGTTGTCACTTACTGCGGCCGCATACCCGTACGATACAGTATACGCCATCAATTGACATAAAAATACACTATCAGCAACAAGCCAAGCTGCAAGATACGCCATCTATTAGCATAAAATTACCGTATTTATCCATAAATATGTCTATCCGTCTTCCCTCACAATTTTTTATACAACAGTCTGCATTCAACACTATTCATATGTATCTATCCGTCCATCCATTAATCTATACCTGAATCCATCCAGTTATCCAACTGTCCTTTTATCTATATCTTTCCAATCATTTATCCTTGTATCCGTTCATATATTCATCTTTTTATCCAGTTTCTATCATTGCTTTCATCCATATATGCATCCATCTATCTGTCAATCCGTCTAGCTATCCATCTGACATTCCGTCTAATCTTTTCACTGTGCATCCATCTACTCCTTTCTCTATCCATTGATATATCCATCTATTTCTCAACCTATGCATTTATGTATATATTTCTCTCTCAATCTAACCATCATTTATCCACTCTATCCATCTATCTAACCATCTTTATATTCATCTATGTATCGTTATATCTATCCATCTTTCTACACAGCTATCTCTGTCTCTGTGTATCTTTCTGTCTTTCTGTCTTTCTGTCATTCTGTCTCTATCTCACTGTCTTTGTCTCTCTCTGTCTCTGTCTTAATGTCTTTGTCTCTCTGTCTCTGTCTCACTGTCTTTGTCTCTCTGTCTCTGTCTTAATGTCTTTGTCTCTCTCTTTGTGTCTGTCTTGTTTAATATAAAAAAATGTGATCCGATTGATAGTAAACTTAATAAAAGCATTGACAGCAGAGCCATTTGTATATATCTGGTTCCTCCCGTTCCTTTGTGTCCACAAAGAATTCCAGAGAGACGACTTTGACGACCTGAAATTGCTTTCTCAATCAAAGTGACTTCGAAATGCATTCATTAACCGGGGAAGGGAGGTAGAAATAGCCTAAGCTACTATATCCTTTGAGATGTATATTATTGTCTCAATAAACATACTTGAACTTGAACTTCATTAGCCTCCTCGTTATTCATTATCTCTCCTGCTTCTTGCCATTATCCCTTTCCAATATTTTCTTATTTTCCCTCCCTCTTCTCCACTGTTGTTCTATATTAGTAAGCGTTGACACCCTTCCTAACACCATAAACCTTTAGCTCTTTCCAAAGTGTTTTATTATTATCTTTATATAATGTTTTACTGTTATTCCTTAATACATTTTATTAACTACAACTATTGCATTGGTTATTTCCCAATGCTATAAGGACTTGTATGATCTACTGAAAATGATCTGTAATAGTTGCTCCTCTGACAGAATGTTTTGGCTTAGAGGGAAGGATTTATCAGGGGAAAGCGCCAAGCCATTATGACTATACAACACCTGAATTTAGTCAGGATTTAGGATGGGACGAGGGGGAAGGAATGAAAACTAATTCATGAAGGAATATCTATACTGAAGGACTTATTCCTCTCCTCGGTGTACATATAATGAAAGTTTATTTTAGTGCTGCACTATGTTCAGCACTAGAGAATACTTATACTCTCAGGTTGGTGAATAAACTATTGTGGTGGCCTTAATATCATTCAGGGATTGGTAGGCTGTGTGTCCCAGCTCAAGCACAACTTATACACAGAGTTTTGGCCAGTTACGAAGATGCGGACATAAAGGCAGGCCCAGAAAATCCATAACTCTTCTACACATTATCGAACTTAATGCTCTATATTTTGCACGATTCGGTCTCGAGCGTACAAATTTAAGTGGTTAAGTGGTATTCAAATGTCAAGTTTACGCCTTCTCGAGCTAATGAGCATTTAACTTGACGGTGGGTTAAGGCTCGTTGGCTCATTCCATTATGGCTCATCGATTTCCATTTAATATTTCTGGCGGGAATTTTAGTCTGGGTGAGGTTTATTCTTGCGAGATACAGCTGATTTTGCAGACGAGGAGTCACAATAATGTGGCTGAAATATGTTGACCAAACCACACACTGCAAAGTGAAGGGACAAAGACGTTTCGGTCCGTCCTGGACCATTATCAAGTCGATAATCGACAATAAGAATGTCAATCGACCATTCACAATCGGCTTGAGAATGGTCCAGGACGGACCGGAACTTCGTCGTCCCTTCACTTTCAAGTGTGTGTTTCGTCAACACAGCTGATTTTCTTTGGAGTAACAACAGTAAAAAAAAATTGCGGCTTCCACGAGTCAGTCAACACTAACTTGACTCAGGAAAGAGACCTAATGCTATTATAAGCACCACCACCATCACCACCACTGCCACCACCACCACCATCACCACCACTGCCACCACCACCACCATCACCATCACTGCCACCACCACCACCATCACCACCATCACCACCACCATCACCACCATCACCACCACCACCATCACCACCACTGCCACCACCATCACCACCACTGCCACCACCACCACCATCACCTCCACTGCCACCACAACCACCATCACCACCATCACTACCACTGCCACCACCACCACCATCACCACCACTGCCACCACCACCACCATCACCACCACTGCCACCACCACCACCATCACCACCACTGCCACCACCACCACCATCATCACCATCACCACCACCATCACCACCACTGCCACCATCACCACCATCACCACCACTGCCACCACCACCACCATCACCACCACTGCCACCACCACCACCATCACCACCACTGCCACCACCACCACCATCACCACCATCACCACCACCATCACCACCACTGCCACCACCATCACCACCACTGCCACCACCACCACCACCATCACCACCACCACCATCACCACCACTGCCACCACCATCACCACCATCACCATCACCATCACCACCATCACCACCACCACCATCACCACCACTGCCACCACCACCATCACCACCACTACCATCACGACCCCCACCACCATCATCACCACCACCACCATCATCACCACCATCACCACCACCACCACCACCATCACCACCACCACCACCATCACCACCACCACCACCACCACCATCACAACCACCATCATCACCATCACTGCCACCACCACCAGCATCACCACCAGCACCACCACCATCACAACCACCACCATCACCATCACTGCCACCACCACCACCACCACCACCAGCATCACCACCACCATCACCACCACCACCACCACCATCACCACCACCATCACCACCACTGCCACCACCACCAACATCATCACCACCACCACCACCATCACCACCACTGCCACCACCACCACCATCAACACTACCACCACCACCATCACCACCACCACCACCACCATCACCACCACTGCCACCACCACCACCATCACCACCACTGCCACCACCACCACCATCACCACCACTGCCACCACCACCACCATCACCACCATCACCACCACCATCACCACCATGACCACCACCACCATCACCACCACTGCCACCACCATCACCACCACTGCCACCACCACCACCATCACCTCCACTGCCACCACCACCACCATCACCACCATCACCACCACTGCCACCACCACCACCATCACCACCACTGCCACCACCACCACCATCACCACCACTGCCACCACCACCATCACCACCACTGCCACCACCACCACCATCATCACCATCACCACCACCATCACCACCACTGCCACCATCACCACCATCACCACCACTGCCACCACCACCACCATCACCACCACTGCCACCACCACCACCATCACCACCACTGCCACCACCACCACCATCACCACCATCACCACCACCATCACCACCACTGCCACCACCATCACCACCACTGCCACCACCACCACCACCATCACCACCACCACCATCACCACCACTGCCACCACCATCACCACCATCACCATCACCATCACCACCATCACCACCACCACCATCACCACCACTGCCACCACCACCATCACCACCACTACCATCACGACCCCCACCACCATCATCACCACCACCACCACCATCACCATGTAACACGGGTTTGGGTTCCTCTCTCTTTACTTCCTTCTTTCTACTCCCTCTACCCGTATTCTTACTTTTATTTCTAAACCAAGGGACTCCAAAACTTTTACCAAAGCCAACTCCACGCCACGTGGTCCTAAGACGATTGACCGACTTAGGATTCTACACCCAGTATGACGTGACCTAAGCTCTGAACAAAACCCTAGTCACCTCTGCTGCCACCACCAGACCAGTAATACAAGAGCAATGATCGAGGTCTGGATCGATCACGCTAATTAATCAACCTAGGGGCTTGATCCCCACTATAAACGATGACCTTGAGTGTGGAATAAATTACACGGTAATGATAATTCCGATTCGATGTTAGAATCGGCGCCCAATGCAACTCTGCCTCGTGTGGACCACGTGACCAGGACAAGTATACAAATAAAACACATGGAAACAATAAAATGCAAATTAATAACAAATTTAATTTATTAAAAGAAAACTAAAACAAAATCTAAATATGTTCACTCCCTATCACTTTAACACTCCCTACTTGACCTGAGTGGCAAATGAGACTATTTCTATACTTAACAATAGCAACTATACCTTGGGCGACCACAGCACTAGGTGTTGGGGCTGTTCTTGG
>NC_091158.1:40525501-40528001 GCF_040958095.1 Procambarus clarkii
CAAATCGGGCCTTGAATAGTAGGCTGAGAAGTGCGTTCTGGCTATTAGGTACGACATATATATATATATATATATATATATATATATATATATATATATTTAAATGGAAATGTTCGTTTGTTCAAAATCGCTAATCTCTGAGAGTTCTACACCGATTGCTTTGTAATTTTCACACAATCTTCCATTTGCATCCAGCCAGGTTTTTATAAACATACTATATAGATGTAACGTCTGGGATGGTAAAAAAAAAAACATGCTTTTTTTGAAAAACTGTGTTTTTCATGTGTTTTTTCATGTGAGGGAAATCTTCGAAACCTCTTTACCGATTGCTTTGAAATTTTGAAACAACGTTGCATTCGAATAGGCGCGTTTTTTTATATATCTACTATATGCATGCTTCACCTGTGGCCAGAAAAAACATGTTTTTTTTTTTAAAGCACCATCTGTTGGACGTAAGAGCAACACACGCTGTACTCTCCGAAAGTTCTTTACCGATTGCTTTGAAATTTTGAAACAACGTTGCATTCAAATAGGCGCGTCTTTTTATATACCTACTATATAGATGCCACCCCTGTGACAGGTAAATACATGCGTTAAAAAAAAAACCAGCGCCATCTGTTGCACATAATAGCAATATTCACGCTATACTAAATATGTCACGAATTTCATTTCAATGTTTCCGATTGCATTGATAATTTTTTTTTTCATAAATTTTGATTTATTTAATTTTTTATTTAATTATTTTGTTTGACATTGTGTTGAAAATGAGCTGTGTTGTTTACTATATCGTTCATTTCGTAAATATAAGTAGAGATGCCACACCTGTGACAGGTAAAACTATGCTTTTTTGACAAACAGTGCCATCTGTTGCATGTAAGAGCAACACACATGCAATACTAAATATATTACAATTAAATTTCAAAGTTTCTGATTGCAATGATAAATTGAATTATTATTGATTTTTATTTATTTTCATTTTGATTGAAATATTTTGTGTGAATTGTGTTGGAATTGAGCTGTGTTGTTTACCATACTGTTCATTTTGTGAGTACAGTTAATTATTTTTATTTGTTCATATTTCATTAATTTTTTTAACTGTTTTTCTTAATTTCATTAATGGGGACATCAGACCATTTGGGATGGCATCGGACGAGGGAGTGGGGAATGGTGGGGGTGACGAGGGGACAGAAGTAAGAGATGGTGGAGATGACTAGGGGACAGAAGTAAGAGATGGTGGAGATGACTAGGGGACAAGGGAAGGGTAATGGTGGGGAAGGACGAGGGGATGGGGGAGTTTGGGATGGTGGGGGGTGAGGGGATGGTGGAATGGAGAATGGTATGGAGGACAAAGGGAAAGGAGAGTGGGGCATGGTGGGAAGCATGAGGGGTTGGTGGATCTGATCACAAATGTCATATTATTAATGCAAACACTCAAACGACAAGGCCGACGCGTACTTATCAACTGGGTGCCAAGTCATGTGGGAAAAATAGGAAATGACAATGCAGACAAAGCTGCAAAACTTGCAACTAAGAGAAGAAATGTAGACATTTACATACCACAGAGTCAATCACAGATTAAGAAAGTAATTAAAAACAGAGGAATGCAAAAGATGTACAGTGACCTCAACACAGCAGGAGCAACATCAGGATCTGTGGGATGGAACAAGAATTCAACCAACTATGAACCACTTAGTTTGATGAAAGGGAGCAGTAGAGCAACAGAAGTACTCTTACATCGCATCAGGCTTGGATACCTATGTGCATGGGAAATAGGCTTACTGGTTCCGGAAGATGAGAGGAAATGTCAGCACTGTGGAGAAATGCCCGACAGACAACTGGAACATTATCTAACACAGTACACAGTTACAAACCCATTAAGATTTCAACTTAGATTCAACAGAGCAGAAGAAGTTGTTAAACATATATGGCAAAATCTTACTAAAGCGACCATCTGAATCATAAATACTTATACTCCGCCCAAGAAAAACACAAACAAATATCACTTATTGGGCCAGCCAGAGGCTTAGGGCCCACGCAGGAATATCCCTGAAAAAAAAAAGTGATGGTGGAGTAGGGAATGGTGGGGAGGACGAGGGGACGGTGGGGTGGGGAACGGTTGTGAGGCTGAGGAGACGGCAGAGGGGAGAATGGTGGGGAGGACTGGGGGACAGGGAAGGTTAATGTGGCTCAGCAACGCACATGCGTTGCAACGCGTGGCCGGGTACTGCTAGTATGTGTGTGTATATATATATATATATATATATATATATATATATATATATATATTATATATATATATATATATATATATATATATATATATATATGTGTGTGTGTGTGTGTGTGTGTGTATGTGTGTGTGTGTGTGTGTGTGTAATGTGTAAATGTGTGTGTGTGTATAGGGGATATGCGATGGCAATATTTGTTATTCCTGTAATAGATATCAATAGCATTGGATTATATGTTGTCGATAAAATGCTACATATATCCTTATCCCTAC